>NC_137867.1:27870749-28325749 GCF_963924005.1 Protomyctophum bolini | reverse complement strand
TGTAATGCTTAGTTGGGTCGTCCACTCACAGTTAACTGTCTTTGTATTGAGTTTGTGCTTGAAATGTACTGTAATTCTGCAAACTGTTAATAAATATTTCAATCAATCAAAAAAAAACATGGTGTATGTATGGCATCACTGTATGACATCACTTACATACTGTGATAGATACTTACTGATAGATGGCATATGTGTTGGGGTAAATATTCAAGCTTTGATTTCCTTGACTGACACTGAGACCGCTGAACAGGTTTCCCTGCTGGTCTAAGAACTGTGGAGGAAGATAATGTAATAATGAAGCCACTGGTCCGTTTTCTGATAAGTGTGCAGTTCTGTGCATGCCTGTGGCTCTGAGAGGTAACAATAAGTTGAAACAAGTTTGTCTGGGAGTGTGCGAGTGTAAATGTTAAACTTGTAGGCCTACTTTATACACTATCATGTCCTTCATTCATTTGTTTTTCTTAGCATTTGACGCAACTACAGCTCAAATTTAGTGGAGAAAACAACAATATCAACCATTTAACTTAACGTTTAAGCTAATATGAGACCAATAACACTTACTGTAAATATCTGACCACTGGTGAAGCTACGGCATCCCAAAGTGTGAGCATTCCCTCCAAAGAACAGAGTGACAAAGACTAAGATGATGGAAACCCAAGAGAATGCACAGGTCATTATCATAAAACTGTGGAGAGAAGAAACACATCATTATTAGTACAATGAATGCATGAGCAATTATTTGATGCAATCACATAATTAGTCAAAATCTTGACACATTAAAAATAGGATTTTGTCACTGTGGTGGTGACTATAAAACAAACCCTCCAAATAGGACGTGTACAGAATAGGGGAGCATACATTGCAGTAGGGGGGGGGTGCTACTTACACTTTAAACAGGTAGAGAGCTATCGTTTCCAGTTGCATGTCTGGGGACAAGGAGTATACTTTCGGGTTGAACAGCACAGGCAGTCCCAGAGAGATGGCAGTCAGTAAGAGCAGCGCTGTCAATAGCGTCACTGTGCACACTGTAGCTGACACTCCCCACCTGTAGATGGCATCACATACACACTTTATTTTGTTGAGCAAATAAGTAAAATGAATTAATTTATAACTAGAAAAAGTGCCCCTCTGGGCACAGGTCTCCACCAGGGCAGGTCAGGTTGTGGCCTCCTGGTGGCGCTATTATAGGCCAATTTTCTTAAGCCTTGGATGGCAATTGGATGATTGATTTGAGGCATTTGTTCCAAAAATGTGTTTGTGCACAGGCCAATGTGAAAAGAGTGGGATATATTCCTCAGTCTAGTAGGAAAGTCTGTGAAAGATTTCACTTAAATTGCACGCTGCGTTCATGATTTGAGGTTTTTTGTTCAAAACGGGCCAATCCTGCAAACTTTGAAAGCCAATGTTGGAATATGAAATATCGGACAGATCCGTCTTGAACAAATGACTATAGAGATAGTGTGTAACGATTTGCAGGATTTTTGGACAGAATCTGGAGGAGTAATATAACATAAAATGTGGGGCAGAGGTTCATTGTTGGCATCCAGGGAGTGTGTGTGCAAAATTTGGCATCGACCGGGTTAACGGTGCCGGAGATTAGCTGTACACAGACGGACGGATGGACTCACACACACACACACACACACACACACACACACACACACACGGACGGAGTGCAAAACATACTCTCTCCCCATGCCTTCGGCCTGGTGGAGACAATACAAGTCAGTCAGCAGTTTTGTGTGGTTTAAATGTGAAAGATTGTAGCATTTAGAATACATAACAGCATAAATTGTAATAGGCCTACCCACAAAAGGTACTACTGTTAATGCAAGTAATGCAGGGATCACTAAAGTGATTTACATGAGTAAGGCGGGTCACACTAGGGCTGGCCTCGCTGTTGCAGTCCAGACAAATAAATAAATAAATAAAATATGATTTTGCTTATTGTGTATGGTGTATTTTAAAGATCACCGTTTAAGATCAAGATCAGACTTTTCTGTTTTTATGATATGTGATACATAGGTGCTGCTGATTATGAGGTCAATGCAGCGCCACACAAACATTTAACAGGGATGGATTAATGCCATTCACACAAAAGTGTCTCTGTAGGAACTCCATCTAATTCATGTCGAGATGCCTAAAATAACAGACAAAAGTTAAATACCTGACATAGTCGTAGAAGACTATGGCTCCTTGATAACGCTGGAAGATGGTTCTCAGATCAGAGACTGCCTCAGTGAGAGATCTCACGCTAGGAAAACTCTCGCTTGCATGCCTCAGTGACTCTTGGATTTCATTCAGCTCCAACAAGAGACCTACACAATCAAATGTTCATTTAACCAAGAGTGAAGATTGGCTGGTAGTGATGTTTCACACAGCACATATTATGATATTGGAGACAGACTGACAGCTGCATGGAAAACGTCTTTGCAGTCTCAATGCCACTGGAAACAAACTGCAAAAAAGCTTCTTTCCCCGAACAATCAGATAGGCTACATGAACGAACTGACAAGAATTACCAGAGCTAAGGAAAGACACCCCCCACACCCCCCACACACACACGCACGACGCACACAGCACACACACGCACGCACACACACACACACACACACACACACACACACACACACACACACACACACACACACACACACACACACACACACACACACACACACACACACACACACACACACACATGCACACGTATGCACACGCAATGGCTGGAAAAGAGAGGGTTATGTGGAAATAGGGAGGGACAATAAGAATATAAACATTGAACAAACAACTTTGCTATTATCATCCATGGGGTAAAGGATAATACATATTAGACTGTGGGAAATACCTGTGAGAGCAGGTGCCATCTGTTTGGAGCAAAACTGAGGAATGCCATAGAATGTGCTGTTGCACTAAAAGAAGATACGGTCACACAGTAGGCTAATTAAGACAGAGTTGCGTTCAAGTCATTTTCAGAAAACAATCACAATCTCACATGAATTCATTGACCATAAAGCTCCACACTCATTAATGAGGCATACATAATGCTGATCAACATAGACAGCTATAGCATATGACTGGTAAAAGATTGGAGGACCTGTCGATAACCGATAGATGACTAGTATGACTGGTAGAATAGAATAGATGACTGGTAGATGATCCATGATCATTGGTACATTAAAGGACCACTTCACCATACTTTTCAACCTATCTTCATATACTAGGTCCTCACTAATAATCATGAAAAAAAAAATCTACTCGGTCTGTGTCTCATAGGAGGGCTGTGGGCAGTTCAGAAACCGTCTTCCAGTGACATCATCAATGGGAAATACAAGCTAATAGAAACTGCAGGCTTTCTAGTCCTGAAAAGTTGCAATGCGTAAATGGAAGCCATTTTTCTCACGATAATGAAAATCTAAACATTTTTGTAAAAAGAGCTTGTTTAAAAAGAAATCTGCCTAATGATGATGTCACTGGAAGACGGTTTCTAAACTGCCCACAGCCCTCCTATGAGACACAGACTGAGTTGAAAGAAATCGTGCCATTTTATCATGATTATTAGTGAGGACCTATTATATGAAGATAGGTTGAAAAGTGGTGAAGTGGTCCTTTAATGATACATGACTGGTACATTGCTGGTAGAAGACCGGAAACATGCGATGACCACATTATCGAAACATACCGGCTTTGATTCCCGACTACAGACCTGTGTTGCATGTTTTTTCCATTGCCTCACTTAATTTCCTGTCTTTCTGCATTGTCTGGTCCACATAAAAAGCTAAAAGTAGTAGTAATCATAATATTTATCATCCTTACTTGTACCACGAGGTGCTCAAAAGCATGCTTGGGGGGCATTGAATCCAACTTGTCTTGTACACTGGGGATCTGAAATGACAAATTCACGGATTGGAGCGAGACATGGTCACACAGCAATTAACTGTGTAGACCTATGTGTTATACTGATAATAATAATAATAATAATAATAATAATAATAATAATAATAATAATAATAATAATAATAATAATACATTTATATAGCACCTTTCATACATAAAATGCAACCCAAAGTGCTTCACATAAACAAGCAGCGGAATGCCGAAAAACAAAAAAGCAATACAAGACAAAATATATTAGCAAATAAAAATAGCAATACAAAAAAATAAAACAAATAAATGGTAAGGAAATTTGTATCAGAACATTGAATATGAACACAAGATAAATCTAAACAAATGCCAAGTTGAAAAAATAAGTTTTCAACTCGCTCTTAAAAACATCGTTAAAAAAAAGGTTAACAACATGGTTAACAAAAATGGTTAACATTGCTTATATTTTATTGTCAACAGACCGATATGGTTTATAAGTATCCCAGTATACGCCCAGTATCCAAGATTATATCAGATATGATACAATACCTGACTGTAATCAGCATCAGTCTCAAGGTTGCTAGAGTCAGGAACATCACAGACACCACATAGTTTCAAGGTCTTCAGTTGGTCCTGGAGTTGCTGCAGACCTTTCTGTAAGATTATGTGTCTATCCTGTATGGCAGCTCTTGTTGTCTGAATGATCTGCAGGTTGTCAGGGGTATCAGCAGCATCTGTGTGTTGTGATGAAACATCACATAGGAAGACGGTAGGGTAAGTTACTTGCATGCTGTCTTTCTAAGAAGGCAAAACATAATAATACTATTGTGGATCACGTTAAAAGACTGCAACAATCTCTCCTCAAATCAAAGACAAACAGACAGAGGGGAAAAACAAGGTCACATATCATATAATTACAATTTTATTAAAATATCCGATCTATAATATCAAAAAGATCTACTTCTGTGTAAGCTTGTATTTCAGGTATTGTCGCTGGTTTTTGAACATTTGTGAAAATGTATGAATTGCTTTGAACATTTGTAAAAGAAAAAGAAGAACAAAGTGTGGCAGAGGAGACGCAAACAGCATACCCTGCACTGAATATCTCATGGAAAAATGTCTAAAACCGGTTTGTCTGATAAATATAGAATGCATTGTATGTTTTGAACACATCACAAGTAAACACATCATACGTATATTATGTAGCAATGTGCTTGTCTTCTATAGATGACACACCTCTCACTGTAAGTGACAAATGTCCGAGGATTCTCTGAACATTACTGCTGAAAGACGTGAATATTGCTGCTCCAACGGTGTCATTAGTTTCTGAAATGATGAAATGGTGCATATTATTTAACAAAATGTAAAACCAATTAAAGTTAAACAAATGCTATGACACTTGTAATGAAGCATACTGTAACATAAATTAAAACTATGTTTGCTTTAGTTTAAATTATCATTTTTAGATGTTTACTTTACTTTCGATCACATCAGATATACAGTACACACAGATCATTATTAATCAAACAACCAACAGATTTGTATTACCAATTATTGCTTTGGAGATTTCTGCATTGGGAATATTGTACTGCTCCAGGATCACTTTCAATCTCTATAGAGGAAAAATGAATAATATTGTATAAGTAAACATTTTGTAAGTTGTAGCATAAATTGACTTGACTGTCGAATGACTTGACTTGACTATGAATCTTTTTACATTATTCATATTTTTTAACTAGTGCTAAAAAGAGGACATAAAGAAAATGTAAAAATGTCCCAAAAATCCACACATATGATCACTGACACATTATTTGGGAGCTGAGATCACTATTTTATAAAGATCAGACCCATCTAATTTATTTTGACAGGTAATGACAGATAATGTTGAAGCTAGTGTTGACATGATTAAAACCTCAGGGATATAATGTAGGTTGTCCTGTATGATCCCAACATTGGTGTCAAAATGTCGGAGACTGGGGCGCATGTTGGCATGGGTTCTGTTGTTGGCTGTGAATGCTAAAATCACACCTGTCCTGCATATGAACAAAGAACAGAACATATACTGTAATTACTGATAGGATCAAAAAGGAAGCACGCACATCTCCAGAAATTCTACAGGTGCTGAATAAAAATATACGTACAAAGAAGAGTAAAACAAGGGTTGTCCGCAACTATCCGCACACTGTGTATCTGCTCCCAGGAAACCTTATTTAGGTAACAAAGGTTACCTAAATAAAGTTTCCTGAGAGCAGATACAGTGTGCGGACAACCCTTCTTCTTTCATCATACTGTAATTACTACCTGCCAACATTAGTACTAAGACAGCTAAAGAAACATTTGTAGAATGTGTGTGTGCATGCGTGTGAGAGAGACAGAGAGAGAGAGAGAGAGAGAGGGAGGATGAGATCAGAACTCTCCTTTTTAAGCTCATCTTTTTGCCTTACAGTAATAAAATTGTGATGAGAATGAGGCAGCCAGACACACTGATGTCCTTGTAGTAACTCTGTGATATGGACGAGTCGCTGCTCTGTGCATCCCAGCTGTGAAAATACTTCCAGACTAGAAGTCCACCGGCTATTGGCATCAGTAGAAGGTAAAGCAAAGCCAGGATCAGACAAACCACATACCCTGCCTCATAGCGCACCAGCTATGGAGGTGGAAAAGCAAAATAAAAACATTTGTCAATGACGCTGATGTTTTCTCTTTCCTTTGTAGTTTTCTTTGCTATATGGGCCCTGAAATTTCCCCATGGAGATCAATACTTTCTAGTCTATTTAGTGTTTAGCCAACTTTGTAGGTTCCCTGTGGTCATCAATGCTATTCTTATGTGCTGAATATAACATATAACTAATATAACATTCCCTTGTCTAATGCGTGGAGTTTATTGTTGCACAGGTAGGCAATATTGCAATTGCAATTATCGGCACCTCATATTGCTTGGCCAAAATAGTGAGAAGGGTTGAAAGCAACAGTGTTGTCCAATACAGTTGAGATTATAGCATTTCAGTACTCACTACTACACTGTATGACATTAATTGTTTTACAATAGAAGCTATAGTGACATAGTGTTAGCAATGTGAGATAACATTAACAGAAATACAGTTGTAACAAATCCATCCGTCATCTTTTTGGAGAACAATAATATTCTTGTGTCTAATGGTAAATATTCAAATGGAAAATAATATGTTATGGCAAATGTGGAAAGTAATACATATTTCCATATGCTCATACAATTATCTACAAATACTTTCACGTTTACATACATACTATATCCACAAAAGAGAGTTTGCCGTACCTGTTTCTTTCTCCAGGCTTTGGAAAGAATATCTAAGATACACAAGTTAACATGTTGTCATTGCCTGCATATAATGGTTATGATATATACTTGTTGTCATGTAATCAATGTCTGGGTATATTGCAATGATTATGATGATCTCTGCTTGGCCGGCACATGCAGGATTATGTTTTCCGCCATTTTGAGTTTTCTTCAAAACACACTTTTTTCAACTAGATTTTGTCCAACACACAAATCAGGACACATTCTCTCTGCAGACATGTAATCAAGATGTACCAGTCATATTTTTCACATTTTCAGGTAGGCTATATAAGTTTCCACCAAATTAGGCACAAACCAAATGATCTTATGCGTCATGGGAAAATAACCATTAAACAAGGTTTTGTTACTCCATGCAGTTAGCCTGCAATTGGGGCCTATTTCTTACAAAAACACTTGTTTTGAAAAAGGGTAGCTAATTTTGCAACAACATTTTCATACAGTAGCTTATGCAGGCACAGTGTATAGTGCCAGCTATTAAATGTCTTATGTTTCATTGTCCTTTTTCTTATATTTCTGGTGGCTAGGTATTTCAAATAATAGATACAGTATTTCAAAGACAATATAAAACGAACCCCCCAAAAACAAAACAAAACAATATAATTGTGTGTGGGGGCGTGTGTGTGTGTGTCTGTGTAATTGTGTTGATGATGCAAAAATGAACCAGCAGAACACGATGCAAATTCAATTACTGTTATTGTCACTCACCTTCAGGCAGTGGATTTGGCTGAACAACCTTGAGGAAGGCACGGGCAAAGTTATAGAGGGGCACAACTTGCACAAGGCCATCCTCAGATCTCACCACCTGCTGAGCTATAGGTTGGGTGAAGGAGGGGAATGGCCGTGTGTCATTGGAACCACTGAGACAATGTTGAGCCTCCGCAGCTCCCAGTAGGAACACAGAGGCCCAAAGCAAGGCAGTGAGCTGGAGCCGCATCATTCAGGCAGTTTAGACAACACCCGCTGATACGCTCTGGAAATGTGATAATAATACATTGAAAATTAATGACATGCCATCTCAGTTATGTCAAATATGGTTCATTATTACATTACCATAATCATGCCAGCACACAACAAATTTTGCCTATATTGTAACTGTTTCAATTGAATCCCATGTTATTATTAGGGGTCAAGCCCAAAGGGCTTTTCCGCCATTCCGCCATTTTAGCTGTTTTGGCAGTTCTGAGCTATCCTTCTTCACGAAATTCGGCAATATGGTAGAGGGCCGTGAGGATCCCTCAGGAACTGAAGCTCACAGTCATTCGTCAAAAGACCTCTGACATTTAGATCTCCCGATGAGTAAATTGTTATGATTTGCTCAATCCACTCTTCTGCCATTTTTGGGTGCACGTCAAAGAATAAACACTCCTCATGAATGGAAATCGCATTTCCATTCATGCAAATAGAATCTGGACTCATGGTTACGGGACGACAGCGTTGACAGACCATTGGCTGAGCATGGAATGTGATGTATGAATGTGATGTATGATGATAAGAGCGCCCCTCACTTCATACGAGTGTTACTTTTGATTTATTATAGTTGTCAAACAATTTCAGTCATCAATGTTTATATAGCTCATTGTGTATATTGCATATAGCTTATTTATTTTTGGGCTTGACCCCATCTTATAGCTGCTTGTGGCTATATTTATTATTATTATTAGTATTATTATTATTTATTTATTTATTATTATTATTAGTAGTAGTAGTATTTATTTAATATATGTTAGCTGTAATAGCTAAAGATACAAGAGATAATTTGATTGACGATGAGTAAGACATTTGCCCTACAATAAAGTATCATCACATTGCCATAGTGTACATAAACTTGCAGTGAATTGGCATCTTAGAAAAGAAAAGGGAATTACCTTTGAAAATAATGGAGTACTCCAGGGACTGGAGCCTGTCCTTCCTTTGGCGGTGCCACGTTCATTCTGATAGAAAAAGCATATCTGGAATTAAGGTGTGTACTGTGTAGGAACCAGTTAGTCAAGAATAAGAAAGCACAAAGCACATGTAGTCCAAGACACTTATCACACGTATCATCAAAGAAAACACTAGAGACCACAATAACTATAACTAATATTGTTTATTTATTTGTGATGATCTTTTAATGAAGCCAGGCCCTCTCTGTATATACATTATTCCTGATCTGGGTTTTATTTGTCAGGTACAGGCAGCTAAATGTTGTTGTGGGCATGTTCCGCAAGGCTGTTATCAAGAACAATACAATATAACAACAAGCAATACTGTGATAAAAATAATCACACAACAAGATAATGATGATACAGATTGTGATGAAAATAAGAAATAACAAAGAGAATGATATATAAAAAATAATGTAGCACAGGAAAAATAAATAATAATAATACCAGTCCTATAGCTACTATAAATGGGTGAATTCTTATAATACTACTTGTGATTATAATGCAGCATGATAAAATCATTATAATGTATACAAAGTATAATAATTATAATATTACAAAGGAAAGTCTGAGTAATTATGAAGTATAATCATACTTGACCTTATGGGTCATTTATAAGAGGCTTTAATGTGTTATGATTGGATTATGAGTACTTATAGTTATAGCAGATTACATTGCATTTATACTTGACTTTATAGATTCTAGAATGCTTTTTTAATGTGTCCTATAATTGTTATAAAGCATTATGAGTTATGAGTTCTCATAACTATAAGCACATGCATATTATAGGTTTATGTAGGTTTATGATTAATGCTTGTCTGGTCTTTCTGACCTCTTAACTTTGTAAAGAAAATAATACATGTCCAACAAATACAAACAATATTATCTTTTCTTTTTAATTGATGCAAACGTTTATGGGGTAGGGGGGGGGCGATCTATAATAGTAATAATAATAATAATAATAATAATAATAATAATAATAATAATAATAATAATAATAATAATAATAATAATAATAATAAACTTTTCATTGGCTCGGAGTAAAGTCCCGGCCTCCACTAATATTTCCGTGGGTATTGTAGTCCTCTGGCCTATTGTCCTGTATCCGATGAATTCCAGACATTTTCCACAAAAACTACAAATACAGTGTGGCACGTGATCCATTGGCTGGAGTGGGCCCTGAAATAAAGGGGAGTTTTTAAAGGGAAACCAAGGTTGTTCAGGTCCGTGGTGGTGGTGGTTACAGTGGGATCGGGGTAGGTAGGTGAAAAGTGATCTTCATGTAAATGACTATATAAATGCTATTGTTGACCGTATGCACAGAATGCCTGTCTGTATGTTCGACGAGCCTCGTCGTTCAGTGTAGCGTCAATTAACGGGCTGGGGGTGTCTGTCTTGGTCCAAACAAACGAGTATAGCTGCAAGCTAACCAGCTAACCGGGGGCTAACGTTAATGTAGGGTTCTGGCTAACTACAGTTGACCAGCTAAATTATATTCACTCTCTGGTTAGATCAAAATAATATCCTGTTCTTGGAGAGTTTACCTGTAAAGTGTACATTGGCTTGTTATTACATTGTAACGTATTCAATGAGCGGGTTTGTTACAAAATGTTACACCTGCTGCAGCAGCATTGTGTTCACTGTTCACATAACGTTACGTTGGTGGTCGTAAATAAAGGAAGTTGATTCCAAGAAAGAACGTGTTTTATTGTATCTTCATTAAGCTACGTACCGTACTATCACTATTTTCACCTAACACTAGCTAAGGTTAGACACACAAGTCTTATATGACACAAGTTTCTGATATGATTAACAGGCGACCTGGTAATCAAATCAATAAATGAATCAGCCATTATGGTCAATTTCTTCCAATCAAGTAGTGAGCTGGGTTTAACTTTTCACTATGGTAGAAAGAGACCCCACTGATAACTAACAACCCACAAGGCATTTTTTAAGAGAATGTTCAACATGCCAATACCTCCTCAAACAACAAGCCTAAATGCCCAAATGTAACCAAATTTGAATAATTAGGCGATACAAAAAATAGTAGCACACTCATAATGCTCATTCATTTTATTAATAAACAATGGTGTATACCTTTCGTTTATGAAACGTTTTATGAAATACTATCTAAACTAAATTATTTTGCATTAACTTACCCAAATTAGATTACCAGCAGCAAACAGTACCAGCGAGAAGGGCAGGGTCAGAGACACATTGCACAAACACATATTACAAATATTTTCTCCTGTCTCTAACAAAACAATATGTAATAGATGGATTTATGACGTATCATGTTGATGCAAACGCTTTTGTGGTTTAAATTACCTCATGGCGGAGTGTGACCTTGCTTAGAGAACTAGGGCTTCTATTTATTGGGCTTCACTTCAGACAAATTCCTATGAATCGCTTTTGGCGAAGGTCAGATTTGTAACTGTATACTGTGGAAAATGATACTGCCAGTCTTGGCCCATGTTTTTTTGCTACAGACCTGACCTTGGTGGAGTCAACATTCTCCTCAATGTATGCTTCACATCTATCCATGTCAGGATTGTATGACCTTTTATACCTTGAATGCAGCTGTCCATGTGTTATAAAGAGGTCTTAACAACGATCTTGCTTGTGGTTTACGATTAGGGCTTTTGTTTTTGTCTGCCCCTCTTGTCCACTTCTCTCTCACTATTATTTCTGTCTTTCTCCTGCTCTCTGTTTCTCTGTCGATTTCTGTCTTTTGGTCTGCATTTGTCTTTCTTCTTCTCATTTCTTCTGTGTCTCTGATGTAGTTTTTGCCCTGTGAATGTACAGATGTTCTTGGAGAATGCCACTTCTTAAGCCCCTGGAGATTCTCGTTCACATTTTTTATTGACTTTGTGTTTGTAGGTGAAAATAAACAAACAAACAAAACTCTCTGTTCAGATTGCTGCTGGTTGCAGGGCTCGCTGGAGCAGCAGAAGTGGTGTGCCATTCCCCAGTCCTCTACATGCCCCTCCCTCGTGTGTGTCCCTGTCTGTTAGTGTCCCTGTCCATGTCTGTCCCTCTCTGTTAGTATCCCCTACCTGCTTTCCCCCTTGTCACCTCACTTCTTCAGTCTATTGAAGCCCCTGAACCCCCTCCATGCTTTGGACACAGCCAGCTCACTGCCAGCCCAATGACTGCCTGGATTGTCCTGCCTGTCAGCCTATCTGCTTTTTCCATCACAGGAATATGGATAGTGTAAGTATCAGTTTAATTATTTATTAATTCTAGGACGATGCCTGTTGGGAATGCATGCCACTTGGTTATGTACCCGTTGTGAGAGTGATTAGTGCAGCCAGTAACCATTATCATAGTACTTCAGGCATTGACATTAAGGGTTGCCCACCTGCCCCTGGCAGGTAAATAAAACTTTCGGCATGATGTTGCAAAGACGCAATGATGCATGTAGCTGCTCCAAATCAACTCACAGCGCATCTCATCTGCCCGTGTGAACGCTGCACACCATTAGTGTCAACCCCTGTACTTGGACGCCATGGCGTCCATGTCATGTCATGCGTTCTGTATGTAAGTACGGTAGTGCAATATCCATTTTTCTTAGTACTACTACTTGGAGGCCAGTCCATCATGTCAAGACTATGATGTCATACTGATGACATAAGGATCTACAGGCATAAAAGGGACATAGACAGATAGATAGACATAGATTTGTGGACTTGCTGACCTCTGACCAGTTTGAAGTCAATCAGACGGTTCTCGAGAGACGCAGAGCCAGAGGACACACAAACGCAACTATGTAGACTAACCACAGAGGGGTGCTCTCAAGGGGCCAGCTAGGCACTCCAATGTTGAAGCGCTGGGCCCTAGTGGTAAGAGGAAGGACTGCAGGCGGACCCGTGGATTCTTGACGAGGAAACCCCGTGCAACCAAGTGCTCAATGTTAAAGCCCAGCTGCACTTCCGCATTTGGACACCAAAATTTGGTGTCCAATGCTGAATCAGCGAAAAAATGCGGAAATAGACGGTGTAGCTGATCAGTGCTGATTACTCCCAATGAGGAGTAATCAGCACTGATCAGCTACACCTCGCCAAACAGGGCACTGCTCCAAGGATGCAGTGCCCTGTTGGCCAGGTAATCAGTGCTGATTACACCTCAGTAATGGCTGCGCCCAGGGCACCCCTCTGTGGATTCGTTTATACACACACACACACACACACACACACACACACACACACACACACAGACATACTATTCAAGTTACGTCCGACCATCAGGCAATGATCCAACCCACTTGGCACCTCGTCGATAGACACGCGCCAAGTTTGAAGTCAACAGAGACACACAGATTCAGTGCATTATAGATATATAGAGGTTGACACTACCGGCTGCCCGACTGCCCGTGGCAAGTAAATAAAATGTTCGGGCAAGTGGAGTTTGCTTTCAGGTTGCACAGCGGGAAGAGCTTTTGTATGGGGCATTCAAAGTATTAGGAGGGCAGGCCAGTCTATGATGGAAGTGCTATGACATAAGTACTCACATAGTACGTCAGGTTTACAGTATGTGTGTCTGTCACTCTGTCTATCTGTCTGTCAGTATGTGCCTGTTTGTCAGAGTACTTTCATTCTATGATGTTATTGATATGACATCAGCACTGTGTGTCTGTGTGGTACTACCCAGCATCAGCTTCAATTTTATGGAGAAGAGACGAACTTGCGCAAGCAGAGCGTGCAAGTAGTGTGATTGGCTGGATGAAAAGTGGTATGCATGGTATGCGTACATGGTATGCTGTTGATGTTGACGTAATTAAGATATGTTTCAATGTTGGGTGGGTAAAGGTAACGTACAGTATGTATGTATACATGTATGTATGTATGTCGGTAAGAATGGTGGTCCCTTATTGGCTGTTGACGGTGACATAACTAAGGTACACTTCAAGGTAGGTATATATATATTTTATAGAGGGGCTGATCGTAAGTTCGTAGAGGTCGGCAGTACTTGGCACTTCGACAGAGTGCATTTCTAGTTTTGGTTTGTGTTTGTTAACATTGTTCATTTTGACTCTGTCCTCTCTCCAGCTATGCCATGGCTGTGATGAACCACCATGTTTGTCCTGTCGAGAATTGGTGAGTGATGACTTCATACCAGGATGTAGAATCAACAGATGTGTTGGATGTTTACCTTTAGAACAATCTTACCCAATTTAATTCCTTTGAATTCGAAGCACTATTGTCTTCTAATGTTTAATTAATGTGGGATACTGACAGTCACAGTATTAAGTTCAACGTTCTAATGACTTCTAATGAACAGTATTTGACTAATTAAGTGTATTATACCGGTAACTAGAACTGCACTGTCAAGTGCCTACTTACTTAATTGTTGCACACAAGTAGCAGAGCGCGCAAGTACTACGGCCCAAAGTCTGCTCAGGAATATGCTGATGATTTGTCCTGGCTATCTAGAATACAACACTATGACTTACTTGAAAAGTATTTACCTGTCGGACACTATTTTGAGATCTGTTGAAGAACAAAAGTATCACAAATTGCTGGCATTGGCAGTGGAAAGTCTTTCCCACGTCCTTTATAGGGAAGTACTGTATGGTGCAGTTGTCCCACATTTACCAGTATATGTATGTAACGCATACAGTACCTAATGCTGAGGTGTCTATTGTCAAAAGTACGCTAGACTAGGAATTTGGGGATAAAATATGTAGTTGGGACAGAATTTAATTGAACATCCATCGTCAAAATCACAGATCTCCGTCTGTTTCTCACCCACTCCCTACACACAATTTAGGCATTTAGAAGTAGGTCGGTAGTGGCTTATTGTCTGTGTCAAGCCCAACACACACCGGGTGTGCAGCGACGCGGCACAGGTGTTGCTGCGCGGCAACGCCTGGAAAATAGAACAGTGGCGTATCGGAGCGTCAGGCGATGCGTGAACGTGCGTCGGACGCCGCCGGTGTGGGATAGGTTCATTGAAAATAACGGAGGCGGCTGTTTTGACGCGTGGCGTTCGCAGACGGTGTGTGTAGGGCTTCAGCCGGTATCACGTGAGAGTCTATCCCCGTTACAATGCGCTAGACCCCTGGGAGATGGATTGCTGAGGTGGAGCGCCACACCTACCATCAGCTCCCAGTACTTCCCGCACGATTTGCTGCACCAGGCTGTGCTACTCATACGCGGAGTTGGCGGTGCCCGGGATCGAACCCATGAAGTTGTTGTCCAAAGGCGAGAGCTCTACCGACTGAGCTACCCGGACACATTTAGCAGATGCTCTTAATCCAGAGTGATTTACATTAAGCAAGAAGAACACATGGTAATACATCAAATACATAGTCATCAAGGATCATAAGTAAGCCAAGAACCCAACATCTGTCTAACAGTAGAATATCTGTACAATGAAACTATAAGTATTCTATAACTATAGAATGCCATGTCTACATAATATGCTATAGAATTACATTACTAAATTACATAATTTTAGCCTTTGCATATGCCTGTAAGGTCGTCGACACAATGTACTGATTTACGCTACTTCAGGAAATTGCAACTGATTCTAGCTGGATACTCCACCAGTATCCACACAAGAGCTTATGCAGTCTCACATTTGTAAAGTAAAACTTCCCTAGATCCCTGTTTAAAGTTAGTCATAACTATCCTCTTCTACCCCGGATTTGAACATGCACAATTGCCACTGAGTAGTAATAGAGCCTGCGTGCTTGCTCTGGGGATCCGAACGTTATTCCGCCGGAGCATTAGTCCGACAGCAGTCGGACTACCACTTGAACATGCGCTGCTCCCGTGCTTGCGGTTATGTTAGGGATAGAGGTAGGTTGTCGGTCTAATGACCAAAACAAACACGTGTCGGAACTTAGTACTGTACTACTTAAATTTAAACCTTCAGGTCAATGTTTGTGTCAAACCTATACACAAGATCTAAATATCTCAATATGAGAACAGGGAGACCAAATAGAACAGCCCAAAGTTATATTGTATTAACATAGTCACTTTAATATAAACTAAACTCAGCTATTTCTTGGTTGCAGGTCTTACAATGTGACTTGTGCAGAGGAGATGCCACGTCCCGGCTTCCCCAAGACATGTTGCACCATTCAGGACATTCCTCTCATCAGGTCTGCTGTTTTTTTCCTTCTTCCTCTAGATGTTCCTTTCACTCTCTTATGTCCACAACAACACAGGAAGCAATTGTCTGTGACCTAAGTCCGCCCGACGTGATTTGTTTTCGCGCCTTGTTTTATGGCAGATTTGTGGCCATTATTAGCGCACATGCAGTATAAAATTTATGTGTTCAATCTGCAGTGTTTGACTACTGGCATTTATTTGAGCACACAAGTGCTTTTTACAATACAAATAGAGAGTGGGCATTTCAGTCTGGCTTGGCTTATGGCGCATGGACAGGACCTTTGTCGTTGAGCGATGTGAAAAATATTGCTCAACAATTATCGGAAAAAGTCAAGAAACTGTCCAATTAATTAGAGTTACTTATGTTTTTGCTACGAGAGACTTTAAGAGAGTTTTAAGTCAAGCACTTCGATGTTGTCTGTTTAAAGCCACAGTACTGCCACATTTTGTGTAAAGTCAAACTCTAATTCCACTCCAAAGGACATTAAGGAAACAACTCCCAAGATCCAACTCAAAGTCAACTTTTATTTTCAACTTTTGCACAGTTGCTTTTGTTGACTGGTTGGTTCTTCAATTAGGTTGAAAACCTTCGAACACAAAGAAACAAAAGATTAACAACATTGCCAAACAAATGATAATCCTTTCAAACAGGTTCTTTTTAACCACTCAATTTTAAACATTAAATATATTTTCAAATAATTAAGTATTTTAAACAGTTTTAAGAAGTGTTTTAAACAATGAATGCCTACATTAAATGTCTTAACTTATTACAGTCAACATCTTAAACAAATTATACACTTTAACCTTTAAGCTTGGATAAATGAGTCAAGTCAAGTAAACATCTAGCATTTTAAAGTGAATAAGTAGTTAAAGAAAATAGCTGAACTTTAAGCTTGTAGATCAGCTCTAATTGAACAAGGCATTTTAAACTTTAACATGAATTGTCCACATTTTTAGTAGTCTTAAATTCTTAAATCATTTTAACATGTCTAATTTAGTCTTATTCTTTTGTAAAGACACTTTTAAACATAAATTAAACCAAGTAAGTTAATGACAGCTATACTGCAGTGTTAATGTGTGAACCTACTAAATACAATTAGCCAGGTATTAACCACATCAAACAGTGTGAATAAAACAATACAATATCACCGACCATTGGCGTCTTTGGAGGTAGAACCCAAGAGTAGTCTTTGCTGTTTGCATCTGGTGTTTGTTTTGAATGACTGAAGCTCCATTCCTTTTAAGGTGCTCCTAATCAGGTAACGAGCAGCAATCTTGCTGCTGCATTCTGGGAGCTGTAGTTTCTGAGGTGTGAGATGTCACGCCGAACCGATTTTGTCCATTTCTGAGTTTTGACTCAACATTTTGAATGTAGTAATGTTCACTTTGTTCAGTAACTACAGACTAAAGACGATAAATATTTTGATGGAAAAGAAATGGTAATCGTGTGAGAATCGTGAACTCAATTCTTGTGGAGGAAAATCGAGATTCACATTTGAGCAAGAATCGTGCAGCACTGCCTGGCAGCGTGCACAAGAAATATGACAGATTGGCGTAGTAGTTTGTTAGATTAGGTGCATACACAGACACACAAAGTAGTGAATGCAAGACCTCCTAACTGATCTGTTTGAAGAGGCCCAGAAGGTTAGGAAGAAGATTCCAAGGGCCTTGAGACGACATTTTATTCTTTATTATAGTTTAATAAACCTGATTAGATATCCAGTCTAATATGTTAAAATGGTTCCACAAATATGGGGGCACCCCCTTCATTATAAGTGACATTCTGTGTTTCTGAAGGGAGACATGGTCCTCGCATACAGTGCAAAGTAACAGAATAGTGCTGAACTGGTAATGGGAATCTAGTGATGTAAATATTGAGTTATGGATTTGTGTGTCAAATGATGGGTTTCCTTTGTTATAATGATTGATGTTCTGTGTCCACTCTCTTCTTGTGTTCTGCAGTAAGTGTGGTTCCTTCCCTCCAGAGAGCTGCCTGTTCAGCCTCATTGGCAACGTGGGAGCTTTCATGGGTAAGGCATCCATACTCTGTCCTAGTGTTTCTCAGAGAGTGGGTTTGCACCCAAAGGTAAATTGTGAGATGTTGTGACAGGCTCAAAGTTCTGGCGTCACAGTTATTGCAGAATTTGGTTTCCCATTGTGAAACCCCTTGGACTGATTCCATGCAATGATAATATGCAACCACACATGCCGCGGCTAGTATAAACCACTCTGCCGGCCCTCCGGCTCTGTGTCCTTGGTTGAAAGGTCATACAATTTGTATTAAAAGTCATGGCAGACATTGTTACTGTTACTGATAATTGGTATTTAACATTTACGTTTTTTTAATGCAATGTTTTACTGTTTGTACATACACCTGAGAACTGGTGGTAGTTTATCACAAATGATGTGCTTGTTATTGTGTATTATAAGATTCAGTGTTCTTTTATATCTCTTTTGCACCTGCACGCGCAAACACACACTAATGATAATACGCCTTAAGTGAAGTTAGAGCCTTAGAAGGTAGTTGTACTTTAGAACCATAGAAACACCTACTATAACACTGTAGTAAACACTGTGTCTATATCACCATAAAATATCTTAACCTCACGGGCGTGGTGGTCCGGGCACCCGAGGCTGCAATGCCAGCCTCGCGGGTTCAAATCCCGATCCAGACAACCTTTGCTGCGTGTCATCCACCTCAGAGAGAGAGAGAGAGAGAGAGAGAAAGATGTATACCATAAAGTATAATAGTAAGTAACAAGTATTATCATCTTGTCTGTCATGAACTTACAGTCGTGTACAGCCATTTAAAAATCTATTGTAGCCACTAGACATCATTCATTTTGGTATGACTTCTTCACATGCTAGCCACTAAACCTCAGAGCCTACAGAGGGCCTTTAAATAGCTGGCACTCGGCTATCAATAATAGATGTGGATTTTCTTCCTCTTCCTTCCTCTCTCTCTCTTTCCTCTCCCCTTCCCCCATCGTTTCTGACCTTCCCTTATTACTGGCCTTGCAGTCTTGTTTATCATCTATAATCTCTGTGCCACGTTCTCCCAACCCTGCGCTTAATTACATCCTCCTTCTCTTACATTTTTTGTCTCACAATTCACTCACTCTTTGGATCACCCTTTCTGTTGGGTCCATCTTATTCCCTCACTTATGTGTGTCTATCTATCCCTTAAAAAGTTGTCAAGTCACAGCTCATGTATGACATCATGAAATAGAACCACCTCCAGCCATGACAAGCCTGAAATGCCGGGTTGGGTCACAATGGACTGTTTGATTTATGGAAGGGGTTCACTCGAGGAACACATGTTCTTATTCCTACAGGTGGAGTATTTATAAAGACATGTCACATGCCATAGACATGCATAGACTGTCACCACAACAGTCATAATTCCCACAAACAGACAGTTTTGTTGATAGGGGGGCTTTGCAACTGAGCATGGCATTGTGATGTGTGCAGCTTCATTCTTTCCAAACTTCAAATTGATAGCAAAATATCAGACCAGGAGGCTGTTATGGTCTTGTTCTGCTGTTGCAATCATTGTAATTATTCTGGAATACCTTCTTCTATAAACGCCTAAAACTAAAATACATGTCATCCTCCAGTGGTAATTATCAACCTGAATACATGCATCAACAATAAATACTATAAAAGGTTTCCTGCCTGATGTTTTCGTTCAGTGGTGATGGTGTGTCTGCTGCGCTACGCCCAGGTCATAGAGCACAGTCATCGCTGTTGGATCAACACCAGCGCCCTGGTGTCAGGCTGCACTAATGCCGTGGGCCTGGTCATGGTGGGCAACTTTCAGGTGAGCGTCTTGTCCCGTTTGAAGCTCTGATCTGATCTTTATTTTATCCCTATAGCACAAGCTATTTGGCAGTCTGGTCGGCCTTCCTTAGCGTTGTCAACGCTGAGGAAGGCCGACCAGGCCGAAATGCGTACATTGTCTGCTTGTCAGAGGTAAATAATAATTTTGAGTGCTGGCATTTCATTTTATCATATAAAATAAACTGGACCAAATCAGCACTAATTTATCTAAAAATGACTCCTAACTCTATTCCTGACCATGAGATCCCGGTTGTATCCCAATTTAAATATCTGGGTATAGATATATTTCCCTCAATTGGGTTCCCTCTATTGTAAACTACAATAGAACCATTAGGTAAATCATGTACGATCTCAATCGATTGTGTAATATACCTGTCTCCCTTTCCGGAAGAGTCTCTATTATTAAAATGAATATTTTACCTCGAGTAAACTTTTGTAGTTCTATGATCCACAATGATGCTCATTAGGAGAATTTGCATAGAGCTGTCTCAAAATGTATATGGCGAGGCAAGCAAGCTCGGGTTAAACTTTCTACCTTACAGAATGAGAAGCGGTCTAGCTGTACCAAATTCTAAGTTATATTTTCAAGCCTTATCACTTGAAAAACATATTGTGGCACCCATTAGTTTACAGGACATTCTCGTCATAGATATTCCGTTAAAGCAGTGTAGATTGCGTTATGGCCCGATAATATTGCATGCCATATCTCTATGCGTAAATATGAAAAATTACTTAATTGGGCTAAGTGGCATGAACAGACTCCCTTATTCTATAACCCCTTATTGCGTAGTGGAGGTCGCTGTTTTGAAGCTCAATCGTGATCCAATTGTGGCATTCATGTACTTGGTGATGATAATGGTTTAAGATCATTCTCAGATCTGAAGGAGTTATATCATTTCAGTGTACCAGACCTACTTCCTTCTTTTTGTATTTGCAGCTCTGTTATGCAGGCCTATGGAGTTCCCTGGACTCAACCACCTCTCACCCTTTAGTTACTTTAATTTAAAAGAAAACTGCAGGTCTATCCAAAGGCCACGTTTCCATAATTTATAAAGATCTATTCCAAAGATGTACTTCATTAATACCTGTCCTGGAACACAGATTTACAACATCAGCATCAATTTATTAATTGGACCAGAGTTTGGGGAATTATAAATATTATTATGGCATCCCGAAAAACCCCAAATCAGCAGCAGATCTATTTAAATGTTGTCCATAAAACATATTTAACCCCTCAGAAAGCTTATAGAATGAGACTTGCTATATCGCCAAACTGTACACTTTGTTCTTTAAATACAACTGGTACTTTTATACATGATGTGGGAGTGTCCCACAGTCAAAGGTTTCTGGGAACAGATGACTAATTATTTATATAAAGTATTACAAAAACATATTCCCTGTTGTCCAAAATTATTGCTCCTTTATGATGATGATTCTTAAACTTTAAGTATACAATTCAGAGACATTTCTGGCTGGCTGCGATGGAAAGCTCCACATTCTCTGCCCTTTAATCACAGTTACTAAGTGATGTTGTAATAATTTCTACAGCTAGATTAAATGGTGCTAATTATCAAAGAATAGACAGCTGGAACCATATTCTCTATCAAGTTAGGACCTCTACTATATAACTAGCATTACATAATAACAACTATATTTTCCTTTTTTTGGTCTTTGTTGAACTTTTGCTATATTTTGTCTTTTTCTTTTCAGGCCTATGACAGAGTGGGTTGGGAGAGATTAATTTGATTATTTATAATTATTTGTTGTTCATTTACAAAATGTATATGTATATTTAAGTTGTATTTCATTATTGTTGTTGTTCCTTTTTGGTTTTTGTTTTGTTAATGGTGGCTGGTGATGGCGTGCAGGGTTAAGATTTTAAAAACGAGGCAAGGAGGCAAGCCACTAAGCTGGCAGAGAATTTGAAATATGTTTATTTTCATTGTGTATGCCTGTACCTGTTTTCTTTCCTCTCTTCAAATTTAATTTAAAAAGAAAATCTTTGGTGTTTATCACACCCTTTCAGAACCGGTTGTATAACTTTGGATTGGCTTTGTGGTCAGGTTATTTCAGACACATTTCCGTATTCCTGAACTCTCTGCTTCCTGACTGTTGCATTATTGCTTATTGCTTACTGATGAATTTAAACATATTCTACTGTCACATTCAGTAACTCTAGGTGTGTGATCAGCTAAATGTAAAGACAGTATCGTGTACAATGATATAAATAGAATCCTTTTAACATTTGTAGCCCACAATTTTGTAATGATATTTTATGTTTTTGCTGGCAGGTTGACCACGCAAAGTCTCTCCACTACGTGGGTGCGGGTGTGGCCTTCCCGGCAGGGCTTCTTTTTGTGTGCCTGCAATGTGTGCTCACCTACCGTGTGGCGGTGACTGCCCTCGACTACTGGATGGCCCACTTCCGTGTTGCG
This sequence comes from Protomyctophum bolini, assembly GCF_963924005.1. NCBI lineage: Eukaryota > Metazoa > Chordata > Actinopteri > Myctophiformes > Myctophidae > Protomyctophum > Protomyctophum bolini. The sequence goes on along the minus strand of NC_137867.1, from coordinate 28,303,233 downwards.
CTCGCAATTGGAGCCATGATCTCCCTTGTACTCAGTATCCTTTTGTGTCCACCTGGGACAAGAAATGGGAAAGCCAAGAGGGGGTATATGAATATGTATTCACTCATCAACGTGAGTCAGTGGTACGGTTGAGGAGGCTGTACGTTTTAATGAGGTAAAAGAGAAAGGTTGGATTCAGTCGTACATCAGCTTTCAACCACTACTGCATCAATGGACACAGTGTGCATTTAATGTAGTTTTAGACCTAATATCACCTATGTTTCTGGTTGTGAACAATCCACAGAGAGTGATAATGTTAGTTGACAGTCATATTTTTCTGTCAGGGTTGGGAACCCTCAAAATGCAAAGGGGTGGAGAAATTTGTATTATGGAGAAGATTTGTTTAAGCAAAAAAGCGCAGAAGATACCAAAAGGCAAAAAATCTATTAGCTACAGTGCACCATAAAAAAATCACCCCTGTGTGAAGTGAGGGGCGCTCTTACATAATCATACATCATCTCATTCTGGCCTATCACATCATATATGTCCACCTTTTAATGTTTGTGTTACACAAACACTCAAAACTGGCCATTCATTATCAATGGCATTTAATGTTTGTGTTGGGACAATGATGTAAAAATGGCCATTCATTATCAAAAGTTTCTGTTCACACACACTACAAGCTGGACATAGGAGGGACTAGCACCCCTCAAAAAACAAAATGTCTAACACTAGAGAGTGAACCTTAAAAGACATCTCTAGATCTGTTGTACCTGTAAAGAACTCTCAAGAACGCAGCACCAACTGAAAGACATACAAACAAATCAAGGCAATCACTGAAACAAAACTCAACAAGGGTGTGGTAGGTAGGTAATAATGAGAATGGGAAAACAAAATAGTATACAAATGTAAGGCAATGCTAAAACAATGTCCAAAAAGGCCACCAGAGGGGTACATTTTCTGCTACTATGGTATAGTGACAATTTTGTTTTTAAAAGACTATGTAGAACCACTGATTTGTATTTTAACCATTGGTAGCAAGTGATCACTGACTATGCTTATAGTTTTCTGTATCAGTATTTAAAACTAAGTATTAAGAAAAATGTACTTTGTATTTCCCCCTTGTAAGATGTGCTCCTGTGGGTAAAGATTGGAATATGAGAAAAATTGTTGTGTCTCAGAGGCACTTGCACATCAGGTCATGTTCTAAGTAAATCCAATCAATAACTGCCGAGTGACAATAGTCACTTTTGTGAAACTTTGTTCTTCATGAATAGCCAATAATATTTAATGAAGACGGGATGCAGTTGCTCGTCGGGCAACCTGGAAGCAAACTCCACTTGCCCGAACATTTTATTTACTACCCCTGTAGTAGTAGTAACAAAGTAATGACTTGTGTCTTTGAGAGTGTGAGAGAGAAACCATCGAATCATGCCCATGACTCATCTCTTTGAAGTCACTCCTATATTCCTGTTTATTGATGACTAGGCAGATTTCTCTCCTGCTCCGCAGAGAAGAGTGGTGGGGGCTGTCAAGAGTGAAGTATGTTGTTACAGGATATGTTGGTGGGTTGGGCAAATTAATGACTAGAATAATGTTGATAATGTCAAACTAGTGATTTACAAATTATGACTTGTATGCACAGATTAAGGACATTTGCATGAATTTAAACTGCTGTTTGTGTCATGAGTACAGTACATGCATACTGAGAACGATTATATCGAGGCGATGAACATAAAAGAAATTCCAGCACAAATACAATTTATGAGTGAGGCATCACCAAAAGTAATCACATTGCTTTTTAGTTTAGTTCATCCATATTGCATGGTGAGTAATGGCCTTTACAAAACACATTTCCATTACTAGAGCTCACTAAATTAGAACTTAAAATAAATTGTTGAGTTGAATGACAAATGCATCTTGGGAAATAAATTCTAAAAGGGCATAAAACACTGTTAGGTGATTAATAAAACATGACACCCCCTTGCATGAGTGCAAAGGTTCTTTGAGGTCCTTCTGCTCCTCCTCATACTCTATGTGCTACAGTTGCTGTGCTGGGGGGATGTAAAAGCAGATGCTGTGTACTAAAGGAAGCATATGGACCTGTCAGCCTGTCCCAGCTTTAATAACATGATCTACACTACAGTGACAATGCCTCAGTATACTACACCGTCCTATTCAATTCCATATAGAGAACTGACAGGCATGGTGTCCTGGTGCAGTTCACAACATGAATATAAAGAATATCCATGTTGATAATTTAAAAAAAACAGTGAAATGTGACAATACAACACATGGTAGAATGGTAGAAGATTGTGTACAAATAGAGTACGACTACTATTTTTTCCCAAGAGTGGGAATTGCCTTCAACCTTTATAAGTAGCAGTTTGTCTTGAGATAGAGTTATACAACTGAGAGAAAACATCAAATGGATTTTCCCCATGACTGCTTGGAATACCTGTGGCAGAGGTCAAAATGCATTACCATCAACAGGCATAATGTCACATTTGTTTTGCACCAGGGAGTTGTTCCTTAACTTGTTTCCTCTAGGCGGTATCTTCTTCATCCGCGAGAGCTTTGTGCTGCAGCACGCTGCGGCCATCTGCGAGTGGGTCTTCACCGTCGACATCCTGGTCTTCTATGGCACCTTCACCTATGAGTTTGGCACAGTCACCAGCGAGACCTTGATGGTGGGCCTGCTACAGACACACCTCCAACACCACCTTCACCATGGCTCAGGGGTTATCTTAGGACCTGGGGCCAGGGCCACGGCACTTGGTGGTACCTCCAAGGGCCCACTGAAGTCGCCCGGTGGAAGCAGCACATCCACTCATCTCAACTGCACCCCTGAGAGCATAGCCATGTTGTAGCTTGCTCTGCCAGGCACCAAAAGAAGTGGTTGTAGTCGACGGTCATCACATAGATGCCACAAAGTCACCTATAAGCTACAACTCTCGTGGGAAATGTAGATCTCCCTTATGGCATGTGGGAACGGAGGAGTTTTTTTACCCCAAGAATTTGACTTGGCACGATAATTGTGTCCGTTTTTTTACGTTTGTTTGTTTTTGTTTTTTGTGTTGTCAGAGGCTATTCTGTTCAGCCATTCCTGTCAAACCTCTGTTTACATCTGCTGTAGGGGATTCATGAGGAAACGCTGAATGTGTGGGTGGACCTGGGAAGAGAAGGTTTGTGGGATACTAGTCGTAACGAATGTTTTCCAAGATGGCCACTGACTTGAGACACCGACCTGTGACTCTGCAGCAGGTTGTGTTTCCACAACAGGTGTCATTTTGTTCGGCTGTTGTGGCTTTTATTCACAATTTATCCGTGATCTTCATAGCAGAATAATATGAAGAGAGAACTTTCCTTGAGCCACAAAGATTTTTTATTTTCCTTTTTTATTTCCCCCCAGACTCTTTATCACGAGATCCCAATGCTTGCCACAGCCACCATTTTACCGTGACCCCCCAACCCTACCACTCGCACGCCACACTTTGAGAGAATAGAGTACTCTTTTTAAGTTTGTACTGTAAAAGCATCTTAATAGAAAATACTGAATGTTCAAGAAGCAAATACCGTGGTAGTGAACAGTTATGTACCTTTTGAGGGGCTATACATACATGGACAATTTTTTTACATGTCAATCAAGTATAAATTAACTGCCAAATGATGAGGTGAAAAATCAATAACATAATTTGACTTGGCAATTGTTGTGTGCACAATGTCTGTCTGATATCTGGAGTAGACCCCCCCATACAAGCAGGTGATTTTTATCTCAAATGAACCACTGAATTTGAGAGTTTCATCACAAAAATAGACATCTGTTTTACAAAATGCTTGCAAGCACCTCATGTCAACCGCTGTTTTTGAGGAAATAATAGTGTTTTTTAAATATTGCTTGATCATTTTCAGTCAGCAAACCATATATACACAAGTGTTACGTTTTGGAATGAAACCCTTTTTTGTTCATGTCAGGACATTGCCCAACATGTGTCTCAATCTCAATCACTGCTTTCAATACTTGCTTTACGACTCTCATTGATATTTTAATGTGCTATCCCTTCCTTTACGCCATTCCATTGTCTTTCAAAGTCTTGTGCTGTGATGTTTCTGTATGTACTGTACCTTTCATTGACACTACTTTTGGTGCAGTAACCTGATGCCTTTGTAATCCAGGAGAGGTCGCGCCCAGGGATGTTTATTTCTATGATAGGATACTTGAACTGACCTACTTCTATTACGTTTAATTCAGTGGTTGTCAGCACCAGTCCTGGGGAATTAGACTACGGTTTCCAAAAGGTTGTTAAATGTATTAATCTGGTTATCTGAACTGGTCCCTTCAGATGACTAGAGCAAAAACCAAACCTCTACTGAAGTTGTATTAGTGGTTATGAAAAGGGTAAACCAATAGTCTGTTATTAACTCGTAGATTAATACCACACTGATATTACAGTGCAGAAACACTGCTTTAGATTCCAGGCTGGACCCTTGGAAGCCTTATTTGAGATATGATCTCAACTTAAAAGATAGAAATATGAAGTAGTAACCATTTGGGCTGGAAATACAGATGCTGCCTGTAGAACAGAGGTATCTAATCCTGTGCCATGGGAGGGCCAAAGATTAGGTAGCTTTTTATTCCAATCAAGTCAAATCACAGCTTTTTGTTTTTGGGTTGGTATGAAAACGCCCTTACTTTTGCCACTCCATTCTCATTGGCGCGTAGATGGATACTTCTGCTGTAGACCTTGTGCCATTAATCTTTGGGTGTGTGTGTGTGTGCATGATGTGATCATGGAATTCTAAATACAGTGTTCAAAGAAGCAATACTGGTTGTCTCCAATCACATGCCTGAGTGTATACAGGTTTTATAATGTCACTCATTGGAACGCCTAACCAGACAATTTATCAGTAGTGTTTGGTTAGAATGCAAGCCTGCATACACTCCAAGACAGGTGAATGGTTGTCATTGACCTTTATACAATGCACCTGTCATTTATCATGACAAGTGAAATGATCACACATTTCTAACTCAAATTGCAAAAAAATAGCACCACCTTGAGGAGACACTGTCGGATGCAAGTCCTCCACTGTTCGAATGATGTGTGGATATTCTTGTTGTCGGGTCAATCATGTCTGTGACGAATGTCAGGGGTAACCTGTTGGTAGTATTGATTCATAACATGTCAAATCACTGGATGCCAGCAATATACATTTACGTTGTCATTTCAGCTACCTCTGTGAATATCAGTGAAGATGGAAGTCAGGGTTCTTACAAATCCCCCCACCCCCTTTATACTTTTTCCCAGAACTTTGTTTTTTGATTGATTTTGGAGACGTTTGTCAGTGTTTAATATGATGTATGCCGATACTGGTTTCGGCAGCAGGAGGTAGAGTGGGTACCTGGGAACCCATGGTTCGATCCCCAGCTCCCCTGGCTCTCGTATTAAGACACTGAACCCCTAACTGATCCTGATTATGAAGTTGATGCCTTGTATGGTTGCCTCCACCATCAGTGACGGTGTGTGAATGGGTGAATGTAATGCACATTGTAAAGCACTTTGGATAAGGGTGCTATAGAAATGCATGCATTTACCATATCGCCTATACAGCTTCAAGTTATTCTTCTAACAAATATCACAAGATGTGAAATGAAGTGTGTCTACACTTCATACGAGAGTATGCAACAGAACAGTTTCTTCCCAAATACCTTCTCAAAATTCCTGTGCTATTTCAACATAAGTCCTAGAAACAGTCTAGAAATATATATAGAAATCAGATTTTCTCTGTGTAGGAACCTGAAGTAGAACAGCTGTGTCAAAGATGGTGTTTCAAACTCCTACTCTTGCCAAAAAACAAGAAAAGATTGGAATCTGCACTGGAATTTTGATGCATCTTAACGTTTTCAGCCATCTGGCCCCTGGCAATAGGTGAGATACGTTGGATGTGATGTGCATGGTTGGTTTCATGTACTGTGATAGAAACTCTAGGTCCTGTATATGCACAATGTTCTTTGATTCTTTTGGCCTTATCCTGCCTCATCCTGTGCCAGATGTTTTGTAGAATCTTGCTTTCTGCTGTAGCCTATTTTCACCATTCTGTAAAACGAAGTCAAATAATCATAAGACTTCACTTGGCAGCTTGTGTACACAGTCAAATTTAATTCTGTGACAAAACCTCTTCCATCTTCCACTGGACAGGCCAAAACAAAAGTGGCTTTACAACTGGCTTTGTCAACATGTCATTTCTCTGCTTAATGGGACCCTATGGAAAACAAATGTCTGTAACACTTATCTTCCCCCCCCCCCCCCCATGTAAAATGTGCACTTGACTCAATTTGATGGAAAACTGAGGACAACCAATGAAGCCCCAAAAACAAGTTAACAAGGCAACACAGAATATTTTGTTTCCTTTTTATATATATATAAATTACTTCTGTACATACAGTATGTATGATTTGTTTATCATTTAGGTATTTTCTTTTGCCAGAGATTTATATTAAAACAATGGAATAAAACAAATTATAAATGCTTGTACATTGGTTCTTTTTGCATGCCCAAATTATACCACTAGAGGGACCCTGGGCAATAATTAAAATGCATTCATTGACATAGCTACAGGTTCATTTGACAGAGATACTTACATTCTATCCATTTCATAACTCATTACATTACATTTGAGGGAACGAGCAACTTGATGTTTTGAAAATAGGTTTAGATATTTTTATGTGTAGCTCATATACTCCTGACAGTGCACCAAAAGTCAGAACAAGCAGCAGGGAAAATTATACGATTCAGTATTTTTGTTGGTACTGGTACATTTGGCAACAAGACATCACTGTGGTACAAAAGAAAGAACAGGCAGGCAACACACACAACCACCTTAATTTAATATATTCAGGAGTCAATAAATTATATTAAGGTTGCTGAGTGTTGCAAAAGTTCTTTCTTTTGTTGGCTTCTATGGCTATAGCCACCAATATGCTTTGAGACCTTTACTGTATATGAATATACCATACTTCTGCTTTGGACTGATTTGGACAATTTCCTCTCTCTGCACTCTTCTAGCTAAAGAAAATAAAACTCATTCAGGCATACTAAGGCAAAGAAAGTAACAGTTAAGACTAAATTCTAATACATACAGACTTGGAATTCCTTGTATTGTACAATCACAAATCATACTTTTAATTTCTTTGGGAAACAAATTCCAGCAGAATACCCGTTTGTACATAAATGTCTAGCATCCATAGTTATATAAAAAAAGAAATCTTAAAAACTTTTCATTCATTCGAATTGAATGCAAGCAAAAGTAAAATAAATCTCACAGTTATGCAACCCTATCACTTTGAAGGGATCATGGGAAAAATGAAATTCATGCTACCTAGACAAGTGGAAGAAAAATAACCACGTGTCCTACCTGATATCTAAAATAGGGCCTTCTCACATTTACATTTTTACAGATGGATGTTCCTAAATTTCTTTCCTTTGTACTTAACATCTCCAGGGAATTCCGTGGGAAACACTGCAGACTATGTCATGAATTGGAATTGCACTAAGGACTAATCTACATTGCATTACACAACCCTTTTGTTGCTCAACGAAAATGATCTATGTTCAGGTGAAAAACATGTCAACTTGTAGAAAGGGTCGTGTGATGAAGTATAATTTGACCTTAAGATTGACATCTCAAATGTCATGTGTACATGGCTCCATGTAGGTCCTCTAGTCTGTGCTCCCTTTGTTTTCTTCTCTCCTGAAACATCCACAATCAGTTAGTTTAGTCACACAAGGGACTGACAAGAACGAATTTACGCAGAAGTAAAGAGAAAACACAAGAAATAAAGTTGTACAGTAAAGGCAGCTTTTGCAGACTAACCTTGTCTTTTTTAAATTCTTCATACTCTGGATTGTCGGTTGGCAATTCAAGGCGACATAAAGGACAGGAATTGGTCTATGATTGAAAAAGGAATATTGTGCATATAAAAGATATGACTGAAAAGGGAACATAGTGCCAGAAACCATATGATTATGGCGAGTTTAAAAAAACCCCCCACAGAAACAGGGTTCCATAGAAAGTTAAGAGCCCACATCCACCTACTGCATTATGTCTGCCCATCGGCTTTCCCTACCGTCTGCCTCAATAAAAATAGATTATTGCTGGCCTAACATTGAACTAGAGTTGTGGTGTACGTGGTTTTAGCCACTCCAACCTCAAATCCCACCTACTCCAAGTTGCATTGGATGGTCACAACACTGTTTCTTTTTTTTTACCATGCAAAAGTGGGCCAAAAACAAAAACATTGATATATTTGTTTACATAATTATGTCCTGCTGTGTACCAAAAGTCCAAGGTTTCGCTGTACGGTGGTGGTGACAATGAATAAACGATGACAAGAAGCATTGTGAAATAAAGAAGAGCAACCTAGGTTTCTTGGCATAATTCAATGATCAACGCAAAGTATGATTTGTCTGATATCTTACAAGAATTACAACTTTGTGTGAGATTTACCTTCCCCAACCAGGGCAGGATGCATCCTGAGTGGAAGAGATGTTTGCAGGGCATTTCTCGAACTGACTCTTGCTCCTCAAACTCCAGCAGACACACAGGACACTTCAGCCCTTTATCTGTGAGAAAAACAACAACCATGTTGACTTTGCTTACCTATAATTCACCATCTTCCTCGCAAATATGTACACTCTATTGGTTGGAATAACAAGCCTCCAACAGCCAATCATCATCATTACAGTCAGATCTCATTCAGCATATTAGCTGCTTAAATGGGATGAAAACAGGAGGATGTGCTTCTATACTAGTGGTGCATTCAATTAATTGATATATATATATATAATATAATATATCGAAAGTCCGGACGATAGGTGAATCGATCGAGAGGCTGCTGTATCGATATGGAAATATACGAGTGACGCAGTGTTGACAAACGATCCCAGACCCCTTTTTAGGAAGTTTACACATTTTATTTTAATTTAAAGATATCTGTGGTCCTGAAAGTGAATTATTGTATTTGTGCAACACAGTCATTATTTTGAATAAACGTATAATCGATTAATATTAATATCGATATATCATATTGTGGCCTCTGTATCGTAATACATATCTATTGTGAGATTGCAAGCAATATCCAACCACTATTCTATACAGGATATTACTTTTCTCCTCAAACGTCAATTTAAAAACCAATCTGGCTTATGCCCGATTCTGTTAATCTATACTTTGTTAACAACAATGTATTAACTGACTCTCAAAGTTCACTTGTCCTAAACTCAAGACCATTTCGGCATGTCATCCCTTTTCTCTCACGTCTTTCCTATTAATCTTTCTATGTGGAGATTGAAGGACAATACATGCTCCTTCCAATGTCAGAACAAAAAATCTGTTTCGGACAGGCGTCCTGAACTAGTTTGGACAGTCAGGACATCTGGGAGAGTTCTGAGACACACTTAAGGCCTTAAGATCTTTGTGAGACTGGTGCTGGCCCATCTGAAGGTCAGACCCTCTGCAGTTCACCTATCAGGCCAACAGATCTGTCGAAAGTCGAAGACAGTCAACACAGAATTACAATCATAACCTCCAACATTTACTTCCCAGGTGGACTTATCCAAGGATTCTCTTTGTGGACATTTTTGAACTGCATGCACCAACTTGGGTGCATGCAGGAACGATGCAAGTTGGGAATGCATGCCCCAGCCTCACCTGTTTATGCAATGCCTTTTGCACCAAAACATTTTGCAAACAAAATAGTTTTCACTAGTTAGTGGCTACACTGTCCTCCTGTGTTGGGTGGAAGCGATGTCTGCCCAAATGTAGCCAGTTTGTTTACATTACATAGTTTGCTAGCTACTAGCTAGCCCACTAACATTTGGAAACAGGTGATATACTATTATGTCCACCATGTTTTATCAACTCAGACAGGCAGTCAGCTGTTAGGTCATCGGCTGCTCTGGGCAGGCACTCGCTTAGGCGACACTCTTTTGGCATGCATGCCTTGTTGTCCAGTGATGAGAAAACGTACAGCTATGGGGCATGGTTTGCGAAATTTCCTCTGGCAAAAGACATACATGCCATCCAGGTAAGGAAACTCACAGTCGGCTAGGTTAGGTTAGTGCAATTATCTGCAATATCTTGTAATTTATCACAAAATTATATAATAATAATAATACTACCGTGGTTAATTTACGCTATACAGGCACTATATAGCGTATAGCTGTGTCACTCATGACCAACAACACGACCACTGCTCACAACATAATAAATTACTTCCCGAACAGACACACCACATGCCATCGCACTTGGATGAATAGCTCAATCTGCACAGGTTATGACCCGAGTCTCTGTGTCACCATGATGAAATAGTAATAACAATAAGTACATATATTTGATTTATTTATAATAATAAAAAACATTCAAAACATATTCAAATACACTCAACCCCCATTTTAAAATGCTGCATACAATTCTATGTATTCTTTAAACTGTTACAGTAGCTGCATACTACTAAACCAGAAGTCTGTTTGGTCCAGGAGGGCACCCTGACCCACAAAAAACCCATCTGAAGGACATATTGCATTACATACTGCCACAGAACAGTTCTGTGTTCTGGAAGCCACACAACAGCCACCACGACTCGCACTGTTGGTGGCGAGTGGAGCACTACTGTAACTGATGGCTAAATGAATATCAGGATATTGCGACTGCGACACACTATGGGGAATTTTCACTTGCTTCACTGCTGACAGATTGAACCTGATGAAGCTGGGCTGTATGTGGAAACAATTCTGCAATCAATCACAGTACATACATGTGTATAAGCGTATATACATGTGTTTAAGTTACATCTGCGTCAGATCATGACCTGACGAAGATGTAACTTAAACATCGAAACGTTGTCACTTTTTATTTTCACCCTGTTATATTAACCTAGGGCCTAAATTGTCTGAGCTGTTCCAGTGCCTTCTTTTTCGCACGTAACCTGTCCTGCTTCTGAGATGCACCAGACTGGCCTGCTATAGGCTAGAGGCGCGGTTGGAACTCCCTTCTACATGTGTATAAGCGTATTGGTATACTCCCTTCAATGTAAAATCTATCAGATTTTCTGATCATTCTGATTTATGAATATGAATTAGCAGTTTCATTAACTCTATAATGACTCATCAACTTCAGTGTGTGGTGGACTACTTTAGCATTACAAAAATAATAAGGTTAATTGCGAATGAGGTCAGTTTCTGTGCTGCCGAGTCACCTGCTTGATCTGGAGAGATGATGACTACTGAGAGGGTTTGTACTGCAGTTTTGGCTGCTGGAGGTGGAAGACGCTGGTCCCAATCCGATAGGTCAAATGCCCCTGAGTCAATGTCCAAGCCCTGCATCAAAGACCTTCACAGAGAGAGAAATACCAGTCTGTCAATACATAGATTTATATTCAAATTTTATTTTTCCATTTTGACAAATTGTCACGTCTAACCTGGAGACATGAGTACATTTAGCCGCAATATGCAACACTAGATGTTTTATAATGGGTTGAATCCAGAGTTGCAAATTGCAATACCCTCCATTGACAGCCCATTGATCCAAATAGAAATTTCCGATCTGCTTGTATTAAACTACGTTAAACTCACCAACATTGCAGCTGTAGGGCAAGCTTGAATTATCCTCTTTCAATCTGCAAAGCGTTTGTTTAATAAACATCCACCATAGCGTAGACATGTTATGAGCTACTTTCTGTCAAGAAAGATGTTGGAGTTTGGAAGCATTCGTTTTCTTTAACACATCATGCTTCTGTCTCCTGCATCATGTGCAAATTCGAAACAGGTGGTACTTGACATAAAGTAGCTCATAACATGTCTACGGTGGATTTTTATGAAACAATCACTTTACAGATTGAAGCTCGCCCTACAGCTGCAATGTTGGTGAGTTTAGTGTCATTTAATACAACAATATCTGACATTTCTATTTGGATCAATGGGATGTCAATAGAGAGTATTGCAAGTCTAGATTCAACCCATTATAAAAAATATATATTATTGCGGCTAGAGAACTTTACCTTGCCAGCCTACTAACATTCTTAAAGCGGAAAGGCTCCATTGAAATTGGTCATTTAATGTTGGACAATTACTTTATTCGAAATAGGATTTTCTCTCACCTGGCTAATTCAAGTAGTGCATTCTGCCGGTACTGTTCCTCGGGGTTAGTAGGCTCACAATCATGTTCATCAAAGTAGGATGCCATTGGTCCTCCTAACAAACAAACAGGAGAAACAAGTTTTTACACGGGCATAAAAATGTAAACTAAAAAGTTGCCTGCCCTGTAGTAGCACACAGGCTAACAGCTATTAGCTGTCTAAAGCCAACATGCCATTTGTAACGCTTTCTGAGCACTCCTATAACTGTCAGACAGGCAGATACATAACAGACAGCAGGGAATTGTATTAAAAAAAACATTTCTGGGAAAAACAAATAAACTACTCATAAACTCTCACCACAGTGGACTCACCTCTGTTAGCAACAGTAAACAACATTGGTCATTCTACCGGGTATGACGCATAGGTCTCTGGGTATGACGATAGAATCACGTGTCCGTTTTCCAAGACCCGTTTCATCCAATCAGAAAGAGCCAGTATACATTTATTTTATGTCATACATGTTAAATGAAAAATAAAAATACACACATATTATATATATATATATATATATATATATATTTATTTTTCACCCATGCTAAACCCCTTATGTGTAAACTACTTTGCCGTTTGCCTTTTTTCTTTTACATTTTTGAATAGTTAAATTAGCTACAAGTCGTGTCGATGTAGATTGGCTATTTTAACTATTCAAAAATATTTTTCAAAATATAGTAGTTTAGGGATAAGGGGTTTAGCATGGACGAAAATAGAGCTTAGTCTCAGCCATGTACTTGACTCAGGCATTTATTGTTCTTCTTATTCATATTTGTGTTGCATTACTGTTACTGCCATCTTCTGGAGTTAATTAGTTTCTCTTACAATTTGTTTGAATTTTCCTCTGTCCTTTCCTGTATTCTCAAGAAAGCAGATTAACTTCTCCAAATTAAAGGCCATGCCATGACACTGGGTTCACTTCACTCCACACTGTCCCACACGCCCTTGACCCATTCCCATTTTGCTGGTCCCCTCTGGTTCTGTTTATTTGGGTGTTCATATAACCCATATTTGAACAAATGTACAGTGCCAACTTTACTCCCCTCCTGGACATCTTAAAGTCTGAACTTGCTGGTGGGCATCACTATTCACTACTTGGTTGGGTAGAGTGGTGCTCTACAAAGTTTTTATATCCACTCCAAATGATTCCCAATGAGTTCATTTATTTGAGGCAAGAGAAGGTCCAGGTTAAAACTAGCTAAATTACATGAGCTACAGTACAGCTAAGAACCTACACCGATTACAGATCTCACCTGTTCTGAACGCCACCATATATGCCCGTCAGTCCCTGGAGCACTGCATCCAATGTCATGGCTTGTACTGTAATCAATGTACTTGGCCTCACACCCAGAACTCACCTAACCCCTCTCACTCAACCCAGATTCGGCATGGGGACAAATTCGTTCTACTGCTATGTCACCAAAATGTGGACTCCCCTACCAACAAACATCAAAGAAATGTACTGTAGGGCCTACTATTTGCAACTGTAAAAGTATTTAGTCAAACAATCAATCAATCTTCCTCCAGTATTCCCTTTAAATCTCCATTCCAGCAGTTATCAAGTACAGCTCTGTAGAGATAGAAGAGTCTCAATTTGCTCTGTTCCTTTTGTTCTCAAAGTCATGTTGGGTGTCAGGGGTGTACTAGTGGAGGATGAATCTACTCCCCAGTAGATTCATAGAGACCGCCTTAGACTTGTTTGACCACACTATGAATTGATCAGTGTTGTGCATTATTACAACAGTGCCTTAGGACAGAGGGATATTGTCTTTTTTATTTTATTTTTTACAAATACTGTTCATTACACCTTTAGACAGTTTGAGATGAAAAATGTCACAAATGGTAACATGCAAATAAAAACACAAAGTGCTCACTCCTTGGATTGAGCATAATATTCACTCAGCACACACATCTACTTATTTGTCTTCATGTTTGTTTGAGTTGGTAATATTACGTTTATCTTACGTTTATCAACTGCAAACTCTCTCAAACACTCTTCTAGAGTTTAACATACAGTAAGTCCCCTAACATTTATTATTGACTTGATCCATTGCATTTTTTTTTATATTGAATGACAGTTGTGGACAACGTATATACTGAAGTAAATAGTATTCAAAAGTACAAATTACAAAGTACATATTATTTTTTATATCAACATATATAGCAATATCAGCATTGCTGTATTGACATTTTAAACATTTTAAAAATAATGTAAATGGTGTGATGCGTTGTGGGCTTGTAGATCTGCTATTCTCACTATATTTGTATAGTTTATATAGTTATTTTTGGGTTCTAAGAGTCCCTTCCTAGAAATGTAGTAGTCAAAACTACAATATTTTTATTTCAAATGTAGCATAGTGAAAGTCATGCGCTTACAAAAACAAAGTAGCCTACTTAAGTATGTGCATTTAGCTACTGTCCACCACTGTTGAATGATAAACATATGTTAAATTAATATTTCACATTTTGTAATTCTTCTGTGGATGTTGTTAATACATACAACAACATAGAAAATGCATTTATTGACATGTGTTGCCATTGGCAACACATGTCTATAAATGCATATACTAGGACTAGGACTTTAACCTGTCAATTCAACACATTACTAATAACAGATACCATAAGTAGATATACTACGTTCCATTATTCCAACTTCTCAGAGCACTGGTTAAGAGATGTACAGTAACCATTAAAGAAAGAGGACAAAAGCAGCTGAGTTAGCGACGGTACCATTTCAATTGACAACATGAGTGAAAAAGAGTGGCATTCAAACTCAATCCTGGGCACCCATATAGCTAGTTTATAATTGTGCAAGATTGTTAACTGCGTTACCATGATATCACAGGTCTAAATAAGTCCTGCTGGTTTTCATGTCATGGCTAAAATAAAAACCAGTAGAACTCGGAGCACCCATGGCCGAGACTGGGAACCATGACTTTAAACAAGCAAACATCACAGACATGATAAGAGTGGTTTTGACATGGTATGTGACAGCTTTTTACTATCAGGCCTGACCAATCATCACCATGATACTTCTCTCAGCTGTCTCCACTGGTATCATTTCCATCTTGTCTGTCATTTTAGACCCGAAATCTGAATTTTTACTTGCTAGCAATAGGTTTAGCCTCCTTCCGCACTGACACAGCTATAGATTATAATTCCAACAATGACAGCTGCCACGACGACGACAACGCCAGTCAGCACCACTTTCATCTTAATGCTGTCCCAAAGTTTTTTCTCCTTCACCTTTTGGGTGGTCTTTTGAAAGGCCATACTCTGAAAAAAGAAGGCACATAAAATACAATCAAGATTATAAATCTCTTATTTAAGGATTTGTCCTGTGTCCTGTACACTCACATGATACTTGCTTGTGTTAACATATTGCACTTTAGTCCTATAATTCAACAGCAGTAACTAACTCAAATAGTCTCAATCAATAGAAAACATAGGCACTGAAAACATTATAGGCACTGTAGAAAATTATTCTCCTGCATAGGTAGTTCATGTCTGTTTATTTTCTCAGTGTTCTTCTACATTTCACAGATGGGATGTCCTGGTGGTTCAATCAGTCAACATGCATACCAAAAATAAACCTTGTTGGGCCTAGCTCATGACCTGTGTCACTTGTCATCCTTCCCTCAAATCCATCTGTCCTGTCTTTATTCACTCTAGAATAAAACTAAAAGGCCTGTCTATAATTTAACAGTGGTTATCTTGGCATGCCTGCTAGTTTGCTAGTTTCTCTCAAACAGGCAGGCCATCCATCCTTATAACTGCACGATCATATAACAGGCCAATGTGGGAAAGAGGTGACCCCCTTAACTGACCCCCGGACGGACATGCGCCTCGTGGCATGTCCTGGACATACTCAGTCATACCCAGGGAGACCAGTTAACTTCATTCATCTTAGGAAACAATAGGAAATACCTTTCTAAAAATAGCCCCATAAAGCACAATCAGGATGCAAATTGTACATTTGTTTTCCCATCTAGCTCCACCTAAGGTGTATTTATAGACATCAAGATGACATTTCCTAGTTGATTCCCTGGGCTCTTTCAAGACCCCTAAAAGCTGTAGTAAACAGTAAGTTGAAAACTAGTGCTCACGCAGCCTTTAATCAAAGCCTATCATGTAATCATCATGTCCAGTCTACTCTAGACTGTCTACCTGTGGTTATACCGTTATTTGCGTCTTGCACTAAGTTGGAGGAGTAACAGTAAAAGTTTTGATTCTTATCTTACATTGACTTACATTGCTTACCTTTCTTATATGATTTAAATACCATACCAAAGTATTCTTTGTGTTTTCAGTGAGGAAGAGGTAATAGTGTTGCAATTACTTTTTTGGATCCCTCATTAGCTACTCCATCCAGCAGCTACGGATAGGCGAACGGGCTTATAATATTTGTCAGTTCAACCCAGGGACTTCCACACTGATCCCGTAATATTGAGTGCAACTGCAAACATATTTTTGAGGACTCCTATGTCCAGCATTGAGGGTTTGTGTAAACACAAACATTGTCCTAACACAAACATTAAATGCCATTGACAATGAATGGATAGCTTTGAGTGTTTGTGCAAACACACACATTGAATGCCATTGACAATGAATGGCCAGTTTTGAGTGTTTGTGCAAATATTGGCCAGAATTAAATGGTGTATGATGATGATGTATGATGATAAGAGCGCCCCTCACTTCATAAGGGTGTGATTTTTAAGTAAGGCTACACAAATAACTTATTTCCACTCTCATAGTATTCTATCAACCCTGTTCAATTTACCAGTCCATACTCCCACTGTACCAACCGTGTGGCCTTGGGGTTAGAGTGTCTACCCTGAGACTTGGAGGCCGGGGTCCATATTTGGCACATACGTGAAACATATGCATTTTGTCTTGCTCAGGGACACATAGACCGGAGACGGTATGCGAACCGGGGACCCTCTTTATCCCGACTAAAGTCTAAACGCACTCTACCGGCTGTCCGACTTCATGGTGCTGCAGAACAAATGTGATGGTTGTGACAATAAAACCTTAAACTTGTACCTTGGTCAGGAGCTCATCAGCCCTGTCCTCCAGTTCGCCGAGCTTGCTCTCCCTCTCACTAGCCTTGTTGATGTTGTCCAACATGATGACCCTAACGTCCTCCACCTCCTCCTGGGTCTGTTGCAGGCGGCTCCTCCCATTCTCCTGGACAAAAGACCAAACAGGTGTTACCAGTACACAGCTATTTAAATAGCTCTGAGAAAAATGCTGCCATTTGTCCCACAGTGACTGGCTGCAAAAAAAGTCCTGCTATTTGTTTCAAAAAAGCTTTATACCCTGTTATAACATGTACATAACGATGCAATGTGACATAGGCTAGCTCTGTTTACAAAATACTGTACCCCCTCCAACTGTATATACTTTCCCCATTTTCAACTGTTTTTATTTTATTGTGACACGTTTGTTTTATATGCCAATAAAGCTCCTTGGAATTGAATGGTCAATACCAAAAGTGGTTTCCTGCAATGAGCCAGAGCAGTGGTTTTTCAAACTTTTGGTCTCTAGCAAAACAAGTTCTTACAGGCGCTCTCCTTCTCCCAGTCCCACTGGCCCACACCTGCAAATTCGTACAAATTCCCAGGCACAGCAGTGTGCTATAGAGTTTGAGAACCACTGAGATAGAGTGACATTGCAGGAGAAGAACAGAGAGCACTTGCGTAGCCAATCGGTGACAACAAAAAGTTGCCAGGCAGGTTTCCTATGGCAGGCAGCCCACTTGATTCTTAACAACAAACAAGCCATATCCAGGAAGAATGCATGCCTCTGAGCCTGAGGCCTCTACATAGATTGATAAGAAACTAGAGCAGGATATGTTGAGAAATAGCTGGACCCCAGAGTATTTTGTGTCCTGACTTCTCCATGACATTTTGCCATCTGTAGCCAGGGGGGAAATGTGTGTCTCAGAAAGTCAAGGCTACGATGCTTAGCCTTTTGACATGGACAGGAAACCAACCGACAGTACAAAACAAGTACGACCTCAGCATCTTGAGTGGATTCATAATTCACCCCATTTCCGCAGACTGTCCCATAACCTTACACAAGCAAATGTAGTATATAATGAGAAGACATGGTGCAAGAAGTCAGTTCAGAAGTTGATTATTTATTTTGAAGGTTTTCAAATTAGCCTATATAGCTAGGCATAATATTTGAACAAAAGTGTTAAAAGGTAAACGAGCATTGACTTAGCTCAGGAACTGCCCATTCGAGTGCCTAGCTTCCTTCCTTCACTCCCTCCCCCTCTATCCAGTACCCAGAATGAGTGGACCTGGCATTTTCCTACCAAATCCCAATTCATCCCAATACACATCCGCCTCATACAGAGATAGCAAAAATTAGCAGATCTACAAGCTCACAACGTGATACGTCATGATGGTTCTGAGCTTGTAGATCTGCCATTTTCGAATGATTTTCCTTGAGAAAAATAATAACATAGGCTATACATTTTTTTGGACATTTCTTTTTACATTTTACATTTCCCATGTCGCCTACCCTCAATTAGACTCGCTATAGTTGGTCAAAAAACTAATCATCATCATCATCAACAAGACAACAACTATTCATATTAATGTGTTTACACCGTTATAGACTACTTTAGTATAGTCTTATAATTTATCCAACCCGGTCTCATAGAAGTGAACGGGGAGGAAATAAAGTACCGGGTGAGACCGGGTTGAATTTATCAACCGGATTTTGTTGTGATTGTATTGAGCATGATGTGATGGTGAAGTTCTCTTCACCTCACTGGTGGTCAGTGGTCCCTGATGCACGCTATCACCTTTGAGGACTTTGCCCTCTATAGTCACTAGTGCACAACTGTTTAGCATTATAGGCTGCATATAATACAAAAGTATTTAAAACAGTAAAATCCTTTAGTACTACTTTACTGTCGATATAAACTTGACTTGCACAACAAACAACAGCCCCAGGCTACAATGCATACGCACAAACGTATTAGAAATGAAATGCACTTACCATTGCTCTCGCGCGTCACAAACTTTATTTCTGTCCGACTTTGTCACCGAATCATTTGAAGCGCTTGAGCTTAGAATAAAACTTTCACACGATAGGCCTACTTTCACTTCCGCACGACCGCACCGCTGCGAGCGGCGTTCTTTGTAGCCCTTTTACTGCCCTGTTTTCCTCGACTTAGTTTCACTTCAGTTGAGTTGAGCAGTTCAGTTGTGAGTGTGACTGTCGGCGGGGTAGTGGGCTCAGCTGGCCTGGTTGACACCACCCACATCCTTATCTGATCAACACACCAACTAAACCAGCCAACTGCATGACTGACATCGCGGTGTGGGAGTGGGACCTCACGAATCTACCGTATTAAGTTACAGTCTCTTTTGCGGGGCAGAGGAATGTGAGCACATAAATAGATAATAACCAGGACTTTTTACTTGTTTGTTGTAATTGTGTGTGTTTATGATGATGATCAAAGAAGGAGTGTGGAATGGGTCGGGATATGTTGTGGAAGAGACAGACAGTGCCAAAGCAGCCCAGTCCCAGTGGACGAACTGTAGCGCATTACCTCATGTAAGCCTAAGGGCTAAACCCTAAAACCAGCACGGGTGTAGTCAACTTTAAAGAAATTAAAATAATACAAAAATACTGCAGAAGGTATAGCCTTTTCAAAGTAATGGGTGTCCTTGTGTGCTGTCCAAGACTGTAGAAAATAGGTGCTGTTACTGCTGTGTGCAGTGCATAGACTGTAAAAAAAAAAAATAGGTGCAGTGCTACACTAAAACGAAGTGGGGACTGGTGAACTGGGCAGTGGGCACTGGGCACTAAAGCGAGGTAGAACAGCCCCGCCCCGCGGATACGGAGGTAACAAGCTGAGAACACAACTCCATTGTATCTCTTTGCGTCAGATGCACAATTAAGATTCCTTACAACAAGCTTCGTCTGTGTATTCACTATTCAACGACGCTACTCGGCCAAAAAGCACACCAAAGAAGAGTTCTTCGTGACAGAGAAATCAAGACGAATTAATGTTAAAATACATTACATATATCGGATTATCCACTCAGCCTATAGCCTACTGAATTGAATTCACTGATAAACAAATAAAGTGACTGTAAGTACTAGTATATAGGCCTAATTTGAAGTTCATTCAAATATTCTACATATGTGAATGTCACTGTCACATCACAGGCTATATCATGTCAAACATTTCAAACATCATCTGCTATCAAGTTAAAAATCAATGCGTCTATCATCCAAATTTCCAAAGGCCCCTGGAATCTCCCCAATTTTAATCCCCATTCAGTTATATTATATTATCATGATAAAGTGCAACTGGCCGTGAAATCTATTGCCCTATATATTATGTCAAGCCAAATTAATGTAAAGTAGGCTTTGAGAGGATGTTGTGTGTCTGAGAAAACCTTTAAAATTGCAAACATTCATGAGATGCTTTTATGAATTTTATCGGATATTTTAAAGATCATACATGATTAATACACAAAATAATTCTATCCTAGACTAAGTTTTAGACTCTTGTAGAGGTATTTATGAGATGGTTATGAGATGGTTGTGGATGAGCACCTCTGCACCTGGTGCAGAGGTGCTCATCCACAACCATCTCAGGGGGGCTGGTTCTGGGGCCACATCCAAATGGACTGCATCACCCCTTCAGATCTATCCCTTCCTTCCTTCTTTCTGGCATTCACTGATACTAAAACAGTTGCATGTCACAATATGTGGCAGCACACTGTATTTCTTAGAATTAAAATTAAACATCACATACGCACAGTGGTGTAAAGTAACAAAGTAGGCTACATCAAGTACTGCAAAAATTGGAAAAGTACCTCAAAATGTTACTTAAATACATGTATTTAAGTAACATTTTGAGTTTCCAATACTTTCACTTCTACTCCATTACATCTCAGATCCACAATTTTACTCCACTACATTTATTTGAAAACTTTAGTTACCTTCTTTGTAGATTTTGATTATCACTAAACATACATCACCACTTCAATTCGGCCATTTGAAAATAGCCGATCTACAAGCTCATGATGTGACACATTCTGAGCTTGTAGATCTGCTATTTTCAAAAGATTCTTTATACATTTGACAACTTGAGACAGGACATTCTGAATACTTTTACTTTTGGTACTTTAAGTACATTTTGATGCCAATATCTTTGTACATTTTTAATTCTGGACTTTTACTTTAAGATATTTTTTGCCTTTATTGATACTTCATAGACAGTAGGTTGACAGGAAACAGGGAGAGAGATGGGGGGGAAGACGCGCAGCAAAGGTCGTCGGGATGGGACCGCAATACGCTGTAAGGCTGGATTACCAGCCTATATAGGTGCCCGGACTGCTAGGCCGGCACAGACCTGTAAATGGAGTTTTTCTATACTGCAGTATTGATAGGCCTACTGTTACTTAAGTAAAAACTCTGAGTACTTTTCCCATGTAAGGTTCATGTAAGGTTCAGACGGAGATGTTCATTATGAAATAACTTATAAAGGGTTAGGTTGGTTGGAAAATTCAAAATTCAATTCTAAGACAACTGCTATAAGGACGCGAGTTCCTAACATCACGTTATACAGACAATTTATCTCCTCTCTTAAGACTTAAACTATAGCCATGGCTTGGTTAGTCTTAAATAGTAACAGCTTGGTGAAATATACCATTCACTGTAAAACCTTTACTGTAAAACCTTTACTGAAACAACATTGACTTAATCAGATACCACTGATTACCTGGCTTCATAAACAGAGGCAGGGGAAATCCTGGTCCTGTTGGATTTTAAGTGAACAGATACTGTAAGCTTCTTACACACAACGGTTGTTGTGACAATATCTGACCAAAAGTTATCATGTAGGAAAATTACCCAGATAACCATTTCTTCCCAAATATTCTGTGAAATGCCAGTGGCTAAAGTAAAGCCAGCATATTACCAATTACTTTTGTCAATTCAATTATGAAATTATATTCTTTGTATAATTTCCAGACTAGGAGACTAGAAATCACAGACTAAAGCAAGGATAACGAAATTAAAGATGTCTTAAAAATACTTAAGTCAGGCGGCACGGTGGCACAGTCGGTAGTGCTGACACCTCATAGCTAGAAGGTCCTGGGTTCGATTCCTGCTGGGGGGTGTTCTCTCCTCCGTGTCATCAGTGCCCATACCTGAGGCGGGGTTGCCGAAAGGGCCTTTCTTTGTGGAGTTTGCATGTTCTCCCCGTGTCCCGTAGGGTAGGTACCCTCACAAAAAACATGCAGTAATCCTGGTCTCTAAACTACCTCCCCCTGGCTAGCTGGGGCGCCTGATGGATGGGAAAGGAACTGGTTGGAATAACGTGTTCCTATATACGCCCAACCGGGGAAGCTCCCCCTGTCAGGTGAAAAGAAGCAGCTTAGCCTCCTCATGCATAGAAGGAAGCATGAGGTCAGTCCGCTGCCCTCCCCAGGTTGGCAGAGGAAGTATAGCGCCCAGGATTACATAATGATGATTAGATAATTGACACTGGGTAAAAAAAAAGAAAGACTTAAGTCCATCATGTAGGCTACTCTCCTCTACAGGATGGCAATACAGGCTATAGCAAACATGTTTACATTACCATTTCGGAATACAAATAAAACCATATTACTCATCATATGCCTCATATTATTCTGTAGCAGGTCGCCTGGAGCTAATAGTCTCAGAAGTCCCACCCAACAATGGGGCTCTTTTTTGGCAGATCCACACAAAGGCCATATTGACCATGCCTACCACACTCTCTCTCTACATCATTGTCCAATTGCACGGTGTTGGACTCACATCCGCATGACTGGCTGACAAGCTGAAATCCACTGAGATTTCTCATTGCTGATAAATGGGCTCCTATTGTTGTTTTTCTGGGAACTCATGTGAATACATTGTCAATGTGTTTTGTCACAGTTTTTTAAAGACAGCAGATCCATGGGTAATGCATAAATAGGCTAATACATAATCTGTAATGACATGCATAAATAGGCTAACTAACACACACACACACACACACACACACACACACACACACACACACACACACACACAGAGAGAGAGAGAGAGAGAGAGAGAGAGAGAGAGAGAGAGAGAGAGAGAGAGAGAGACAGAGACAGAGAGAGAGTGTCTGTGTGTCAAAGTGACAAGTCGTAGAGAGAAAGGCCATGTCAATATCATTGCTCTAATTATTAGAGGTATAGGCCCTGAGTCACAAAAGGTTGAAAATCTATCAAAACTATCATTATGCAAACATAATAATGATGACCTGTTTTGTAGAACACATGCAAAAATAACAGCAACATAGCAATAGTTTGCAATAATACCCCTTATATACAAGTATAAAATGTATTTTGGAAATTGGTATGTGGGTGCATAGGCCGTGACCATCTTCACACAGCCTACCCAGGTGGTAGGCCTCGAGTAACTAAAATGTTGAGAAGCCCTGCTCTAATAGGCCTATAATAAAGAGTGACATAGCCATATAGAATAGAAACTTAAATCACCTCAAAATCAAAAATGTAACCTCATCATGCACTAATTTGGGTTATGATCAGGAAACATGACAAATGCTCAAAGGCGCTTTTTTATATACTGCATTCACACTGGCAGATACAAAATATACACAGCATATCTGTCGCTTTGTAGCTGAAGTTGAAGCCTACTCAACATATTTGTAGCTTTGTAACAGCTACAAACATCGAATGTAGCTTTGTATCTTCATGCTGCCGGCTTACATTGAAAATGAAGGTAGACTGTATCTTTTGTATCTGCCAGTGTGAGCAACATCACAACACTACCATCCATTCTATTAGCATTACTCTGTCGCCCTCTTGTGTTATCCAACATAAGTGTAAAGTGTAAACAAGTACCCCCAAAAACATTGTAGTGACTCAATAATGAGGGATAATACTAGAAAGATAATAAATAATACCATATTGTCCCAAATATAAGACGACTGATAATAAGACGACCCCCATTTTTCAAGACTAATTTGTGGAAAAATAACATTGAATGTCAAATAGTCTAGTCCCCGATTATAATACGACCCAGTTTTTTTTGTATATTTCCATTGGAAAATAACAGTCTTATATTCAGGCCAATAGGGTATTATTTGCATTACACAGATTTTGGGGTGTTATGAACTCAAATAAAACAACCATTTCTTGGAGAATCAATAATACTCAAGGCATGACAAATATATAGTAAACTGGCTATTTAAAACCAAAGAAATGAAAGCAATAAACATGTGCAAGGCAATACTATTTTATTTTAGATTAAACTACCAACATCAGAATCAAGATAAGTTAATTATATTAGTCTAAAAATACAGTAGGTGTGACCTGTGGCAAGCATTTCCCCTATACTAAAATACAACAGACAATGGATTCTGGTATGAAGTACATTTGGTTCACCTCTTAAAAAGGATTTGAAACAAATCCCTGTTAAAACATATGTTCATGACTGTCATAATGAACAATATATGTTGTGTTGATGTTCTGTAATTTTCATGTGAAGTGCCTATCTTGTCTCAGAATAGACATAAGTTTAGAATTAATTTATCTAAAGAATAAGTATTTCTACATCATACACTACCCCTTCATTTTCCAATATGCATATAAAAGAAAACAAGATTTGAAAGATACGGCATATATATATACCGGTACATATACATGTGTGTGTGTGTGTGGAAAACAAAGACCTTAAAATAAATACACTAAAGAATATATACTTTCTTTAACACTGAGGTTAAGGGCCATTACAAATATACAAATGGGTGAGGACTTTCATTATGTACAAGTTTGAGACCTCTTTAAACCCGAGGTTTTAGAACAGTTGCTTTGGAGTTTGGACTGACATGGACACTTTTGGACAGTCCTCTTTTTCTCCAGCATTCTTTGGGACTAAAAACAAAGTAATGACATTTTACGCCATGCTTACTGATCTGCAGATATATTGTTTGCGGAAACTTTAATAATAATCTTAATCTGACCAATCTGATCATGTGTAACATGCCATATAATTTTGGTACTTTAAATAGCAAATGTGCCCATTAGTTTTCACACTAGGGGGAGACATTGCTAAAAATGCTACATAATCTCTCACAGCTGTCTGGCTGGAAGAGTTTGTTTCAAATAGGCTTCATCTTCACTGCCTGGCATGAGTTCTCCACTGACTTCAAGGACCAGTGGAAGGAGAACAAGGCCATTCTGCAGTTGAGGTTAAAAGCAGAAGCGGAGTGCTTCTGATAAGCGAGGGAAAAGGCGATATACAGTGACCAAACACGCATCTGGAATTAAAGCCAAGCTGGGCAATAATATCCGAGACCTTGTTGGACAAAGGAAAGTTCAAAAGACAAAAAGCAAGGACAAAAGAACTATGGACTGGCTTGTACAGTACACCCAGGTGACTCAACATTTGTACCAGAGCCCCCTTGCTGATGACATCTCTACTATTAGTTAAAATTCAGACAAAAGGATGAACAAGAGAAGTTAAAAGTTAACAGATGATTGATTATTCAACCATGTCAGCACAATTTCACAAATCTTGCATTTCTGGTTTGATATATTTCACATAAACTAATCTGATATTGCTGCTCACAGCAAAGGCAGTGTTGATAATAATGTGAAATAGATCAAAATCATGGCTATGACTTTGATGTGATATAATATTCCTTTCTTTTATTTAAGTAATATACTATACATGGTCAATCCATGGAGCACATGAATCTTGTTAGCCCATGAAACCTAAGCAGAAGTTCAAAATTGCATTGGCTATTTAGTTGATCATTCGCGGAAAAATAAAATCTTAAACCCAAGGGACCATTTTTCACTCAGATTTTTTCATGTGTATATATTTGGACAGGCAGAAAACTAACACACCAAAAAAGTTACGACAACACACAGGTTGCACAGTGACTGGCGACATACTGACTTTAAAAATGTGCAAACAGGCCATATACAAATTCATTAAACGGAAAACTATGAGATCGGAGGAAACCACATTCACCATTTTAACCTATACATGTCACATTCAAATGCATACTGTGCAACTGTCCGAAAAAAACCTTGCATCCTCAGTAAAAGTAAAAATTGCGAATAATTTGAAACTAATTGTTGTGTAAAAATTGGTGTGCCGATTAGGAACCAAATAATATGGTGTTAGAAAGGGTTTTAGAAGTCTCAAAAGGTGAACATTTTCAAAGTCAGAGGTCTCTGTCCTTGATTCAACTTGATTAAATTGAGATCTTCCATTATAGCAAAATAAATAAGATAAAATATTGATCAGTGGAATAAAGAGGTGAAAGAACGGATTTACAGGTTTTTACATGAACAATTTACAGTATATGGATACTTTTTTGTGTGACGTAGAATAGAAATGTATGTGCGTTTACTCTGCGCCTGGGGGTAATGTTGGCTTTTTGGTGGGGGTGATAGGGGGGACAGGAGAGCCGACAGGGATGACTCCCGTGGCCAGGAGGATGATGATGAGGATGATGATGAGCACGATTACCACAATCACCACAACCAGCTTGACGTTCTTCCACCAGTAGGAGCGAGCCACCTTCTGTGACGTCTGCTTAAAGTGCTGGGCCTGGTGAGGAACACAGGGGGGGGGTAGAGATACTGTGTTTAAGCATCAACTTTACTTTACAACATTACGGCATGGCACCAAGCCGTCTAGTACAGGCCTACAACATAGACCTGTCTGTTACATGAAGAAAAACATCCTCCTAATCGGATCTAAAAGCACAAAATCATATTGCTGATGCCAAACTAAACATTACAGCATTACAGAAATTAATTCAGTGGAAGCAAACTAGAAAACAGGACCAGGTCCAATAACTCTGTGACTCCCATTTGGATCTGTGGACGTGATCATGTTGATGATGACGTCAGTCTTGAGTCTGACCAAATATGGAGAGACAGCAGGATGTGGTTGTGAGATTATGTCACCAAATCGTTGTCTGGCGGAAACCTTGCAAGTCTAAAATTGTTACACTTCAGACAACAACCCATGTTCCAATGGATCCAATGTACTGAAAATATCAGAAAACAACTCATGTTCTAATGGATCCAATGTACTGAAAACATCCACAAGCCAACAATGCGTCACTCGCAACGTATTGTGAGCTTGAAGATTGGCTATTTTCACTCTGTTGCGTCGTATGACAAAGTAGGGCATTCATTTGTGAAAAGAAACTAGAAAAAAAGAAAAACAAAACTGCTGCCAAATGTCTGCAGCTTGTGCGATTGTTTTTTTTCTGCATATACAGAAGTTTTCATTTGCACGTTTTCACTTGTCTCTTACAGAGCCACACCATGTAACTAGCTGCCTCCAGCTTTTATAAATGATTTCTGATGACCACATAGCTACCACTCCTACCATTAACCCAAAAGGGACTACAAAAAACATTACACAACATGTGAGATTAGCAGATCTACAAGCTCACTATGCATGATGCATCACATCGCAACACATTTGTGGGCTTGTAGATCGGCTATTTCCGATGCACAACACACACTGTTGTACGACTGAGTACACTGTACATTAACCATATAGATAAGATAAATAAAATGCTGAAAAAAACCCTATATTCAAACCTAAGAATCCGTATCCATTTACTGCATAATACAGCCTGTAGCCATTTTCTGTTACTGTATTTTATACAGAAAATGGATACAAGTGTTCCATTTCGTGGCACAACCTGATGCCAACTTTTGGCCCTACTTTCATGGTTACAAATGGCAATTTACAAGTGTCGTGTACCATCAAAGGAATAGCTCTTTGAGTATAAAAATGATGTAACTAACATCAAGTTTATGGTAAGATTCAGCAATTAGAGGTAATATGCTCCACAAGAGCCCATTCTGGCTCAGCTGTTTGTCCAAGATAGCAGCACCCTACCAAGTACACCCGTGGTGAATACATTTAGGCATCAAAGACGAGTTATCTTTTACTCTGGCTCTACATCACACAGAGACGACAACCCCTGCCTGTGACTGGAGGGCCCAAGATCTCAAAAAGGGGAGATAATTTACAATTGCTGCCAAATCGAATGTAAAATTGGCAAAGCACTGCAACTGGGGTCCACCTTAGCCTGGATCAAGCCCAAAGACCCCGCCCACTCTCTGAGTGGACTGCATCTCTTGGTCTGGTGTTGCACTGTGAACCTATAATTTCTTCGGTACAAAAATGTATTATCTAATGAGAATTGGTGGTGGGGGTGGGTCTAACCAATCAGCGCCGAGGCCCATTTTCAGCGTCATCACACAGCGCAACACACATCAAGGACTGTCTAAAGAGGACAAGAAGCGAAGACCGCAAGGGCGCCGCCATGTTGATCACATGGTGCTCCATGGAAGGAAAGGAACATGCGCAGTTGCAGACCAAGGCTGCATAAAGCCCATTGCGCATGTTTCTTTCCTTCCATGGAGCACCATGTGATCAACATGGCGGCGCCCTTACGGTCTTCGCTTCTTGTCCTCTTTAGACAGTCCTTGACACACATGAGGAAGTAGGGAAAAACAACAACAATGGCTATTGGCTGAGGGAAATTCTAATCGCCTCCCCCTTGAAATCGCTCAGACAAGAGACAATGTCAGACTGAATCTTCAAGAAAGCTACAGTCTGATAATCAGGCTAGGTCCACCTACCCTGGGAAGCCTTCCTTTTCGGGTTTATGATCTGGTCGGGAGTGGAAGGTAATTTACGTTATTTTGTAGTCACTGATTCAAGCCGGATTCAGAAGTACCGGAAATAATTCCTGCGATCACAATTTTAGGGCCTACCCATTCCCAATAACATCCCTGTGGCGTAGTTTTTTGCAGATTTTTAAAATATAAATGGGAGTGTACTTTCCAGAGACTATTTAGCGTCTGTATACCTTTGTTATCCCACAGGGAAATTCCATTTTATTGGGTAGGCCCTAAAATTATGATCATGGGGAATTATTTTGTGTAGTTCTTATTCCGGTTGTGGTTCCCTGCCTGATGACTACAACATGATGTAAATTACCATCCGCTCCAGACCGGTTCACACAGCGATTTAGTAACAAAGACCAGACTTTCCTCCGAGGTGGAAAGCCTGGTGACGCGAGGTTAGGGTCCACCCTACCTCCTCAGTCAACCCAGAGGTTAAGTCTGTAATTGTTTCCCTCCCCTCCAAGATGTTTTAAATCCCACAAAAAGATACCAAGTTACTAACCCCCGCCTGCAAGTCTTCTGACTTGTCCATGAGGTCGTCCAGCCTCTCTCCCCGCGCCAGAATGCGGTCCACATTCTGGGTCATGATGTCTTTAACTCCATCCACCTGGGACCTCAGGGATTGTACCTTATCCTGTGCAACCTCAGCACCAGCCGCATTCCGCTCCTACAGAAAAGGAGGGGGAAAGAGGAGTAAAAAAGGGGGAAAGAGAGAGACAATGGGAAAGAGTGGGGTTGAGGTCAATATTGATTCTATACAGAAGTAACAGAACCCTTTGTTCTGATAAAGCTTGCAGGCCAGAGGCCACTGAGACACTGCGGCAGTCTATTTTACAATTTTACTGTTTTTCCAATTAATTGTAGAGTCTCTCTCGTAAAATGCATAGCAGTGATCTACAAAACCACATTCAATTCTTGTTAATGATGATAGGCTAGCAACCACACTCGCATTTCTCCCAACAACCAACCCAGGAAGGATACCGTAGCTACTATTTACATTAGATGGGCTCATAAAAATACTAGTGATTTCAGATAAAATTGGTGTGCTAACGTAACACTTTAGGTCAGGTCTATAATGCGTTATACCCACACTAATACTTAAGGTATTTAAACAGTTGTTTGTATTATTATTATAACATGTAAAATGTGTAAATGTATAAGAGCTGGCCAAATGCATTATCAACTCAGTGGAACATTTATAATGCATTATAATGCACTTATGCTTCATAACACTCATAAGTGTATATAATTATGCATAACAACTTATAATGAACACTTTATAACTAACTAAGTTAAGTTAGTTGAAAAGTGCTGTTCCACTGGGCTTATAATGCAAAAATAAACTTGAGTTCAAGAGTGTTTTCATACCAGCTCAACAGCTACAATGACGTGGGCACGGAAGAAATGAGTGTGCATCACTGTCCGTGTAAATTCCTGTACAACTACTGTACTTGGTAAGTAAAATAAAATATAACTATAACTAGTCAGCTGCTGACCATGAAAAGTGGAAGCGCCTTGTGAAGGCCTTATGTTATGTACCACGAGGTACAAAGTGGATAGGTAACAGGTAATATAACTATATGGTATAATTAACTGCATTCATTTCTATATATAGTTCACATATCTAATATACAAAACGTAACTGCAGTTCGTCAAACTAGGTGTCAGTCAAGGGGAAACACTAAAGCAAACTGAGCATACAGCGTTTCTTTAGCTCTACCTACGACAAGTTCACATGCCACCAGTATCTAAGCAGGTAATCAAATGATGTGTATCAGGAAGGAACATATTTCTAGTTGCCTGTTGTCTGTGTGCGGACTTGGTGTTGGCCAGAGTGTCACTTGGGACACTCCCCCAGCCCAACCTGTTAGTTTACAGTGCAGCCACCAGACCTGCATGGATGTGAATGACACCTGTCCCTGTCCTACCAAAATAGTTTAGCAATGTGGTCATTGTTACGTGGTGGCTTATAATGATATGGAAATTCAATTAGGATGTAGTCATTTTACGGTTAATGGAACACATAATGTGCAACTGTGTGCATGTCTATAGGCCTTCTAAGGACCTTTGTGACGCCATCAGACAATAAACAAAGCTGTCTCCGGGAAACCAGCTGCTTTGGCTACGTCATCCAGCTCTCCTCCCTCCCTTCTTGTCTTTCTTTCCTGTAGAAAAGACTGCTCCCTCCCCCTCTCCAAACTAGCCAACAGGCACAAGGAACTCCATGAGGTCTGCTATCGCATGTCAGCCAACTCCATCAGAGAAAAGGAAACGGTAACATGCCCTGAAAAACAAGTTTTAACTTCAGGTCAACTTCATTGTCATTCCAACTTACATTTGGAATGACGTAATGTAACTTGCAGTGAGCACATTAACTGAGATGTCCTAATTGTAACGCTTTAATAATAAAAAAATTAGTCATGTGATGAGTCACGTGTGTTTTCAGTTATTTTCTAAGATAAAACAGCCCACTGTGAATACAAGGGATATATTTAGTTTAATTTGGTACCAGGCCGCATCAACCTTAATACGATAATACGATTTCAATAACCACTTAAACACCAGCATCCACATTCTGGGGCAGGGGAAGGGGACGTCGGGGACACATTAGCCAAAACCAGCCGATTACATTGCGAGTTGTGCTATTTTCGGTAAATATATGATGTAGACAGGTCCAGTTTACCAAGTTTAGAGGTTTAAGTGGTTAAAACTAGAATAAAAAACATGGCACTCACTCTCTATGAACATGATTTACATAATAAACTTGTGTCACTTTTATGAACAGACTACATTCAATTTCAAACAGTGATCAATTCAACAAACAAAAGGAAATGATTCCCCCAAATAGGTATATGATGTACTTGGTTTCCATTTTCCAAGACAAGGGGACGCCAATATCAGGAAGATGGTGACAATCACGAGGAAGAGTTATAAATGAAGAAGAATGTTATAAATGAAGCAGTCACACTGACACCACAAACTCGATGCAGTGTGAATTTAATGCAAAAGAGAGCAAAGTCTTGACAAAAGACCCCGAGGAACATTAGTTTACTTTTAATAAGATTCAGACAGCTACGAATGTGACTACTTCTTCTGTTTAAATGTGACCCATTCATGAATTTTAACATATCTGAGAATGCAGGGTTGTTAGAGAAGGGATGTTTCATGTCTAGAATTAAAGGAAGGAAGTCTGCGCACACTGTTCTACAGCTCCCAAGTAGTTTTATTTAAAACCATAATAATAATGTTTAATAAAAATAAAACAATAATTGGGAGATGTAGAACAGTGTGGGGACTTCCTTCAATCCTGTTTTTGTTCAGCACCTGAATAATTATTTATAGATTTTTCCCTCTGGACTCTATTTCTAATGTATTGAAGTGTACATGTTCATTTATGCATTTGTAACTCAAGTGTGAACAAAATGGAACCTTACGGGTCCATAATTTGTACACACATACATTTGTACACCCAAGAGTTAGAATAACATGCAGATATTTTTTGTGCATGTAATGGACAAACAGTCTTTTGGAAAGAATGACTGTGTTGATTTTGGACTTCCTCTCAGCAGAGAAATCGTGCCACCGCCACCACCACAGTTCAAAGGTTGTCTAAACCTCCACAAATGAGAGCATATCATTTTCCCACAGCACTGAGTCTGTCATCATTTAGCATAGCGCACATTGGAAGCATAAGCATTTAATACACTGTATGTGATGTATGATTTATGTTTATTTTATTTAAAACATAATAAAAAATAAAGGAAACACTGAGACAAAGTCTGATCATCATCGTGCACACCAAACCAAATCTTAGTATATTTGATCTGCTGAAAATGTGAACTTTAAATGTGTTTTATTGAATTGTCAATATACGCTACGTAAACTATAAAATATTTACAACCAAAATATGTTGTGGCGACGATGTTACTCGAAACACCAGATTTATGTTCAAGCCAATAAAGATAAAGTTTGAATTGCCGTAGTGGCTGTAAAGAGGCCTGTTGTCCGGGCTAGCCTACTATACGTCCTCTCTGTGGTCTCATCATCTCATGTAACGTTGCAAAATGCAAATGCATAACAATTAATTATAGATTGTGGTGGCGAAAGCAAGCATGGACATCTAACAGCAATGTGCTGCAAGGTGTTCAAAATACGTTTGCAAAGTCCAACAAACAAGATGGAGAAGGAAAAACAAACACTTGTTGCACCACCTGAGCTCTAAACATGAAGACAACCTAGAAACACACAGGTTGCGTTTCTTTAAATTCTCACTTACCGGATCTATGTCCATTTTGTCTGAAAATACGACACCCTTGTCTCCTGACGACGGCGGTGGAAGTTGTCTTGGGCAAATGGGTGATAGTAAAATCTTTACGAACTTGTTTTTTTTAGTTAGTTTCAACGCTCGCTCCCGATACTGTTTTGTTTCCTCCCCAGCCTACCCGTATGTTAATTTGTTTAACTTCCTGGTTTTTTTCTCCCCCCACCAGTCACCAAATTCCATTGCCTTGTCCCTCCTCCTCTTTCAACCGTTCCCCTCCATCCCTCTTGAGGGTGTTTCCATCAGGTGTGCACTACAGCCTGGGTATTGATTGAAATCACACTTCTACTGTAACCTGTGACTGTAACTATTTCATATACTCTGCTTTAGAACAAAATCTACA
The DNA here is from genome assembly GCF_963924005.1 of Protomyctophum bolini. Taxonomy (NCBI): domain Eukaryota; kingdom Metazoa; phylum Chordata; class Actinopteri; order Myctophiformes; family Myctophidae; genus Protomyctophum; species Protomyctophum bolini. Next base: position 28,269,679 of record NC_137867.1, on the reverse strand, counting down.
ATCATCTACAATGTATAATGCTCAGGAGTTAGACTCAGGTTCCACACTGTTGGAACGTGTAATGGTGATGTTATGTAGTTGACAAGTTAGGCTAACTAAGAAATTAAGAATAGGCCTATCCAGTTGAGCTGAAAATAATTATCCATACAATTATATATGTCTGACTGTGAAATAAAATGACAATGTTGTCTTCTCCCAAAAGAGAATTCCAACTCTACAGGATTCGAACATGAGTCTCTAACCCTGTGGGAAACCAAACACAAAACATTCCTCCAAGGAAGAATGGGCAGACCACCTCCAACCACTGGCACAGCAGATACACACATTGACAGACACATTAATATTGTATGAATATACTACCAAACAGATTGGTTAATGTTTTATTCATTCACGCCAATGACCTCAAGTGTATTATTGCTTAATTAGCCAGTGGCCAGTGTTTTAGTGTCAGTGTGTGAACAGTAGTTCTCAATGTGGTGTCTTGAGGGGGTTCTAAATGGAACCTTAGAGGTCTGTAAACTTGTGTGCGAATGAACCCATTAGGTTAATTTCCAATAGAGTTATGAGAGTACCTTTCCTCTCAGCCAATGACGTGAGATCAAAAGTTACATTAACAGTGGCATACTTCTGTATAAAAGCAGCTTACAATTGTAGTATGTAGTGGGCCTGTGGAATAGAAAATATTAATTTGTCTTCACCAGGGTAGAAGACAAAGAAGACAGGGTAAATCAGACCTGGTAAAATAGCTACATAAATCCAACTTTCCAATCCAATCACTTTGCAATTTCAGTCCACACATTCACAGGGACATTGGCCTATAATAAATGTAACCTAGATGTTCAGGAATTCATTTTATTTGAAGAACACAAATTTTTGTGGATGTTGCAAGAGACCGGACGGGTACCAAAGCAGGTTGTGAAGTGTTCTTGGAGGGTTAGGCAGAAATTCTCAAATTAAGATGTACCGATACCATTTTTTCCTTGAACCACTGTTCTAGGAATAAACCAAATTTTCATAACTGTTAACGTGCAGAGCCACAATAAAATAAAGATGCAAACCGAGCATTTTAGTTGCGTTTCTCCATCGTTTTCCGAAAAACACGTCCAGTGTGCAACCAGAGTATAAAACAGTCATGCAACATGAAGCATTGAAAATATTACTGTAAATGAAATATGTGATAAATTCGGTGGTATGGGAATGGCATGGACTGGCAGATACCTGCATTTTTAGCAGTATTGGCAGATTTTCTGATACTGGTCTCGTTATACATCTGTCCATGTCAATCCAGATATTCCTTAGCCCTGTGAACTAAGGAACTCTGCATGTCTGCAAGTAACACCATAATGGTTTTTCTTTGCTTTCTCTCACAGCCTCCTCCCTGCCCAGAAGGTATTAAAGTCACATTGTCTCACACTGCCAGCACCACTAACCCTGTACTGGTCCAACCGGTTGCTAAAGTCAGGGAAGGCAAGTGGGGAAAAAAGAAAAGAAAAAAAGGAACAGGACAGAAAGCTCTGTCAAGACTAAAAAAAAAGACCAGAAGAAAAATGGGGAATTTTAGATTGAGCTGCCTTGAAAAAAATGGGGAATTTTAGATTGCCTCCTTAGATTGAGCTAAAATTATTTTGTACTTAGAAATAGCAGGTATACAAATATAGTGTGTCACTTTGTGCCACGCTACGACTTGTAGATATGCTATAATTAATTCTATTTTGAGATGGGGTCCTTCACATGGAACAGTTTGAGCACCACTGATATAGTAATCTCTCAAGAACAGATTCCGAGCTGCGCTACTAAATCTGTCGGCAGGGGCATTCAGAACGTGTATACATTGTTAGTGGGAATGAAAACACAAGCACCCCACCGGAACTTCGGAAGAGGGCTAAACTGGCCAAAATCCTGCTATCCACATTCCATTGGACGGCACGCCCAGAGGCAAATTCAAAGATTGCTGATATAGTAACATATGTTTTTACCAGAAAACAAGGATTTAGAAGACATTTGCAGAATCGGCCTCAGGTCTTAATGTAATGGTCGTACAACATTGTCACTTCTCAAATATTATCTGTTGAGCAACACTTTCGTATGGCAAAAAATAAATTAGGCTATAAACACCACATCACCATTAGGCACCTTTATTGATTTCTTTTAGATTAAAGTAACCAAGCAATATAACACATTAAAAAAAGAAACTATTAAAGAAACAGAGCGACAGTACATCCATTGCCCCTCAGTGGCCTTGCTTGATGATTACATCAGTCATGTCATCAACCTTCTCCAGCTCCAAATTCTAATGAAAAAGATCATAAAACGTAATGTCAGGTTCCCTAACATGTAAACCAGGGATTCACAATATTATAGAAATGTTGATTAATTCTGAACTGTGATTTTTGAATGAATGAAACACTTAAATACACTCATGCCCAAAACAGATGTGTGAACACAGCCTACCTTTTCGTTGGCGAGGTGCAACAAAGCCACAAAGGCCAATGGAACGGAAAGGTTTTGAGCCATCGTGGAGGGCAATCTGAAAAAAACATGGAGACAGAGAGGATATAGGAAAGAAACATACAGGGTGATGTTGAGAGAGGCAGTAGAGGAGGGGCACGGACCTGCCTATGTGCCTTTAATACCACTTTCAACCTGGTGTCCCCACACACTTCTGCTCTGGTGCCACAATACAGAACACAGACTGCCTTTTCTGGCTTTCTTAATTCCATATTGATTTATGTATAAAAGTGTTGAAGATTTTTCTATTTGGAGACTTTGAAATCAAACTACACTCCCGTTTCCAGACCTGAAGATGCCCTGAGCTCACCAAACAGTGGAGATGTGAGTATGTGCCCAGAGGGAATGAAGCCTAACTAAACCTTGGCCTGCTGTCAAAGGATCAAAGACCACCACCGCCTTCTTTCATCAGCCTCTCAAAATACTAGGCTTTCTACGAATTAAAAAAGTAACTCACAGGCAGAATTGGAGAAAGCAACTGATTTGCCTACCGGTAATTTAAATGGAGGTATTGTCAATGACATCTGGTATAAACCCCTTTATTAAATTAAGCATAGTAATATATTACTCAATATAATGTCACTGTCAGGCAGAAACCCCAGATTTCCATATTTCACATTTTTATGTTTTTACTTTTTTGTAAATGAATGCCCTACTTCATAATACAAGAGTCAGAGTGTCACACAAAAGTAGCTATTTTAAAATATTAATAAAAAAGGATGTTACTCCATCAAAGAAATCATGTCAAATGTTGCATTCTAAATTGGACACTTTCTACAAAATGTATTTGATTTATGATTATTTAGATCATATTGGACCAACATTGTCTGCCACAGTACTTGGAGGTTTTCCGTGCCAACCTTAGCTTTCTTATATGCCAGCATTCTTCCCTAGTGGGTGCTCTGCTTTGGGGTGTTTTTTGTTTTTGCCCTTTGGGTATGGGGGGGGGGGTGGTCGCCCGGGCAGGGGTCTCGATGCGTTGCATCAGGGCCGCTTCTTGGGGCGGTGGCCCCATAGAGTATTAAAAGGATAGAGACTGAACTGGCGCGAAGCTCCGCCCCCTCCGGTATTCATGTCGGTGGAAGTTGCTCAGTGGCGTTTTGAAGCACCCGGAAGGCTGCCGGAAGTACCGTCTATTTCCGCATTTTTTCGCTGATTCAGCATTTGGACACCAAATTTTGGTGTCCAAATGCGGAAGTGCAGCTGGGCTTTAACATTGAGCGCTCGGTTGCACAGGTTTCCTCGTCAAGAATCCACGGGTCCGCCTGCAGTCCTTCCTCTTACCACTAGGGCCCAGCTCTTCAACATTGGAGTGCTTAGCTGGCCCCTTGGGTGGCCCTGCCGCCTGGAGAGGGGGGGGGGGGGGTTGCCGCCTTTGAGTGGAGTATGCATGGGTCTGCTCTTGTAATGATTTGGTGCCTATGATAACTGTATTGTCTGCCTTTTTAATATATGCCACTTATTGTCATTATGGTTCATTGTCCTTGCCATGTCTACCGGTATATATATTCAATCTTTTTATTTATAATGGTGTTGTGCCTGAGCTGTTTTTCTTTTCTTCCCTTTTCTTTTGTTGTTTGTTATTATGTTCTTGTTGTGTAATGTCTGTTTGTTGTCCTTAAATGTTTCAAAATCAATAAATATACTTCATAAAAAATACACATATTAATAAAAAAGGAACCATGTTGGAACTACAATGTTTCTGCCTGACAGCGACGAATCGATTATGCAAAGTACTGTACTATGCATTGCAAAGCACAATTCAGATTTTGCTCTGTAGTATGGTTCATTGGTGCAGACCATCATTATGACTCACCTTAATGAATTTAGGGTCAAGTAAACCCACAAAGAGCCCCTGAGCTCTATATCGAAAATCATAGAAAGAATAATTTATGATAACAAATAAACTCCTATCTGACATCCCAGAACCTTATATTTGAGTTTCAATCAGGTTTCAGAAAATCTCACTCCACCGATACCTGTCTATATCTATGCTATATCTGACAGATCAGGTCTGAAATTAATGGGGGGAATTATTGTGGCATGGTCGTGATGGACCTCCAAAAGGCATTTGACAAGGTCAATTATAACATTCTTTTAATGAAGCTTAAGCTCTAGGGTTTGACAATATGTCACTACAGTGGGTGCATTCTTATTTAGGAAGCAGAGAACAAGTGGTGGACGTTAATGGCACAATATCTTCACCTCTCCCCAGGGGAGCATACTAGGTCCACTCTTCTTCTTAGTATACATTAATGATATGCAGTCAGCCTGTGGCTGCAATCTGTATCTTTTTGCTGATGATGCTGCTCTTCTTGTCTCACACCAAAACAAATTGGAGGTAGAAAGAGTGCCGAGTTCAGAGCTGCTCAAGATCAGTTCCTGGCTAGTAGACAATAGGCTGTCTCTACATCTCAGAGTCGATTCTCTTTGCGTCTAGATCGAAACTAAAGAAACTTCGGCCAAGGAAGCAATCAAGTACCTTGGATGTATATTGGACAACAACCTTATGTAGGTTTTTGTAGCTGTTTGTAGTGCCAACTATGATTTTCAACTCTTATTGATTTGTTTTCAGTGAAATATGTCATATGATAATTTATAAACAGTTATGCAGTCAAGTACAATGATGCTTATACCTTTGAAGAAGAGAGTTTGCGGTCTCACTGAAGAGTTTCTGTCCAGGCACCTCTGGTGGCTCTACCTTCTCTGCCTCCTACAGAGAACACAGCAAGGTGAACACAATGGATGGAGCGCGTGTGCGCACGCACGCATGCACACACGTACCAACCCATGTTCCCAGACAAAAAAATAAGCTTTTCCCTCTCTCGCACAGATAAAACCCACCTAGACATGGAAACAGCCAAACACACAAACTCATAACAAGCATATCAACATAATTTATAAATCAGGAATTTCAGACACTGTCTTACAAAGTGAAACACAGATATATAGGCAGGAATACTAAAGGCCAACAAACACACCCCTGTAGGTTTTTCAGAGCTCTCAGTGAGAAGTGTCCACATAGAATTCTTGAGCCTCTTCATATCCATTTTCTTGGCTGTCTTGGCATAGTTGATCTCAATCTTGTTGACCTAAAGAAGCAAGCACAGCTTTACATTAAATGGGAATTCCACTAATTTACTGTCATTAATATACCTTACAGCTGGAAAGAAAAAATCATTAACATGGTGAAGTACATCTTGATGATGTCAAGAACACAGAATGGGGGGACTTTTTTTATTTATTATTTCCAACAGCTATAAGGTATATTAATGACATAGTAAAATGTTGAAAATGAGTGGTATACCCCTTTATACAGGGCTCCGGAGCGAATTAATCTAAACATATTAATACAAAACGAGAACCACACCAATGGTCGTCGTTCACATCGCCCAGATATTAATTACATCACGCGTTTTGGCGTGGTTCCTCTTCTAAGGGTCCACTGCAAACCTTTATTAACCCGTCCTTTGAATATGCATGGTTTTATCGATGACCCTTGGAATCTTTTTTAGAATATAGTTATGTTCTAACTTCTTACAAGCATTCATATTATGCACCAAAAAACATAGCCCTATGAGAGTGTAAAGTATGAAAATATTGCTGACACCATTGAACAATATTAATTGCTATGTTGAGAACAGCAATGTTTAATGTGCACTGTAGAGTTAAGACTAGGCATGGGACAATATGAACATTTTATGTCACAATTATCCTGACCAAAATAAGAAGCTCACCCTGTGTGGCTCTGGGACCAAGTTGTCTTCTCCATAGGTGGAGAGTCTGTCTGGGTCTTGGGAGATGGGCATGCTGTCCATAGGGGGCTGGGTGTCATCTGACCCAGCAAATCCTTCTCCTTCATCATCACTGTCTCCACCCTTTAGGTTGGTAAATGTGGGAACACAGAGTTGAACATTTGTGAAGATGGGTGAGAACATTTATAATTGATCAGAAGCTTTCAGCCCATCTACAGCTGGGTGTTCTAGTCAGTGTTTAGAGAGTTAAGCCTGATACACTTAACAGTCTTTTACAATCAGTGTTCTTGAGCAAGACCTGCCTGCTCAATCATTAAAGACACTGTATGTATACTTCAGTGCCATGCAAAATGTAAAATAAAAAACAGACCTGTAGACCAGGGCAGAAGTTGGCTGTATCGTTGGCGTTGTTATAGTCGTAGTCTCCAATACCTTCTCCAAGCTCTCCAGACAAACGTTTTGTGGATTCTTGACACAACTATAATAGAGTAGGATACAATACTTTTTGACAACAACAACCCCTATGTAAATGCAGTACAGAGATATGCACAGAAAAAACCTGTTCCCTGCTTCTGTCACACTGTTAAAAGATATACGATAGAAAACATTTAAATCTTGCCAATCAAAACTTATTTTTCATATAGACAGATTTACTATATTACTTGATATACTCATTTCATATTCATTATGTAGTGTGTCCACCCTCCTCTTCTATTGTGTTTTTGAGTGGTGCAACCACTCCAAGGAACAGCAATGTCTGTGTTCACCTATGCCTGTGTTCACCTACAGTATGTGTGTCTGTGTTGGTTAATGAGCACCAGTATATGACTATGAGTACCAGTAGGGGCGCCAGAAACAGAGAGAGGGGGATAGTGCTGCACTGCTGCCTGCTACACAAACATTAAATGCCATTGACAATGAATGGCCATCTTTGAGTGTTTGTGTAAACACAAACATTGAAGACAAAGGTGGGGACGCAAATTCTAATTGGCTGGAATGAGATGATGTATGATGATAAGAGCACCCCTCACTTCACACAGGTGTGATGTTTTATGTGCAAAATAAATTAAACCACCTGGCTTCAAGTGTTCTAAGATGAGGTAGGCCACATTGATGACAAATATCTCCAGAACGTTCTAAAACAGTTTAATCTGAATCTTAAATGTGAGCAGGCATGTACATGTGTATTGTGTGGATAGCCTTACCGTGCTGGAGGGTTTTAGGCTGAGCTGGGACAGTGTTTCTGGGGGAAACTGAAAGTCTGCTGGAAGAGTGGTCTTTTTACTGGACCTGGCAGTACTGAGGGCAGACTTGGTGTGAGTGGTGGCAGCCTTAAAGGACAAGGATAAAGACACATTCAGTTGAAAGTGAATAGTATTCTAATCTACAGGGCACCTATACAGTTTACATTTCAATATTATGTAGGTTTTAAGTTAACCGGCATTCATGGCATTTCATGGACCTCGTGTCGTGTGTGTTCAATGAATCCAAATCAATCCATATAGTTAATTATAAGAATTAGCTATAAATGAGAGAAAAAAACTAAACACATCACAGTGAAATTAAACAAGTCTACATGTCATGACATGCTGATGATCTTGTCCCAAAGTGATGAGTGGTTGATATAGCAATGGAACCCAAAACTAATGCCTAGATAGTCTGGATGCATTTGGCATTCTATTGGAAAGTATATCGAGACAGACTGTTCTGTGCTATTATCAAGTGTCAAAAGTAAACAAGGGAAGTCATCTGAGGACGACGTAAAGAGAGGGAAGTGGTATATCCGATGTATGGGAAAAAGGCCAATGTTGGCCCAATAGACTACAGGTACATACTAAAAATATTTTTGGAGTGATTTTTCACTGAGACCCAAGTTTGTCATCATCATCAGGTAACAAAGACTAGGTGACAATGCGTTTCCTTTCCAGCATATACCATAGCGTATAACTTCTGCAATCAAATCAACATAAGTCTTTTAACTAACAATTAACATACGGTTACATTTTACATTTCCCCCAAAAAAGTAAGTAACTAACTATACAGCAATATGAAATGCCTGTAAAAAAGAAGTTAAGTTTACTCTGGTAGTTCGGAAGTAGGTGTCAAGGTCAATGTCATCATTGAAGTCTATTTCAAATGTCTTCTTGGGCTTCCTTTTACGAGTCTCCTTGTCAGGCATATGATCGACTAAAATAAAAGGAAAGATACATTCAGTGAATCATCTGTATACATTCAGCACAGATGCCATCGGTAGACTATTTGCAGCGTTGCTCGATTTGTCCCTCAATTCCCTTCTAAAGCAAAGCACTGTAAAAAATATTACCATAACTTAAAGTTGAAGCACATGAAGTAAAAAAAAAAGACAGATTATGTTATCTGTAGCGAGCAATAGATACACAACAAAACGTCATGTAATAGTACAACAGACACATATACAGTGAGTGAGCAAGTACATAAGGAGATACAGAAAAGACATACAGTTAACCTACTAGTGACCAATTATCTATATAATAAAAGTAGTATTAAACATGTGTGGATGCCACTCACGCTTGTGTTTGGGTTTGAACTGCCAGTAGCCAGGTCCTGCCCAGGTAGCCATGGTCCTGGGGCTGAAGTAGGAATACTCCCTGGGCTGAGAGGATAGCTGCAGACACATGGTGGTTATGTCGCCCTCCCCGATGGGGATAACATCCCTGCACCGTCGAGGATAATAACACTCAGTATCATACGAACTCTAACCATCAAGATTACTAGGAGAGTGTTTGAGTGATGAGGTCTTCAAGATACAGTTAGAGTAATACATGTCCAAAGTAAACACAGGACACATAATATACCCCCACATATTGAGTAAAATACACAAAAACGTTATTGACAGACAGACTGTAGCCTATTAATGAACCTTGGATAATACTAGGGATCCCTGCCATCCTTCGGTCAGTTCAAAGGAATGCTCCAGAACATTTTTCACCGTGATTGCTCCTGCTTCAATTGATTTATTTTACTGACTGGTTGTTCCGCATGAAGTTCCTTTGTAATTTATCCTGATTTATAATGTTGTGTTGGATGTAGTTTTTTGACTGTATTTTGTGTATTGTAACCTCGGCTACATTGAAAATGAGGGCTTGCCCTCAACTGTATTTCCGAGTATAAATAAGGTGATGATGAAGGAAGGACGATATTCATTATCAATGCTAAGCCACCAGCACTCTGTGGTTCCAATTTAACCGTCTTATCAGTATGCTAGACAGAACCCTAGGTGTTCGTTTCTTGTCTTGCATTTCTCTTGTCTTTGGGGTCGTTATCTCACCTGAACAAATGTGTAATAGAGGCTGTCTAGTCAATAGAATGTTTGAAGACCTGTCTGTCAGTGCTACAAGGAACTTAACACAGTGTAAATAGACTGACTTAAAATCACTGTATTTTCCCACTGTACTTTACTTTAATTATTTAAATGTAATTTAATTTAATAATTGTATCACTGTGCAAGCAAGCCAGGCACAGACAAAAGACTCATTCATTCATTATCTCGTTAATTCAGTTTGTCAAAAAATGGATTTTGTCCCAATCAGCTTGTTTTAACAAATTAACCACCAACTTTCTTACGGACCACAGGGAATCCAATTACCATTCCCAAGACAAAGTTACTAATTCATTTCATACTTTTCAGAGAAAAGATAGAATAAGGAGGCCATCAGCACAAGAAACCCCCAAGTTCCCATTTTTTCGGGCCTTTTAGAATAAGAATCTAGATGTGAAGTGAGTACAAACATTTACACATGAGCAAGCACAGTACTTCCACTGCTGGCCACTGAACAGCAGCAGTCAGAGGCCCTAAGGCCCTTTGGTGTCAATATAGGCGAAAAGTGAGGAGATATTGTTCCTTGAATCATGTTCACTTTCCACGCAGGAGTCAGTCTGAACCAGTGATCTTCGGCAAAAAGCGGACTTATCTAATTACTACGATATTCTTCAGTCTTTATACATATTTTTTTAAATTTAGTAAAAAAAAATCTCAAAAAAAGTATTCTTGTTTTACAGACTATCTGACAGATGAAGCTGCATAGAAAAAGATATCTGTCAAACAAAGAGTACGTGTGTGTTTCGGTGTGTCTATGAAGTGGTTGCAGAATTGTGTGCCGAGTCGGAGGCACACTGGTGTTCGGTGAGAAGTTCAGGTGTGCTTTGGGATTTTGTGCCTACCACAAAAACTGACTGGGTAGACGGTGACTCATGACCTTTGAGCCACCAGACCTAAATAGAATAGTCCCCACTCCTATCTATTTAGTTTACCATAACCACCTTAATCAAATTTCATCATATTCAAGGGCATTTGGAGAGAAATTGACACTCGTTAATGCATCAAGCAAGGCAATTATGTTTCTGCAACTGTCAAATAGGTCTTCTACATCTATTCTTTTTTTTACAATAACATTTTCGTGGCTCTCAGCATGTCACGCCCTTGGGGAAGATTAATTGGGGAACCCTGCAACAGAGAATCATTCCATTTGGGCTGTGGGGGTGCTTGATATTTGTTAATTCACATAACAAAATAGGCCAATCTCTAAGTTGAATCATCATTAAAAAAAACATTGACTAAGGTCGCATTCTCACCAGAGAGCTTTGCTGCGATTAAAACGAATCCTGCTGCGCATTTTCAGAAAGTGCGCTTCGTTTGGCAGGTGTGAAGGCTCTTTCGAATCCTAATGCGCAACAAAGAACCGCATTTTACTCCGAGCAAAAACGGGGGTTTCGCTTCGCTTCCAATCGCGCTTGACTACGATTCGGTGCAGGTGTGAATGCAATCCGCAGCAAATACAGGAAATGAAGCAAACATACGTCAGGCGGGTGAGGAGCTGAACACAGTTGGAGACGGAGAAGGCATATTTTACGCAGCGCAAAGATGTCCCGTTACCGTGGATAGACGTGGTCGAATGAGGAGAGTGGAGACTGAAGCCCTGATCGAAATGAGGACGAGTACATTAATCAATTGCTTAAGAAAACACAAACACTGCAGTGCAGTGTAATAGTATTATAGCCTACAGAATATTCTGTCTGTCTGTGCGTGCCGTAAACATGGAGTGCTGTCACTGCGTGGGGACTAGTGGGGAGTAGGAACTTTCATCTCGATAAACTTGTAAACATTTTGCGCTGCTGTCTGTTATATCAGTGCGCTCAGCGCTGTGCCTCCATGCCCAAAAGAACAGTGCGTGCGTGGCTGCGTGCTTATAGTGAGAGAGCGAGAGAGGGGGGGGCAGTCCCAGACCGTCGGCACGACACATAATGCACGTTATGAGTATAATTATCACCATAGATTTATCATTTCACTGTGTAGGCTAGTTTATGAATGTAACACATTGATAAAGGTCCCCCCTGCTGCGTTTCCAATTGCTGCGGATCATGACAGTGTGAAGGCAAACCGTAGCCAATTAAATATGCAAGAATCCCATTTCTCCTCCCATACGCATTCGAGTCTACCGAAGTATTAGGTGAGAATGCGACCTAAGACCCATTCCGGTCGACTAATCCGCAATTCATTTTACATTTATTTTTTTCTCTCTCCAAATGCCATCTGCCATTGGAATCTAAGGCACTCTGGGAGCAATTCGGGGTTAAGGGTCTTGCGAGAGGGACACACATTGACAAATTGCTGACCTGGCCTGGAATCATACCTAAGAGAACCAGGGGCTCTGGCTCCCCAGGCGGGCTCACTAACCATTCAGCTATGGCCACCCCTTCTATCCCTTCTCTCTCAGCCCCCCCATCTGGTTACTCACCGTCCTCCTTTGCGCTGGGCCTCGGAGCCCTCCTTGTACTCCACCCCACCGTCTCCTGGTCCATCCTCATACTCAGCGTCAAAGTCTTGGCCAAAGTCCTGGCAGTCTTCCTCTTCTGCCTCAGGTTCTGCGTTTACGTCGAACACATGCTCACCCTGCGTCACCTTCTCCAGCAGCTGGCTCATGGTCTGCAAGGATCCACATTTAGTTAATCACAAAGGAGGTCCATTGTACAGATCCCTATCCAATTGTACATAATTATCCTTTTCTTACACAAACTCAACACACTAACACAGGGCACAGGGAACAGCAGATGATGAGATTTCAACCCATTGGTCAAACAATAGGAGCTGCAAATCATCCAGATAAAGTCCAACTGGTAACACTAGCAGAGTAGGTCTACCAAAGAATATTCTATATTAAATCCTGAATATTAAAAATAAAGTTATGACACCTCATTTGCCGACAGACAACCTTTTTCTTCTTAACACATGGCAGTTTTTCTTTTTAATATATATGTCAAGAAAATGAATGTAAAATGTGGGCACCCTGGGTTTTTTTAAGTGTTGTGTGTGTACACAATGTGTTAACTTAATAATGAATATTGGAGTCCAATTTTGACAGCCCAATAACAAAGTAGCCAACTTCTCATTGTTCTGCACAACACCCTCTGGACTTAATTAGTACTGTCAATAAAGAAAAACATACAGGTGGATGAACACCACCTACCCTCCCCAGAAGAAAAAATCTATCTGACTACTTTGTCTCACCTGGTCAGGGTTATATCTGGTGAAGGAGAAGCCCTTCAGAGTGGGACAGATAGCGTTCCTCTCCTGGGCGCGCTGAAGACCACCTGACAGACACAGTAAACTCAAATTGTTTAGGTGTGTGACTGTATGTACAGTATAGTACATTGCTTGGTCAAAGTTGACTCCTTGGGGTCGGAATGTGTTGTAACTCAGGGTAAACTAGAAAAGATTTGAAGACATTAAATGTGAAAAATACTATAGAGATAATGTGTAGCTATTTGTATGATGTTTGAACAAAATCTGTAGAAGACAATTTCTGCAAAAAAAATGTTTTGCAGAAATCCTCCTGCTGGTCTCACTATAACAGGCTGATGTGAAATATGTACGAGTAAAATCTGTAGGAGTAAAATAAAAATAAAATCAGCAAACATCAGCCTCCTGGTGGTGCGATAACAGCCCGATGTAAAATGTTTGGGGCAGAGGTTCTGCAGAGTCTGCTCTGGCCTCCAATGGTGCTGGAAATTAGCCGTCCATAGATGGCCGGAGAGGTGGCAAAAATTAACAATTTGGGTGCCGGGAATTCTTTTGAATAAAGGCGCTAGAGTGCCAAGCAGATGAGGGAGATTTTACTCTGAAAGCCCCCTCCTTTCATTTCCCCCAAAACGGGAAATTAAATCTTCCTTTACTACCGGTACATCACCATCGTAAAACTGATCTCGCTTAATTACAAATGATCATTTTTAAGAAACAGATTTGTCACAAAGTACTAAACTAAACAGAATAAGCTCCACTAGTGGTTCTGTTGTCATTGGAAATGTGAGAGAAACGTTACACGTGAAGGGTGCTGCAGGGACTCGCTGCAGGGGAGGGGCGCTGTAGGTAGACGTGGATTTCAGTAAGGTCATATCGGAGGGGAAGAGAAGCTCGCACCGGCAGTTCTCACTGAAGAGCACTGACAGGAAGACGCCCGCCGTGCTGCTCTCGTCGAAGGACGATGCCATGCGGTGAAACATGGGGTCAACCTGGGTGGCAGGAATAAGCACAGATGAGCGTTCATGACCTTTAGAGCACATTCATGGTTACATGGCTACAGTTTTTTGAGTGGTGCAACCACTCCTATAACTAGCAATGTCCGTCCCTGTGTGTGTGTGTGTGTGTGTGTGTGTGTGGTTAAAATGGGTAAGGTTTAAAAAAGGCAAAAGCATGCTCTATTGCACTGGCCTAAAAGTGGGTCCTTAAAAACTGCTTCAACTTCTGAGATTTGTGTTTGGTTCATTAGCCACCAGATGGCATACCTTATAAATGTATGTATGTATGTACATATGTATGCATGTTTAGGGTACCAACAGGTGACAAAGTGGCGCTGTTGCACCACTCACTTCAGACAGGTCTGATTTTTATTTTAAACTAGCAGAAGAATGTGCTATATAAAATTCAAGCACCTTCAGGTTGTATACAATCAGTGACTGTCAAAAAACACAGTGCAATTCAAAAGCCACACCCTTAAATTACCTTTATCGACACAAGATTTCTAAATAAACAAACAAATACCAAGTATAGTGGACTGCCCACTTGTCCAGTATATGTCCACTTAGTTTAACAATATAAAGTCTTCCACTGGAACTGAATGTAATGCAAGACAGACTGGTTCTCCACTCCAGTTCAAGGAATAGCTTTCCATTTTGCCACGTCGATGAAAACTAGGGGTAACCAAAATGACAGAAGATAATGTCTTCTTTGGGATGTAATGGCCATACTGTACCTCACACTTTCTCTCAGACTCTGCACTGTTGATGTTGCTGAGATTCTGTTCTACCGTCTTCTTAGGGGGCCTTTTTTTCTTGACCTGCTTGACAGCCAGTTCGCCATCCATATCTTCCGCCTCATGACCAGGCTCTGAAACAGTGAATACACAAACACACACATAAGAAAGAATGCTTTATTAGTGTCTGTAAGTGTAGTAGTGCAGTGGGTTTTTGACTGGCAGCCCCAAAAGTTTTATTTATTCTCGAAATTACACTGAGTAATTAAACTCATGTTCAGTGTCGTCGAGTAGTACAATATCATATAGAAAAAACATCACAATACATCAGAAGATCAGGAAAAGAAAAACAAAAAAAGGTATACATGTGAATTACATAAGTTTACAAATAAAAAGCTAAGACAAATTTCAAAACGATCTAAAAACATATTGTGCGGGTCTGTATGCTCACCAATGTTTTAAAACAACTCAAGGGTACTAATGTGGTCCATTTTAATGTTGTTTGCAGGTCATTCCATGTATTAGGGCCACAAAAGCTAGAAGCAGATCTACCAAGTTCAGTTACCTTTTGGTACCTTGAATTTGGGGAAATTACTTGATCACGGTCACTCCTACTTTACTGCTTCACAGATAATGGCATACACGTACTGAACAAAGAAAAACCTGTACAGCACCTCCATTTTGGCTTTAATATAGTTTATTTTCTTTAACTTTAACAGTGACATAATCTCATCTAATAAGAGGCCATGGACACATTGGACAATTGGCTTATTTCTCCCTCACCCGCTCCAGGCTTTGTTTCTGCGCCAAGGCCACCCAACACTCTGTAGGCATCAGCATGCACAGCATCCACTCTGACAGCATAGATCTTTGTACTGGCATCCAAAGTGCCGGCAGCTACCTGGATGACCACAGGCAGAGATATATTTCAAAGACAGATGTACCCATGAATCATAAAATGTTCCTAGACACTTAATGACACAAAATCATACCTTAAAGTTTGTGAGCTCAGAATCCTTCTGCTTCAGAATGTCAGCCATGTAATCAATCAGATGGAGACCAAAGGCATTTTTAGTGGTGATTTTCTGCAGCAAAAAAAGAAGAAAACGAAACATTTAACATTACACACAATCACACATCCCATTCTAGGGTGCTCGAATGAGGTTCAAACCATTAGATCCATTAGGATCGAAATGTCTCTTTTAGCCTGTATTGTACATCATTGCTGTAATATGTTTGCAATGACACAACAGCATAGGACAAATAAAGGCTTTTTATGGTTTACTTTTCTATTCATATTCTAAGCTTCTGGCTCCGATGTTAAATAATGATACACTACATGATTCTGCTTCCATCTTAACTATTATGTTGTTTTTTAAAATACAATCTAAATTCATGTATATGCACAACCATACTTACATTCTCTGTAGAGAGCTTGATGCAGGTGGAGTAATGCTCTGAGATCTGTGCATTTGACAACTTGGGAACAGCAGCAGGGGTCCCTGAGAGACTGCATACAAAAATACAGTACAAAGATGGTCACGTAGAAGTCTATACAGAAACATTTAAAGGAAGGCAACAACACACAGTAAAATCCTCAGTGTTAATTCATCTATTTGTTTACAAATGTAATCAAATCTGTACACAGACTCTCAGCATTACATTAACTTGTAGATTTTACTGTGATTTTTCTTGGGTCTCATTTTAATAAGACCCCCAAAAACACTTTTTCAAAGCAGCCTTTAGCCTGGGCAGCATTCCTTTTCTGGGTTTATAATCTGGTCGGGAGCGGATGATATCGCTATGTCATGTTGTAGTCATTGTTTTGTAGTCAGCAGGCAACCCTTTAAACCAGAACTTCCTTTGGACCTTTCCCGCATCAAGGCTTTTATTGGGAATGATCGATGAACTGATTTTAGCAATACTTCCTGTTGTTTACCGAAGACGTCATCACTAATTGACAGGTGCGCTGACATTTGCTCCCAGCAAATGCCAGCGCACCTGGCGCACAGGAAGTATTGCTGAAATCAGTTCATCGGTCATTCCGGGCCCCTCTCGCCCGGAGAGAAAGACGGAGGGACGTCCGTGTGCATCTCTTGAAAAAGTGGAGATAATTGACTAAATACACGTTTTGTGCCAGAACTTTAACATGGATATAAAACTAGAGGACCATATTTTATGCCTCTGATACATGAAAATGTACGAAGTTAATTAAATGATCACAGGCGTTCTAGGTCTAGTTCCGTGACAGTCTGAGTGAATTATGGAGGAGGCTTAACCTGTGAGCCGGAGACTCGGTGATGGAAGAGTCATTTGCGGATTGCAGGTCAATAACTTTTGACCTGCGTCTCTGACGTCTCTCCTGCTCATCGTCATTGCCGGGGAACGCAGCTAGAAGTGGAGTGCTGCAGGCTGCTGGGGACAGTCCCTTATTGCCCTTCAGAGACGCGGAGCCCCAATTCTGTTGACGCACCCGGGACACGGGTGTCGAGGACGCACTCATCTTAGCTGGAGACAAATAACAGCAACTCAGATCTCAGTTATTGGAAGAGCAACATTGGGTACATAAATCTTTCCCACAATGTAAAAAAATAAAGTAATGTAAAGTATACATGATTTGTACATGCATGATACATCGATAATCAAACCTAAATGTACCCTTCTTCCTAGCTCTGGTCCATAGCCTTACTGCTTCGATTCTGCCCTGCAGTAAGGTGGGACTATCAGTTTTAAATCTCAAATCGAAATCAGACCAGCCTCTCCTCTTTTGTGGAAATCTCACGAACGTTTGACCTACTCACCAATAGTGTGTCAATAGAAAGACTACTTTCCTTAGTGGACGCACTCTGAGCCCCCCACTACTCGTGTAAACGGTACTTTTTGGCCAGTAAAGGGATTTTTTTCTTCACCGGAGGAAATATATTCTCTATGAGGCAGTTCTCTGGGCAAAATCGTTAAGAGGGCGCAGCTGAGTAACTAAAAGTATTTTTTTCCCGGTGGGAACAAAAACTACCATTTATACGTGTGGTGGGGGGCTCAGAGTGTCCACTAAGGAAAGTAGTCTATTGACACAACCCATCTTTGTATTGGTGAGTAGGTCAAACGTTCGTGAGATTTCCACAAAAGAGGAGAGGCTGGTCTGATTTCGATTTGAGATTTAAAACTGATAGTCCCATAGCCTTACTGCAGGGCAGAATCGGAGCAGTAAGGCTATGGACCAGAGCTACCTTCTTCCATAATGACAGTACATTGCCGCAGGGTTTTTTGTGCATTATTTTATTCACATGGAAGATTTTTTTTTACAATTTAAGAATTTAAGATTTGAGGTGCCCAGTGCACTGCCCACAATGTTTAGGTGTCCATTGTAGTTAGTTACCCAGTATTGAGGTCAAGCAATCATGTAAACAAAATACATTCCAGAATAACAGCAATAGATTAATTCGCCTGTTTAGTCTGCATATATAAAAAAACGATTAAAACCATTATTTAACGCATTAAAAAGAGAAAGGAACATATGTAGTAGCCGTGGTTCACAACTTCACACGACGCTCGTACTTCACGATAATCATGACAGTCATGTTTCAGGGCTACATATGTAGAAGCTCAGACATTATCTCGACAAGTTAGCATTTGCACGTAGCTGTGGGCTAACTAAAGCTGCTAACGGCTAACAAGCCAAAGGGAGTA
This sequence comes from Protomyctophum bolini, assembly GCF_963924005.1. Classification (NCBI taxonomy): domain Eukaryota; kingdom Metazoa; phylum Chordata; class Actinopteri; order Myctophiformes; family Myctophidae; genus Protomyctophum; species Protomyctophum bolini. The sequence continues at coordinate 28,251,444 of NC_137867.1, read as the reverse complement.
ACTAGGATTTGTAAAGTCACATTTTCTAAGCACAAACTACCTTTAGATGTTTACAGAAGGTTGGGTCGGTGTCGATGGATATGATCGTATAAGGACGATATATCACGGATCACTACTAGAGGCGAACTGTTCTTCCTGTGTTGTTGTTGTGTTCTGTTACTTCTGTACCTTTTGAAAATTTGCGCCGATTGCCGAACGAACGGTTTACGTAGTGAAGTGTTCAGTGTTGCGTCATTACGTTTCATCACGCCCACCTAATGATTCTAACAGTAGGTCTACTGGAAATTCAGATTCAGATTATACATTTCATTTATATTCAGGCAGCGTTTACTGCTGCCTGTAAATACTGTTACAATAATTAACATACTTTTATTATTATTAATCCCAAAAAAAAGCAGTAAAAATGGCTTTGCATGTCTTATCCCAACCCTTGAAGCCATCTGAACGAATGTCTCCTTACGCCAGGGCTCCACTGGGCGCGTCTGCGTCGCGTCACCGTCACAGAATGTTCCTTTTTTATTCAATGAAGGGTGGCTCCACTGCCCGCGACGCCCCGCGTTGCGTCGCGTCTCCGTCACCATTAAAATTGAACCGGTTCGTTTTTTGACGCACGCGTCGGAGACGCAACGCGACGCAGACGCGCCCAGTGGAGCCCTGGCGTCAGAGCCGAAGAGTTCTGATGATCCTCATGGGGGCTCCCCATAGAGGGCTCCCCAGTCATTTTGTTTTATTTCACATTATATTGGGAAAGGTAATTTGGAATTGCGTCACGTCCGGTGCCATGTCCTTATTTGGTGTTGAACCAGCGATGGCTCACAACATTGTTTGTCAAGCCTCCGTGTAGACGGAAGGACATGAATTGTTTGAGAGAAGCGTGTCATTAACCAAGGTTTGTTTGTTTGTTTCTGAACCAATGCTTTACGTTCTTTGTCAACATTTAAGGTGTATGTTTGATTTGTATATGAGTTTAATTGATGCGATTTGTTTTTGTTACAGTTTGACCGCGTTTGTTGTTGTTCATATGGGTTTCCTGTCATTCCATTCCCTTCATTCCCCTTATGCAGCCAGTGAGGTAAATCCATGTGTTCATCATGTATGCATTATATTGTCATGTTCGTTATGTTTATGTGCTTAAGTTTGCTCATGTACTGATCGTTGTTTATTCATTGTGTGTTCATCAGTTTTGACGTTGGTCTATTGAGAGAGTGAGAGCTCAATAAAATCATCAGTAAACAGAAACGACTGACTTGTTCACGGAGGGAGTGACACTATCCATATATAGCTGAAGCCTGTTAGCTTCACTCACCTCAGACCAATAGACTCATTTCACACAGCCAGACTCCAGAGTGAGCAGAGGGAGAGAGCACCTGTGTGTGTGTGTGTGTGTGTGTGTGTGTGCACCAGACCACACGGTATGAAATGTTTGACTGTTTATGTGACTCTTATTATGTTTGTACTCTTATTGATTAAGCAGTGTTAAAGCCTGTGACATTTGCAGTTTTAGTGAACTTTTAGTGACTGAAGTTGTCTATTGTCTACAGTGCCTGTCCGTCACACTATGTGTAAATGTGACCATCGGTGACTGTTGATGTGCCCTGAGGTTCAAGTTGGTTATGCAGCCCTTTAGCACCCTCGATACGCGGAGTGAGGTATACATGATTATTTATTTGTCTAGTTTCCATTTGGAGTATATCATTCATGATTGTATTTGTTTGGTTTTCGTTTGGTTGTGGTACTTTTGGTTATTGTGCATTTTCCTTGTCTTATAATTGAAATGACTTGAGTTTTCTATCACTGTATTTATAATTGACCATAAATTAACAATTTTTATTGTTGATTGTACTGCTGAAGTGACAAGTTTATTGCACAGATTTTAGTAGTCAAACTATGAGATTATTCGATTGTAACTGTATTTATTCTATATCCTTATAGTTTTCACGGTGTTGGAACAATAAACGCACCCGTCGAGACCACCCAAACTTGTCATTCTTTCATCAATCGAGGGGCTGCAGTCATCAATCACCATCGACAAACAACTACAAGTGAGTAAACAACAAGACGCCCAAGTCCCAAAGTGTGAGCACGTTGTTGAACCGTATATTGATTTTTTTTTGATTGATTGTTTATTTATTTTCGTGTCATGCACACCTTGTGCCCAACCCTCATGGGTTTATAAGACACCATTTCACATTTGCAATTACAGCATGTTTTACAATACATAATTTATGCATTTTATAGCATGTTTACATTACACAATTCATTATATTACACCTCAGATGTATACAGAGTACTCTGTCTTCTTTCCCAAGCTTGACAAATATAATCTGCTACAACGAAAGTCCCTTTGGCAAAACATATCTCCATTTTTACATAGTCATTTAAATCTAGGAAATCCCCACATATAGAAGACATCTTATTAATCAAAATATCCCTTAAGTTATCGTACTTAGAGCAGTAAAACAGAAAGTGAACTTCGTTTTCAATTTCATCTAGATCACAGAACAGACAATATCTCTCATCTTCAGGGGTGGCATTAAACCTATATCTCTGGTGATAAAAGAAAGGCATGGCAATGTAGGCAATGTAGGGCCAATGCCCTACATTCAAGTTGAAATCTTCACTCTGATACGGACACAAGTATTGAAATTGGATCGATTGGAAGGATCTAACCAAGTTAGTAAAAGATTATATGAAAGAAATAAAATATTTAACTGGTTTATATTTTACAATTTTAGTTATAGATGGCAAGTATAATGTTAACACTTTGAGTGCTGGGGGGCTGTGGGCTCCATCCATTCTGGAGATATTGACCTTTTTCTAACACCTGCTTTTGCCTGCACGCTGCTCGCGAAAAAAAACAACAGAGATATGGAGGCTTGAAGTTGACAGACATTGACAGACGGATATAAAAATGAACACAAATTATATCATATACATACTATACACTGAATGAAAGCCCTGGATGTCTACTTTTAGGAGGAAAACAAATACACATTGATCCCATGTACAGTTTGTCTAATTGTTTATTGAATGCAGCTTGCGGCCACCAGAGAGAACTTTAGAGAAAGCATGGACCTGAAGAACTATTATTCACAAAATAAGGCCTATAGCGACATGTACATACTATATACCATATGAAACGGAAGACTCTCTGCTTTCATAAGAGAAAAACTAATACTGTAATAATAATAAAAATCACACCCCTGTGAAGTGAGCAGTGCAACATTGCACTGCTCACTTCACAGGGGTGTGATTTCTATTAATATTACAGTATTATTATTTTTTCTTTCTCTAAAGTTCTCTCTGGTGGCCGCAAGCTGCATTCAATAAACAATTAGACAAACTGTACATGGGATCAATGTGTATATTGTTTTCCTCCTAAAAGTAGACATTCAGGGCTTTCATTCAGTGTATGGTATGTATATGATATTATTTGTGTACATTTTTATATCTGCCTGTCAATGTCTGTGACTAAATGGCGTTTGTATGAGCTAAAGAATGAGCATATGGGACATTGGGACTGGAACATCTTGGGGCTACGTTACTACTGTTTTGTTTATTTTATTATGATGATGACGGATCAAGACCCCCGGCGGGCAGATGGAACGATGCGAAGACGCATTGTCATTATTTATCCATCTGTCGCTGTGTCACCCGGATATGATGAAGGAAGGGAGACCAGACTTTAGATCCGTGCGGTGTCCATTATGGCAAGTGGCAACAAGTCCGAGCGAGCATGTTCCGAGAGAAACAGAGTCTACACAAAGACGCCTCCTCCCTCCCTCCCCTGAGACATGCCCTTGCATGTCTCAGGACATGCCCCTGCATGTTCAGTGAGTGAGAAACAGCAAGCCTAGCTAGATACGATCGGATGTCATGAAATGTGATCTGGCTAAGGGCTAGCTAGTAGCTACGCTCGCAATGGGGCCGCCATTGTGTGATAGTGAGCATTTGATCCCCTCCCGTCCTGAGTTTTCAGGAAGGGAGGGTGGGAGAGGCATCTTTTTCTTTTTTTTTGTGATCAGGTGATCGGAGTGTTGTGCTACCGTTCTGTGCTAGTAGCTAAAGTGCTCGGGTGTGTAGAAAGGCGATTGAAAGTAATCAATAAAAACATACTGTAAACGTAAATCTCCCGTTCCCGCATTGAAGCACTGGGAATCGAACCACGTAAATCTCCCTTTACAGCACTGAAACGGTTAAGGAATATTTGTCTTATTAGCCAGAGATCCTTTTAAAATGTTTCTATTACTGTGAGTGATATGGTCAGCTTCTGATGTCTTTCTTTCTTTCTAGATGTAGATGGAGATGACTGTAGATGCTGCTGGAACACTGAACCTGGTCTCCTGTGTGAACCACCCCATCCTGGCTGCTGTCCATGTGGACATTATGAGTGTTTGTATAGAGAGAAGCATGGCTGAAGAGCTTTGCATATCGGTCGTTTCTTGCTGCTGCCAAAGTCAAATTGTGATATCTGTAGTGTTTAGTTCATGGCCGCTTATGAGATGTAGATACAAGTACACCTGACTGGTGGAATAGCCTTGTGATACATACTGGGTGTGCTCTTTGGTCGTTCACAAAACAAACAAACAAAAAGCTGCACAAAAATCACACAAATCAAGGGATGTCCGACAGTCGGTGTTGGATATTGTCCAACTCCTAATTGCCAATATCAACAGATACCGATATATATATATATATATATTATATGCAGGCTTTTTCCAGTGGTGGAAACATAACTCAAACTTTTTACTTAAATAAAAGTAGGCAATACTGCAATATAGAAATACTCCGTTACAATTCAACATGTACTCGAGTAAAGGTACAAAGGTTTTGGTATAAAATGTACTTAAAATACCAAAAGTAATTATTAATAATGACTCATTATGCAAAATGTCTCATCTAAAATGATCTAATCTCTCAGCTCAAGTTTTCAAATGTATAAAAATATTTTGAAAATAGCAGATCTACAAGCTCACATGTGTCTTATTGTATTGTGAGCTTGTAGATGTTTTTAATGTAAAATAATAAATAAAGTAAAATTAAGGGTTAGGGTTATTAATTTTTAATGCCTTTATCGGCCGATAATATCCGACATCCCTAACAAAAACATATATCAAACGTGTCAATACATTTCAAAGAATGCCACAACTTCACCAATAAATAAATAAACATCCACATGTTCCATAAATTAAATGCCACAAAGGTTTGCCGAAAAAATGAAGAAATTACAAAAAATAAGTTTCTTAAACATCTTCTGCCGTATGTCCATAGAACTTCAGCTCTGTTGCAGCAAGGCAGTACAATGTGTCATTGTCTAGGTCACCTAAGCCACGATCACCATTCGGTGGCCGGTATTTGGGGCAAATGGTCATTACGTGTTCCAACTTCCACAGTCTGTAGTGGATCCTCGCATTCACAGTGGGCACTGTCCGAGATGTCCCACTTCTGCTTTGAGGGTTGTCCACTCCTTGCAGGGGAGGTGCTGGCAAAGAACATTTGGGGTCCTCGATGTATTCCACTGGTCCCTCTGTCTTGCCTTCACCCAGGATGCCTTGGAGGTGTCAGCTGGTGTTGTGTGGAGCAGTTCCTGGGCCTGTGTGGCAAAGGGGCATAGTGACTTGAGGCACGTGTGCTGTGGCAAAGGTCGCCGTGACTTGGTGTGTGTGTGTGTGTGTGTTGTGGCAAAGGGCACCGTGACTTGAGGCACGTGTGCTGTGGTGTCTCTGACGACCTTGTGGAGGAGATGGCTGGGATTCACTCAGCTGTGCCTTCTCAGTGAGGGCCAGCGTGGCTGCTTCTCGTCTGACCTCTGTTGGAGTGATTCCATGCAGCGAGAACAGGCAGGCAGTTTGTTTGGGGTGGCCCATCCGGTGTTGAGGGCAGCATCCAGCTTCTTGACATGAGAGCTACGGCTCCAGACTGGGACACAGTACTCGGGTCGTCTGCATAGCCAGACTTCATTGATGTTGTTGCAGGGAGGTCATGGATGTAGCTGTTAGTGTTGAACAGCAGTTACTGGTGTGGAACCGAAAAGCTTCATAAACATGCCAAAAATTTCTAGTTTTGAACCTTTTTAATCTAGTTTATTTTCAAATAAATTTGTTTTTACTGTTTTGTGAAGCAACTTTGGGTACCTTGAAAAGTGCTATATAAATTGTATGTATTATAAAAAAAACAGACACACAGCAATTGTCGCCACACAGACATCACAAATTCCTATTGGCAGCAGCAACAAGTGAGTGATGTGCAAAGCTATTCATAGAATATAACCACCATGTCTTCATTCCAGATGCTGCGAGGCTCAACCGGAGCCCCTACAGGTGGACATCTGCAGTTCTGACATCTGAAGGCGGCTCAAAGTAAGAAACCACTTAGACTTTTCTATTACTGCGAGTGGTATGGTCGGCTTCTGTTTTAAATGTTCTCTATACATTTTGTGTATGATGTGAAAGGACACAATGTATGTATATCTGGCTCTTGGTCACTTAAATTAATCTTTCTTTCTTTCTTAGGGTGGATGGGTCGTGGTAGACGTCGTGGAAGGACAGAGATCCGTTCCTCTGAGGACTTCTGATGAGCTGTGAGTAGGAATATTTCTTGTTGGGATGGATATCTGTTGTACTGTTATGGTACGAAGTATAGCATGGCAGTATGATTCCTCCTAGTGGCACTATTTACTACAGTCATCCAAATGTTTTAAATATTTTATGATAAATCTAAATGACTCTGCACAATAGTTTGAGAGTCAATATCTCATCTGCTTTTAGAAGCACTTGAATAAAAAATGACAAAAGATGTTGAGGACTGTACATGTGTTGATGCCTCCTAGTGGCACTGTGGTTGAATGTCTGTCAGCCTTCCAAGCTAATCAAAGTCTTAAAACCCCAGCATCCCTATTCTGGGGGGAGCGTTCAGCAAAAAATAGCAGATCTACAAGCTCACACCGCGTTGCAACGTGTTGTGAGCTTGTAGAGCTAATGCTTTCTTCTTTCTCTCTCAGGATGGAAATGGCAGACGCAGCTGAAGCCTCTAGCGATCTGCAGGTCTGTCCATGGATGGATGGGAGGACGGAGATCTGGGTAGACGTCGCTGGAACGCCACTGCTGGACAGGGTACACGCACACACACACACACGCATGCACACACAGAGCAAAGCTAATTTGGTGTGTTTTTTTTCTTTTCTTTCTTTGTTAGAATGGAGATATCGATAGACGAGCTGATGTTCCCGGACAGAGATCCGTTCCAAAGCTCCCCCCCCCCCCCCCGGGGGCTTCCTCAGAGGACTCTGATGAGCTGTGAGTAGGAATAGTTATGGCTTGTTTCTGAGGATGGATAACTGCTTTTGTACTGTTATGGCACGAAGAATGGCATCATTTACTACAGTCATCCAAATGTTTTAAATATTTTATGATAAATCTAAATTACTCTGCACAATAGTTTGAGAGTCAATATCTCATCTGCTTTTAGAAGCACTTGAATAAAAAATGACAAAAGATGTTGAGGACTGTACATGTGTTGATGCCTCCTAGTGGCACTGTGGTTGAATGTCTGTCAGCCTTCCAAGCTAATCAAAGTCTTAATGACACTACCACTTCAACCCCAGCATCCCTATTCTGAGGGAGCGTTCAGCAAAAATAGCAGATCTACAAGCTCACACCGCGTTGCAACGTGTTGTGAGCTTGTAGAGCTAATGCTTTCTTCTTTCTCTCTCAGGATGGAAATGGCAGACGCAGCTGGAGCCTCTAGAGATCTGCAGGTCTGTCCATGGATGGATGGGAGTACGGAGATCTGGGTAGACGCTGGAGGACTTCGGACCTGGGCCTGGATGGATGGGAGGACAGAGGACGGAGATCTGGGTAGACGCTGGAGGACTTCGGACCTGGGCCTGGATGGATGGGAGGACAGAGGACGGAGATCTGGGTAGATGCTGGAGGACTTCCCACCTGGGCCTGGATGGATGGGAGGACAGAGGACGGAGATCTGTGTAGACGCTGGAGGACTTCTGACCTGGGCCTGGATGGATGGGAGGACAGAGGACGGAGATCTGGGTAGACGCTGGAGGACTTCGGAGAGGAACTCAACATATACGAACCGCTTCGGTGAGGAACTCGACAGTACGAACCGCTTTAGGGTTGGGGCTTTTTTATAGGCTTTATAGTAAAAAGCCAATCGTCCGTTGCCGATAATCGGTCAATCCCTATTCTTAAACGTTACTGTAAGTGCATGTGTATGTTGTGACAGGACACACACCCACACACACAGCAAAGCTAATTTGGGGTGCGTGTGTGTGTCTGTCTGTCTGTCTGTCTGTCTTTCGTTCTTTGTTAGAATGGAGATCTCAGCCGATGCCCGAGATCCGAAGCTTTCCTGTTTCCGCTGAGGACTTCTGGGAGGCTCGGATGGAGCTGGAAGGTTCGGTAGACATCACTGGAACCTGTTTAGGCCTGTCGGAATTTGAGGTTTTATAATGGCCGATTTAATTGTTTCTCAAATAAATTACTAGTAACAATTTAATTGCGTCATAACATAACATTCTAAATAAAACTTTGGCTTTTGTAGGCTTTGTAAACAAAAAGCTGCACATGGCATAATTCAACAACTTTATACACTAAAAGAGAAGAAAATTACAAAGTGACACGTTTAGAGCTTGTAGATCGGTTGCTTCCATTATTTCTTTAAAATGTTTGACAATATATGAACATTTTCAACATGGAGACGATTATGACTAATCTCTAAAAAAGTATCTCAAATACTTGGCGATTAGGTAATTGTGACAGGCCTAAATCCTTCTAGTTGTGTTTTTTTTATATCATGTTCTGTAATCAGTTAGGGTTGACTATAGACTTTTTTTAGGAACAAGATCATCATGCCGGTGAAGAGCACGTTTCTAGCCGATGGAGCAACTATTTCTGATCACCTTTGGAGTTACATCACAGCAAGGTAACTATACAACACGCACACACTATGATCATGACATGACATCAGCTTGTGACTGCAACTTGTTCCTGTTCGCAGATGACTCGGCACTGCTAGTCTCGGACAGGAACAAACTGCAGGTTGAAAAGGTCCTCAGCTCTGAACTCGGTAGAATCTGCACCTGGCTCGCTGATAACAAACTATCTTTACACCTGGGAAAAACTGAATCCATTCTCTTTGGATCTAATAGTAATCTCAGCAAGGCAAATGGCTTCTTGGTTAGAGTTGATGACAACGTTATCACACGTAAAGATGAAATTACCTACCTAGGTTCCATCCTGGAGGCTAATCTTTCCGGTGATAAAATGGCCACCAACGTAATCAAAAAAGTCAACCAAAGAACAAGATTCCTTTACAGGATCTCCTCACTGGTCAACAAAAACACCTTGAAGACCTTAACAGGAGCCCTCGTACAAGGTTTCTTTGACTATGCATGTACCACAGCACCTCAAAGGCCCTTAAAACTAGGCTCCAGACCTCCCAAAACAAACTGGTCAGGCTCCTACTTGGCCTCACCCCCCGAACCTACCTCACTCCTGCCCACTTTGACAGGCTGGAATGGCTTAGGGTCGACGACAGAGTACAGCATCTTGCAATGGGTCTGGTCCACAAGATTCGATACACCACCAAGATACCCATGTACCTGTCTAGATACTTCCTTTATGTTAACGAAGTCCACACCCACAACACCAGAGGGAGTGCAACGAACCATATACAACCCAGATTCGGCACAAACAAGGGACTAAATTATTTTCACTCCTATGCCACCAAAATGTGGAACGCCCTACCAACAGTCATTAAGACATGTGACTCCCTTTTTCCCCTCACTGTATACGTTTATTTTCCCTTTTTACCTCCTTTATGATGAATTCCTGTTCTGTTCTTTGACTATATAGAAGTGTCTTATTTGTACGTCTCTAAATGTTTTGAAGAATTGAACATGGTGGACCCTCTTGTAAACAAGTGTAATGCTTAATTGGGTCGTCCACTTGCAGTTAACAGTCTTTGTATTGAGTTTGTGCTTGACATGTACTGTAATTCTGCAAACTGTTAATAAATATTTCAATCAATATTGTTTTATGAACAAAGTAGTAATGAGCATTTCTTTCTTTTCTTTAGGACGTTGCTGGTCTCCTGTGTGGCTCCATCTGGAGGTCACCAGGGTTCTGAGTCACTCAGATCCTGACTGGTAGTGGTGATATGTAGATGTGATCAATCAGGGCTCTTTGAAAATAATAAACAATAAAATAATAAACCAATATAAATAACTAGATCATAATGTAAATAAATGGATAAAACGAACGATAAAAAAATAGATTATAGTAAATTAAAATGGTAAAATAAATGTAAATTAAAATAGTAAATAAAATTAGTAATACATAAAATAAAATTAGTAATAGCATAGTAATGGATAAAATAAATATAATTAGTAATATAGACAATAATACATAAAATAAATTAAATTATCAATATAGTAATGCATAAAATTAGTAATAACAGTAATACATAAAATAAATAAATGCATAAAAAATAAAATTAGTAATAACAGTAATACATAAAACAAATACAATTTGTAATGCATGAAGTAAAATTAGTAATAACATAGTAATATATAAAATACAATTAATACATAAAATAAATTCAATTACTTTGTGTTATAGAATGACTTAAAAAAACAAACAAACAAAAATATCAATCACATCTACATATCACAACCAGGCTATATTGCCAGCAGGCAGGTGGACTGTAGACTCACTACAGCTGTCACAATGTGATATACTTTGTTTTGACCCAACTGGCCTCCAAGGAGAGGCGAGCATGGAGCCGGACATCTGATGATACACGAGAGAAGACGCCATAGTCAAAAAAAAATGTAATAAAAGTAATATGTTTTATGTTGATGCTTGATGTTGATGTTGATTTATGCATGATGCCATCTGTAAATATTCATTATTTTCTTGTTAATAAATTATTGCATTTATACCCGGGTGTCCGTTATGTGTCCATTACCCTTAGATCGCGCCGCTGTGGATTTATTTATTTCCCAAATGGTCTAAAAATGAGTTATTTAGCACTTTTACCAATGAATTTGCCTATACACAGACAACGACTGATTAGCCTATTTTGGACGATATGGGTCTTTTCTCTCAAGTCAGTGTGTAGTCTCACTATAGTCTGTGTAGATTACCCGGCGGTGTTGCTGCCCCTCCCGGGAGTCGCGGCTCATGGCTCTTCACAGACGGCACAGAGACAGCAGTCACTCCGCTGAACGTGTCAGTGTTGCTGCAGTGGCGTGAACTGTGAACCGTGCGGGCACTGGTGGTGGTGCTGAGTTCTGACAGCCGAGTCACAGCTTCTTCTTCTGAATTACTTTATCTTTGCCTTGGAAAATACATTTTGCGTTTTGCTGTCTCCCAAAACAAACCAGCGCGCGCTACTGTTTGCTACAAAGCGACTGGAAGCGGACGAGCTTTACAGACATACCAATAGTAGCCAATCATATGCTGATTAGGCCAGTTGCTGTATAGCCTACCTACCCGATCACCAGGGACCAACAACACACACACACACACACACACACAATAGCCTTCTATATAATGCTGCGCACATATATTATATATATTTAAAAAAAATACCCAGCATAATTTTTGGGAAGGCTAAGCCTTCCCTAGCCTTATACACACCTCCTATGGGCACTGTACTGTAGGCATATAATACCTGGCTAGGTGAAAACAAAAGAAACCTGATTAGCATTTGAGTACTTTTAACACCTCTGAACAGCCGGCGGAGAGGTTCACATTTTCGGAATTTTGCGACAGAGTCACAGAGGGTCAATAATTCCCAGAAAATCTGTAATGTTAATATAAAATGTCCACGAAAATCTTCATGGGGGCTAAAAGGGGCTATTTAATTCTTCATGGGGGCTACAGTCCCATAGCCCCCACAGACTCGACGTCGTGTGTGTGTGTGTGTGTGTGTGTGTGTGCGCGCGTGCGCGCGGCACACTTTGTTGCTTCTTCTATGCGTCTCTCCCTCCCTTTCTCACGTTCGCAGGGTGACTCTACATGCCTCTTCTCTCACAGTGAAATATTAGACATTCAACTCTATTCAACAGGGTTAGGATATCCATTTTTAGTTAGTGATCCTGTAGTGGACTGGAAATTGTTCTGTCAGATGACATGGGAAAAGCATAGTAAAAATATGAATAAACTTTACAAACTAACTTTAGTTTTGTATTTCAGACACGTTGAGCATCCGGGCGGATCATGTGCTTCTCCAATGGACAAACAGTCATGTTAAAATAATCCAATCCAGATAGGGACTTTAAAAAAATACAATAACCCTAAATGTCAACACAATACTTTCCATAGAATATAACCATGCTCAGATAAGTCTGCATTAGGTGATTCATTATTCCAGCTGTTGTCACTGTCCCTGAACAAATAAGATAACCGTCATCCAGCACCACAGTCAGCATCAGGCTGATTACCATGCACAGACAGACAGACAGACAGACAGACAGTCCAAGAATTTGTCTGTTCACCTTCCAAGCTGTTTGCTAAAGAATGGAAACCAACAAAAATGGCAGCTGCAGTGTTTTTCATCTCTTTCAGTATGAATGAGCTAGCAACCCACTCTCCACACTCTATTAAATCATTGAAAATACTCATATTCAGAGCAGGCTAGATGTGCTTTACTTGTTACTTGTTGAATGTTTCAAAAATTACCTTCTGTGTTTATTATGTGAGCTGAAAGCACAGTGTGTTCCAGATGCAAGTACAAGCTATCTATCTTCTAATGAAATATGGGTCCCATATATCAGACTGAATTTGTAATCTCCAATGTTTGAAAGGCTGAAATGTTGATAATTGCATTACATACTTTTTCCAGGGTTAATTGTCTCTGTCAGGAGATCATGTGTTGTGTATGAGTTATGTGAGTGAGTGTGCGTGCGTGCGTGCGTGTGTGTATTTGGTTAAAATGGGTAGGGTTTAAAAAAAGGCAAGAGTTTGCTCTGGTGCACTGGCCTAAAAGTGGGTCCTTAAAAACTGCTAAAACTTCTGAAATGTATGCATGTAGATATGTATGTATGTATTTGGTTAAAATGGGTGGGGTTTAAAAAAAGGCAAGAGCTTGCTCTGGTGCACTGGCCTAAAAGTGGGTCCTTAAAAACTGCTAAAACGTCTGAAATGTATGTATGTATGTATGTATGTGTGTAGTATTTAAAAAGGGGGGGCTTTTTAGTAAAAAGCCCAGCCCACAAAACCTTCATATATTTAAAACAAATCCAAAATAAGGTTACCAGTGAAGGGCAAAATGCCTATTCACTGGGGACTATGCAAGGCAGAGGCGTCCACCCCCCTGAGTCCAAGTTAAGCTAGACCGCATACGTATGTATGTATGTACGTGTATGTATGTATTTGGTTAAAATGGGTAGGGTTTAAAAAAAGGCAAGAGTTTGCTCTGGTGCACTGGCCTAAAAGTGGGTCCTTAAAAACTGCTAAAACTTCTGAAATGTATGCATGTAGATATGTATGTGTGTAGTATTTAAAAGGGGGGCTTTTTTGTCTTAATTTATTTAAAACTACTCCAAAATAGGGTTACCAGTGAAGGGCAATGCCTATTCACTGGGGACTATGCAAGGCAGAGGCGTCCACCCCCCTGAGTCCAAGTTAGGCTAGACCGCATACCTATGTATGTATGTATGGTGACGTTACTAAGGTACGTTTCAAGGTTGGTATAAGGCCAATAACGGGTCTAAAGGATTTAGAACAGCAGTTGTGTTAGACATATTAGCACTCAATATGTTATGGTGCACTAAACGGAATTTCGTTGTATGTCTCATACTGTGACAATAAAGATCTTATCTTATAGTCGACTAGTTGAATAGTCGACTAGTTGCTTAAAGCCCCAAATCACACCTTAGAAAGCATGAGTGTCTATTTCAAACAGTGTTTTTTGACTGCATGGGGAGTCATATTTTGACAGCAGCAGCTGCCTGTCATAATTTCACCCCCTCCCTATCTAAGTATTGGATAGTATTAAGATGTTGATATTGATTTTTGTATTCATCTTTAGGGCCCCAAATTATATACCGATAGAGGCCTAGAAAGCATATATTGTCTATTTAGACACTGGGGAGTCAAAGCAACACCAAGCATTCCACTGCAGGTTATTAATCGCTGGAGTATTGGTGCTATTGCAAGCGTGTTGCCTTGATATTTGAGAGTGGAGGCTCTCTGAAACCAATTGCTCTTTTTAATCCATCAGAGTCCCTAACCCTATACCCACCGTCCCGTTTCTCTATCCCTCACTCCATGTCACCAAGCCCATGCCTCTGCTCTCACTTTTTTGCTGATACATTTCCTTCATCTGTCACCGGCCCATCTTCTAATTTCAGTGTTATACTATTTAATGCTTGAAGCCCAAGCATAGCATCCACTTCTTCAAAGTCTGAGTTATATGTTCCCTGCCTTAAATCAGATAACTAAAGGTTGTTTTCTCTCTCGTGCATGATGATGAGGAGGAATTGTTTATTGGTTTGCAGTCTTGTTCACTGAAGGGCAGGGTGAAGAAGATATATGGGCCGAGCTGTTTGGAATTTACATAATATGATGCAAGTGACTAAAAGCTGTACCTGTGAATATACGTAATTAATATGACATGAGGGCAAACAATTAAGTTTGGACAATGGGTTTCGTCCAAAGATCTGTGTCTTTGGTCAATGCCGTTCAACCCAATATTAACTCTTGGGGTGAGTTATTCAAAGGTAACCGCTATCGAATCGAAGTAGATGTATAGCACCTCTTCTTCTCTGTCATCAGGGCACCTGGCAGTATGACGCGAGTCATTCTTGTTAAATAATTTTAAAACAGTGAAAATAGCTGATCTACAAGCTTACAGACACATCGTGAGCTTTTAGATCTGCTATTTTTCACGACTTCAGTGCAACACTCTTGTGAGTAAGGCATTTATGAAAAAACAAAACGTTGAAATGTGGAGAATGGTTTCTGTCTGACAGCAACGATATTCATTCAGCACGAAACCTTTACTATCGGCCTCATTCACTCATGTGCATAGTTATGTTATTTTGTGCACAGATAAAATGAAACGGCAAATTTACCGCCGGCTCCATGAATCATGAACTAAGAATCCAGATCCCAGACCATTCTTAATTCCTAGCCATGTGCAGAGGACATGGTATGGAGGTTGCTGTTGCAGGTCAGGTAGATGGAGAAGTGAATGAACCTGTCTTGGCCTTCACAGTGGTCGATATGAGAGAAAAAGCGATTGGGGATGGTCAAGGATATGAATTACAGTAGAAGCTTTTAATTCGTACTCACATTTTTATTATTAGAATTTTTCTTTATATTGACAATATATTTCGACAAATATTGTTAAGATTTTCAGAGACATATTGTATGTACGCTTGGTGTGAGGCAGTTCTAAAATGCGTTCATATAGAGAACTAATTCTGTCACATTTTCGTTGGTTATATCCCAAACATTTTATGTGATGTATGTATACTGTATATATGATGCTGAAGCAAAATTGCATTATCCAGACAACAGTACAGCTTGTTACCAGATAGCAGGGCCTATCTCCCCTACAATATAACTGACAGGCAGTAGATGGAAATGGAAGCGCATATAATGGAAACGGATGATGAGGATCTGTGGCAGGTCAGTGTTTTCCTCCAATTATCTCTCCCCCATTCCACGCCATTATATCCAGCCAGGTCAAGGCAGCCAACAAAATAAATATGTTTTGTCCCTGTATCATCCAAATGTGCAGGTATAATGCACTGCAACTGGGCAATCGTCACTGTAAAGAATACAATTTGTTGTTTATATTTTGATTTAGTCTTTCAGTTTGCATTAGTTTTATGAGTGCATCCGCATTTGTTTGAGGAATTTAGTTTTGGTTTGGCTACCCTGAAGATGAAAAAGGGAGGATGAAACTTAAGAACCCAAAATATGTTATTGTTTATAAAATATCTCATGGAGCAAAGCATTTTAATCTTGTACACTGGGAACTCCAGTCTGACCACAGTGCAATGGGCATTTTACCTGCAGTTCTATTTTGAAATTTGAATTGGTTCCTCATTGTTCATTGTGTGGGGTCAGGCAACTGGCCAAGCAGTATGCATGCAGCCAGTCCCTCTCGTATTTATGATTCTATTTCAGAAACAAAATGTGGCACGGTGCAGTCCTATACAGTATAGCCTATTTTCAACTGCCACTGTGGGCCAATCGTCTAATGGTGCTACAGCAACCGTTTAAAATGTAATCAGTTGTGTGTGCTGCTATCACTTTGCATCTTTCACCAAAGGGCCAAGTAGCAGAGATACACTCCTGCCATATCTTTGCTCATTTAACACCAAACTGGCTATAACATCTTCAGAACACAAGGTGATTATAGCCAGATTTGTGAAATATCAAAGATTTAGCCCACAAGGCATCAACTGTATTGTTTACTGTAAACGGCACTGTAACCACCTACAGCAAAATCATCACAAATTATTGGTAAATTAAAAAAATCTTAAAATGTTCATATCATGGAAGATGCAGTGTGGTGAATTATTGCCTTAATTGCAGTCAATGCAAATGAAACATCAGCATATTTAAACAGTTTTCTCACTTATGGTCCTATCAATATTTGTACAAATACATTACAGACATCTCTTTAGCTGCACACTGAAAATAGCAGATCTACAAACTTGGATCTTATTTTTTTCGGTGCGCAACTAAGCTAAAGCTTTCCTCTCTCCCCTTATTAGTCCTTCAGCTGCATTGCAAAACTGTCAGTCCACAGATTTATACAATGTAATTACCCCCTGAAAATGTGCATGTACACGCATGTGTGCGTGTGTGGAGAGTTGCGTATGTTCCTACAGTATGTGCTATTGTGTAGTTGGGATAGCTGAATGAGCCGAGCCGTGTGTGGACCCCACTCTAAATCACTCGACCCATCAGGTCAATTGCATTGACTTTTTTGTGAATGCTTTGAAGTGGTCGTATATAGCCTTGGGTCAGTTACAGATCTAATTGGATAGCAGCTCACTTGAGCACATCTGTGACCTTCTGATGACGAGGATTATCACTCACAAATTATTTAGTTTTCTATTAACAAAGATGTTAATTCACCAGATAAGGCAGTTTGTCGGTTGCTCAGATGCAATCATGATGTCAAAATCATTGTAAAAGAAAAAGTTACTGAAGGATTGTCCAAAAATATATAGAGAAGCCCAGGTATCAATTCTTTACAATATACATTATGTTTACCAGAGAGGCAACATGGGAACCCATCTGCAAAACAAAGGGAAAACAGTGCCCCTTTTCTGTGAGTCAACAGTCGGTTCGTCCCTCCTGCTCGAGACACTACCAGAAGTAACCAATAGTGATGAAAATGATTTAAAATACTGAAGAATAACTGTTTGCATGATTTGTAGATAAGGGCACAAGGCTTTACTGGTTATCTTGCCATGATGTTGCACTGCAGGTGATATTTGTTTTGTACACATAGTTTATTTATTAATTTTCCCTAAACAGTGAAAAGACAGAACACCACGACACCACACCATACAGCATACACCATGCACACACGCACGCACGCACGCACGCACGCACGCACGCACGCACGCACGCACGCACGAAAAGAATCAAACCAAGCCTATGTATAGTTAATGCCATACTTGTACCTGAATTAGTGAGCGACAAATCAACACACACACGCACGCACGCACGCACGCAAGCCCCTCAGCTCTGAACTCGGTAGAATCTGCACCTGGCTAACAAACTATCTTTTCACCTGGGAAAAACTGAATCCATTCTCTTTGGATCAAATAGTAACCTCAGCAAGGCAGATGGCTTTCTTGGTTAGAGTTGGTGACAATATTATCACACGAAAAGATGAAATGACCTACCTATAGGTTCCATCCTGGAGGCTAATCTTTCCGGAGATAAGATGGCCACCAACGTAATCAAAAAAGTCAACCAAAGAACAAGATTCCTTTACAGGATCTCCTCACTGGTCAACAAAAACACCTTGAAGACCCTAACAGGAGCCCTCGTACAAGGTTTATTTGACTATGCATGCACCTCCTGGTACCACAGCACCTCAAAGGCCCTTAAAACAAGGCTCCAGACTTCCCAAAACAAACTGGTCAGGCTCCTACTTGGCCTCACCCCTCAAACCCACCTCACCCCTGCCCACTTTGACAGGCTGGAATGGCTTAGGGTCGATGACAGAGTACAGCATCTTGCAATGGGTCTGGTCCACAAGATTCTTTACACCACCAAGATACCTATGTACCTGAGTAGTGCTGTTGTTGTTTTTCTTTTTTTTTGTTATTGTTGTTTTGCTTTCTTTATATCAGTAATTGTCTTTTAATGTTCATTGTTTTTTCATTTGTATTTGTATGTAATTTGTGTGAAAAAAGTAAAATAAATACATTGTTGAAAAAAAAGATACCCATGTACCTGTCTAAATACTTCCTTAAGTCCACACCCACAACACCAGAGGGAGTGCAACAAACCATGTGCAACCCAGATTTGGCACAAACAAGGGACTAAATAGGATTCGCCTGCTGGGCAGCACACCAGGAAGAAAAGCACTTCCACTTGTGGTCGCAATTGGCACAGTGGAAGGCGCCCTGGCATTTCTCATTGTGTCAAGCACGGCCTCATCTAGCCTCTGAGAGAGGGGCTCAGAAGAGGCCAGGCCCAGAGCTGCAGAGTCATCGTCTTGAGGTGCCAATTCTGAACCTGGACAGAAGGTCCACTCCCAGCAAAAAAAAATGCCCTGAGGTAGGCCAAGCGAGGCGCGGCCCACCACAACGGCTCCTGAGCCACCTGTAGGCAACGAAGTGACTTCGTGCCCCCCTGGAGATGATAGACCGCTGAAGTGTTGTCTGTCCTCAACAGGACATGCTTGTCGCGGATAAAGGGGAGGAGAGCCCTGAGGCCAAGGTGAACAGCCCTCAGCTCCAACACATTGATGTGTTCGGACGTCCAGGGAAGCGCCCGCATTGACCTCTCGCTGTCCTGCCTTCCCATACGGCTCCCCAACCGGTCTGGGAGGCATCCGTCGTCACCACAGTCCTCCTGAACGGAAGGTCCCGAAGAGGGACCCCTCGGGCCAGCATCGTGCAGTCCTTCCACGGCCATAGAGCATGAAGGCAAGACTTTGTCACCACAAGCTCACCACCAGCTTCACATGCCTGTTCCAAGATTGCAGACAGCGCAATAACGGGTACAATGACAATAACAGAAAATGAGTAGGCTGTATCCCAGCCGTTCCGCAACAAACGGAACTCAGAAATGTAGCCTAACTGAAAAGGGAAAAAACCCTGTAGGCAAAACAACACAAATATACACAACAACAACGTGTTTAGCTTTAGCAAACAAACACAGTAGGCTATAAAGTCACACAACATTGCAACCTACAGGGACACAAGGCGCCTGCACCAAAGTGTACGGGTTACCCAAGCAGTGAGTGTGGAGACTACTAGCGAAAAGGAAGCAGTTTAAATTAAACAATATACAGTATATAGTTCTATCTCAACAGAACAGATACAGTACGATACCATTACCTACCGTTCAGGTCTCATGAGGCGATTATAACTTATATGGTGAGACCGCCTTCCTGGGTCATGTGGGCATGACTATTTTGATATTTAGGTCTCGAGAATAGGAAGATGAGAGCATCCTTCGTTGTTATGACCGTAGTGACGGTCAGAGTGAGGTTGAAATACCGGTAGATCAATGATGGGAATAATTCCACCATTATACTTGAAAGGACTGTATTAAAATAAAGACTATGATAAATAAGGAAAGGCTTCGATAGCAGAGAGCTAGAAGCTCCGGAACACCGGAACTGTATAAATACTTTTGGAAGTAATCTAATTACAATAAATACTCTTCACTGGAATAGAAGCAGAAGGCTGGTAACTTTACAGAAATGGTTATAAAAACCTTTTGAACTATAATGAGTAAAAGTCAGAGTATTACAGAGTTAACCAAAATACCTTAGAATGAATTTGACAGACACAAGGAAGACAATTTCAGACAAGCAGAGCTAGGAGGGGGTTCAATCAGATATATTCATATTCACCATTGTATTGGGAGAGAAGAAGGCATGTAATCCGGACAGCGTTTCCACAAGGATCTCTGACCATGTCCAAATTGAACATGGTTAATATAGCATACCGTAATCAATACACCGGAAAATGTGTTGAACAACAAGGTCAATAAACATATTTGTTTACAAATGGACAGATAATGCAAGACGTCACGAATATTGCATACAGGAACTATCTCACGGGGCAGAGATAGTCCGGACATGCAATATCAGTTAGTGGAACCGGGGGACAGGGCATAACGTCATTGAGTGCAGTTTACCAGTCTGTTAGAGAGAATACTAACTTCAAGGGCAAAAACACAGAAGCTGGGTGTTATGGCAAACGGAAACAAAACAATTCTTATCTACCAACGCTAGCTAGGAGAGCAGTGTTACTATCTAAACTCTGGCGGGGCCAGAACCATACTATTTTACAGTCAGTGGGACAGCGTGACATCAAATGTCAGTCACAGGGCAATGCATAATCCATAATTTGGCAAGACCATAGGAGACACCGGGTCATAAGATTAAAAGGGCAAAGGACTCATGACCATCACCCACAAAACCACAGAAAATACCTAACAATCAACTTCACCCTTCCTTCCAAACCACCAGGACGTAATTTCTATGAGCGTAATCTGTACACAGCAGCTACCTTCACCCCCACAAGTTTACCAGGCTCTCCATTTTGCCCGATAGAATCGTACCGGTAAGTCATTATAGGCTCGCCGTGCCAGGGCAATTCATTTCAATACACATAATATAATAATGACTTGTGAGGGCCAAATGTCCCCTAGTATAGAACATTTCAGAAATCCAGCTAGGTGCTTGCAACTTCAGAGAACTGGATGATGATTTGGTCTACTATGAGGTCCACATGTGAGTCCACACAAAGTTGGTAAAACATGGTGGAAACTTGTCTTTTTTGGTTTAATTTAGTTTATATTTATTTTCAGCACTACTACATTCTATAATATATAATGGACTACACACAATGACACACTATTTCAAGTTTGGTGATAAAGTTACGGACTGGAGGTACATCCACAAGTTTAATTTGGTCATTGCTTGTTAGTTGTTTTTATCAGATATTACATTTTTATTTGTTTGTTTTGAGTATATAAGTTCAAATGAGTATACTGAAGTTTAAATGGTTGGCCATAGAAATAAAGACCAGCTGCTACAGATTGGCTTATAAGGAGCTGGGTAATTGGACTGAACCATGTCCCCTTTGCATTGGGGATGGCAGAGGTTTATGTCTGAATTTATTAGTATTTTGAAAAATTGCATTTTACATTTCAGTTTCATTGTATTTTCTTTTGTTAATATGATTTAGTGATGTGTTGTAGTGGATTATGATGTAGTAATTTGTAGTATGTTTAAATTATTTGTCATCCCCTGTGTGTCAATAGTGGTTTGATCACCCACTGTCTCATTTTCGTTACTCAGTCTTGATTTCAAGTTCAGTTCTGTTTGTCTTCATTATTTTGGAAGTTTGTCTTTCTGTCATGTTTTCATGGAGAAAATAAAAGACAAAAAATATTTTTTTAAGAAAACACACAAGAATCGTGGTTTCTCTTTGCTGATGAGGAAAACATGGTTGCAGGTCAGTGGTTGGGTATATACTGCCTGTTGGTATCGCACACCGAAATGAGCTGATCACACAACCTGACACGCAGCGATATAGTGAGATTGTTAGAGAACCACACTTGTAACCAAGGGATATTTTGGATTGCGAAAATAAATGAAGCCCTCTCTCTTTAGTCCCTTATGCCAGTGTCTCCTGTCGACAAGCACTTGCCCAAGGCAATGAAACACAACTGATCCTGAACTGAGTGTGAAGCTTCCTTTGAGTTGGGCAAGAAGGATTTATATGAAAAATAAACACCACCACAGAAACAGACTGTGATTATGCCGACTGGAAAGCGCTGTCTTAGCCTGGAGCTCAAGGTTTCATCCCTGAATAAAGATATGGACAAAACAAACAAAAACAAAGTAAAACTAAATTTGCATTCAATCAATAATTCAGAGTGCACTAATGTATAGGCCCTATAATGTACATTCTGTAGTATGTACAGTATGCATTGTACATAGCCTACTATCCTATAGGCCTGTAGTTCGGTCAGGTTCTACTCTAGACTGTGGAACTATTGGCGCACTTGGTCTGTATGTTCGAAACTGAACATGGTGGAACTATTTTTATTGTATATTTCTTTCTATATTCTTTTTTATGTATTATATTGTTGTGTTTTTTATTGTGATATGGATTCCTCTGAGTCTGAAATAAAGATTGAATTGAATTGAATTGAATTGTAGAGTGAAATAGACAAGTGCAATTGATATACCTTCTGCCTAATGCGGTCTATAAAGCATGCTTGCACCTGTGAGTGAGTGAATACCTCTCTTCTCCAATATGAAGCTGCTCAAAATGTGTCTTTTCTGTCCTCTCTGTTTAGCGATCAATACTAAGTAAAGTATGTGTAGTTTGAGGACAAAGCCGCACAAATAACAATGCAATGCTCAGAGGTGAATTTGCTGATGATAAAGGTAAATGTGCTGCATTTAGTGTGCAGCACTTTTCTCCAAAGCGCTTTACAATGTAGGCTAGTATATGCCACATTCACCTATTCACACACTGAGGGCGAGAAGCGACCTCGCCCCAAAGGGCGGGTGGGGAAGGATCAACATATGGAATGTCAGAACAATGTCAGCTCCATATGGAGATCTAAGGGTTTGATGAGGTCAAATCGACATGGTCCGTGAAGTCAGATGTAGAGTTGCTGGCCGGCTGCATATAGGCAGATCTAGGTGGTGATCCAGTCTTGTCCATGTATCCAGGGTTTGATGAGGTCAGTGTCGTGATCGGAGACACGGCCATGAATGGAGCGTGTCACGAGTGTGACTGACTGACTGAAAATGCAGGTTTTCATAGTAAACTGCCACCTACAGTCTCAATGACATTAGCGATCATATACGGACATATACGGACAATTCAACGACAGACAGAGCTTTACAGAGCTACGTGTGTGGTATTTTCATTTTGTTTTTCATTTTGTGTGGATCACTTTAATCTCTCCAGCACCTTATGAAAGATTCTAGGTATAGACCACTGACATATCTGAGCAGCTTGGATCAGCATGGTGCGTTTCTCTCTGCCTAAAGTTATTTGGAGCTAAGCAACGTGATGATTGCACATTTTCAGAATTCTTCCATAAAGCTTTTCATTTATTTGCTTACACGATTGGAGTTTGATACAATCATTTCTGCTCGTGCTGGGATTCATCCCCTGCAAATTCCTTGAAAATTGGCAAATCATGTGTTGTATTAAACCAAAAGGGCATGGAAATGCATGTTTGGATAATGTGACGCATGCATTTCATTGTTCAAGTGTGTTTTGGCAGACACCTACATACAAAAACAGGAACCCTTGAAACCTGATGAAACTGCCCTTGATATTATATATATTTTTAAAACAACCACATAAACCCAGCATTCATTTGTTCATTCCTGGGAAACAGTCCCCCCTCTCTCTGTAAAGATTTTGTTTGTCTCCATGTGAAGGACAGCAGGGCAGAGTCATTAGGCTGGGCGAGACGACCCATTGGCCTTTTCGGCGCACACCCGTGTGTGTGTGTGTGTGTGTGTGCCCGTGCGCGGGTGTGTGTGCCCGTGCGTGGGTGTGCGTGCCCGTGCGTGTGCGTGTGTGTGGGTGGGTGGTATACGAAAGCATTGCCATAAAACCTTTACATTGGAGCCAGGTGCTCATCCAGGTGGTAGATAGAATTTTTTGTCACAAGTAAGTGGGTGAAATTCGTTTTTGTGCATAATAGTTCCTATTGTGTCATTTTTCCAAGAAATAATAAATAAATAAATATAATGAAGCTCGTTCCACACACACACACACACACACACACACACACACACACACACACACACACACACACACACACACACACACACACACACACACACACACACACATAGCACACTCGTAGGGTTTCTCTTTGATAATTTACATATTACAAATGGCACAGCCATAGGGTCTTTTTATATCATGAGGACTGCTACAGGAGATTATTATCACAGAAAGCAATACAGTCCTGTGTTGACAAGTCTCTCGTGGGACCTTTGACCAGCTCTGCAGCAAGTCAGCCATGACTCACAATGAAATGCTCTCGGAATTCAAATGTAGAGGAGAGAAGTGAAATTCCTGATCCAAGCCTTACTTGGGCAGATGGGTCTAAAACATTTTTTGACATCAGTGTCTTCTTTTAGATTGCTTTTTTTTTTGTCGTACGACAAAGTATAAAATAGGGTTGAAGCGGTTTATCTGCGAAAAAGGTGAAAAGTGTTGAGACAGAAAGGGACAGAAACGGGGGGAGCGGAAGGGGGTCGCCAGGAGGGTGTGAGATGTGTGGAAGTCAGCAGCTGTGCGGCTTCATTCTCCCTGTGTCTCTTCCCGTGTTCTCTTTCTGTTTCCTTCCCCTCTCTCCCTGTCTGTCTCTTCTCTCTCCCTCCCTCTGTTCATCTTTGTGCCTCTATTTTACTATCTCTTCCTACTTGGTCTTCACACCCCCTCTTCCTCCTCCAACTACAATCTCCACGACAACACATACTTCCTCAGCTCTGTTGATTTAGCCCACTGTTCAATTGTCATATTTACAAACATTGTTCGGATTGCATTTGAAAAGGATTCTTAATAGTGTGTCATATAGATATTCCACTGTTACGTAACAGGAGCCCTCGTACAAGGTTTCTTTGACTATGCATCCACCTCTTGGTACCACAGCACCTCAAAGGCCCTTAAAACAAGGCTCCAGACCTCCCAAAACAAACTGGTCCTACTTGGCCTCACCCCCCGAACCCGTCTCACCCCTGCCCACTTTGACAGGCTGGGATGGCTTAGGGTCGACGACAGAGTACAGCATCTTGCAATGGGTCTGGTCCACAAGATTCGATACACCACTAAGATACCCATGTACCTGTCTAAATACTTCCTTAATGTAAACGAAGTCCACACCCACAACACCAGAGGTAGTGCAACAAACCATGTACAACCCAGATTCGGCACAAACAAGGGACTAAATTATTTTCGCTCCTATGCCACCAAAATGTGGAACGCCCTACCAACAGTCATTAAGACATGTGAATCCCTTGACTCCTTCAAAACTCTCAAAGGGCACCTACGGATGGCTGCAATTCGAAACTGGCCTCTGTAAAATCTGATTCCTCCCCCCCCCCCCCTTTTCCCTCACTGTATATGTATCTTTTCCCTTTTTGCTTATATATGATGAATTCCTGTTCTGTTCTTTAACTACATAGAAGTGTCTATTTGTATGTCTCTATATGTTTTGATGAATTGAACAATGTGGACCCTGTTGTAAACAAGTGTAATGCTTAATTGGGTCGTCCACTCACAGTTAACAGTCTCTGTATTGAGTTTGTGCTTGAAATGTACTGTAATTCTACAAACTGTTAATAAATATTTCAATCAATCAAAAAAAACGTTCTTAGCTTACGCATGTTTCATGATAACTACTTTGTATGTATGTGATTGTATTGCCATGCTTTTTGTTCTTGCTTAATGTAAATCGCTCTGGATTAAGAGCGTCTGCTAAATGCCTAAATTGTAAATTGTGTTTCTTTTAACCAGGGTCTAGCCCCAGATGGGTGAGGTTTAGTGCAAATGGGAAATGGTCAACTATCTGAAAACGATTTGATGGAGTATGAATTAGCTCTTAGGATGAGTTGCAAATTACTTTTCCTGTGATTGTCTAAATGTACTCACGTTAACCACTACAAACTCAGTACCAAAGCATGTTAAAACAAAGTGACCCAGTGAATGCTGTTGTAACAGTGGGGTAGTCTCTTTGATGTGTAATAAAGTGTTTTACTTGCCAAAGCAAAGATCAACTATAAAATGTTTATAACAGGAATTAAAGCCTATTTTATCTTTGTTTGACAATGTAGCATGGCTGACAAATGATCTCCTTTCGCAGCATAATCCAAACCAAATAACAATCCAGTGAAAAGAGGGGCACAGCCTTGGTTCACCTTAATCCAGTTCCCCAGTAGCCTACTGAAAAGATATATCATTCTAGCCTTCTGACCGGAGAACAGTAAATGGCAAGGTCAAACCCTATCTGTATTCATAGACGGAGTTAACGTTCCATCTGACACTTTTTTTCCTCCGAAAGTGAGACAGTAAAGGGTAAGGCTCTGGTGGGTTATTCCAGCAGTAGCACACGGGGGTGCAGTAACAGGGGTCTTTACTAGGCACAGATGGTATGCAGAGATTCTGATAATCTCTTCAAATTGAATTTATATTGCAGTAATTCATTATGGATAGCATTAGAGGGGAAATGCATTTGAGAGTGAAGGATGGTCAATGATAATGGTACTGCTATAAAATGTTATTAAGATCTGTCTGTTCAGCAGGGTGTGGAACAGTAGAAAATAGTGTGCTCCTCTGCATGAAAAGAAGTGGCTGGCGACGTCATGTGTACTAAGACATAACATTAACAGTTAACAACTGTTAAAATGACCAATAGTTTTGTGGTTGTGTGGGTTGGTGTGGGTGGTTGGGAGGGTGGGGAAGTGTACAATGAGAGTGATGTGTATTGTCTTAAACAAGAATGATTTGAAAAATCTCACCAAGGATCTGTGTGCTTAACACATACAGCGCCAATTATTTTTTATCGTATGGGCTTCACTGCTGGAGTTTGAGTGGTGCAGCCACTCCAATGACCAGCAATGTCTGTCCCTATCTATGTCTGTCTGTCTGAATGTCTTTATGTATGTTTAGGGTACCAACAGGTGACAAAGTGGCGCTGTTGAGCTTCACACTGTGCACAGGTGCATGATGGGAAGCTGAGTTTTAGCGTAACATTACAGAACAGACTACCAGACAGTACCGGTAATAGCATTTGTTGAACACCAAGTGTCACTGTTGCACCACTCACTTCAGACAGGTCTGATCTGATGCACCAAATGATACATGAAAAACTCTGATCTAAATACATGTTGTTTGTATTGTTACTCCAAGGTTTGCCAGTTTTCACAATCAGTTTCATTCCATCCCACTACCAGAATCAAATAGGGTTGACATGGTGTCACCTATGGTAACATATCGCACACCTAACATATCAAGGTTCTAGTCAGCTGTAATAAAAAAACAGCATGCATATACTGTAGCCTACTAGTGTTACGTGTTCCAGTGTAGAGTGGAATGCCAGATATCCACAGCATCATCGAGTTTAAGGACTGAAGAACCAGGTTTTCCAAGCATTTTATTGCAACTGAGTATGTGCAAGGCCTACTTGGCTTTTGGTTATAGGGGAGACAAATAATATAGGAGGGGTCGAAGTCCAGTTAGTAAGCTGCTAACATTGTATTTAAAAACATGAATGTCTGTAGCCTCCAGGCAGAAAGTCTGCAGCTAGAGCACTATCAGTAACATCTTAAGGTGTCCCCACAGCAAACAGACTACAGATTACTACAGACTGGCAGCCGAATGAAGTCGGGAGATGAGTCCGTTGAAAGGTGTCAAAAAGTTGCTGAATGTACCGATCTCTCCACACACATTTTACATACTCTTTTTTTGGAATCAGTGTGGTCAAATAGTGCTGGTGCAGTGTATTTTGGGCTGTTTCGTTCATCTGGTCACCTCGTCTGAGAAACTTCCTGGCAAGCAAATCTGTATTGCCAATTGCAGTCTATTTCTTTTCTGTTTTCGGAAAAAGTGGGGCCAAATAGTGCTGGCATTGTGTCTTTGGGGTTGCTTGGAGTTTGCAATGCCATTTTCATTAATTTGTCACTCACCTGGGTCCACAAATCATGACAGACACTTTATTTGTATTTGCTCTTTTTTTTCTTTTTTTTTTTTAACCTCCCCAGGACCCATGGGAGTGTGGGCTGGGCAACTGATCACCCATGGGTCCTGGGGGAGGTAAAAAGAAAAAGAGCAAATACAAAAAAGGAAAACATAGCATACATGCAGAAATAATCAAATAAAAGTATATTAATACCAGTAAGACGCCTTAATTTTCCACACTATACAGCGAAGTGGACAGACGGTGAAATCTCTACCGAAGTCCTGATGTCACTCACTCATCCCCTGGACCAGGGCCGTAGAAGTTTCATTTTAAATTGCCACAAGAGTGGAAAATGCAATAACATCTATGGATTGTAAAATGAATGTGTCCGTAAGGCAAGGTTATAATAGTTTGGGATTTTTCATTATAGTTTAGTTCAGCCCCAGTTTAGTTCAGTTTAGCCCCAGATTTGGGCATGCTCTAGTTAGTTAAAAAAAAGAAAAGAAAAGACAGCTTCCAGGAAAGTACATTCAAGGGAACTCCCGCCCTATGAGCACAGATCCAAGCTTTTATCCTTATTGTGAGATGAGAAAAGCTATGGGATTGGGAACAGGGTTAGCTTCTACTAATTTTCTCCTTCCCCCCACCCACCCACCTCTCTTCTCATCCTCTCTTTGTCATTTTAATCTTCTTGTTTTTTTGCGGATGCTTCCACGCTGTCAATATCAGTTTGGATCTCATCATATCTGTTTGCTTCACTTATTGTCTCTCTCTCCTCCATCACTATTCTCTCCATCCACTTTGATGTATTAGCCCAATCATAGAAGACATTCGCAATTTAGGCTGGTTCATTTTCACATTGATCAGAGATAAGTGTTAATTATATAATAATAATAATAATAATAATAATAGTGGACTTTATTTATAACGCACTTTACATTCGCAAGAATCTCAAAGTGCTACAGCAGAAAGCCCGGTCACCCATGGTGCGTAGGTTGGTCTTTGTGGGTTTGTCTTGGTATAGTTTACTAGTTTACTAGTCTTGGTAGTGTTTAGTAAGATAATTTGTTGTTTGTTTATTGATAATTGGAGAATACATTCTGGCTCCCTATAAGGCGAGCACACTAATGGTGTGGTAGCTTGCTTGCTTACATCCATCCCATATCCTCTTGACCAGGGTCACAACTCCTTTTTGTTCTGGAGCCGCCCAGCAATACGTTTTTTTTGGGGGGAGGTGAAGGAGGAAGTCAGTAAAATTATGGGTTATCATAAAGAGTTTTCATCCCTACATTGTATACTGGCTGCTGATGTGGGGAATATACAAAACAAATACAATGTTAAGTTGCTTAGAATAATTCTGTATAATTGTAAGAAATTAAGAGCATTCTTAAGGTGTGGTTTGCTAAGGATCCACCCTAGCAGACTGGTATGAAACCGTATATTAAGGATATACTGCCCTTAAAAACTCTTACATACAGTACATCATACATGACAATTACAAAGGTTTTGTAAAGCTGTGGTAACCACTCATACATGTAGTGGACACTTTCAGGTTGAATACTTTGTTGTCAATATGAATTGTGTTGAACGATGTACTTTGTTGTTGTTTTTTTGGTATTGTGTTCTCATTTTGTATGGTTTTGTTTCGGTATTGTTGATGTTTGTTAAATGTATAGGCTACCGGTATACAGGTATGATGTATACTGTGGCTTGAACAAATTGCATTCATATGCATTTCTGAAGATACATCAACATTATTTTCCTATTCATGTTAGAGCTGTACTCCTCTTGGTGTGCTTGGCTTTAAACCCTGCCACCGCCCACCATCAATGGCAGTGTCAGGGCAGAAATGAAAAAATACAATGAAAACACAGATTCTTCTGTCAGCAGGGCAGAGTCTCTTTCACACAGCTAAGATTCATGGGGCCTGCATGCGCATAATTCCAACATCCCATTATTCCGATTACTTGGCTTCGTGTGCGGTTAGGGGGTCGGACCAGTGCCATGTATTAGGCCTATACCAGATTTATGGGCTGTAAGTATTTGCCTGTTAGTAGAGACCTCAGATCTCTCCCAGATCCTAGTTCCGCAAAGGCATATTTTGAAGGGTAATACGATAAAATTAGGATAGAGTAATCATACTGTATAATACATTTTATATTAAAATGATTTCGACCTCAACTGCACTTTATTGTCACATCAAGCTTACACCATGAAGGAGTGGGTGGAATTCTCAAAGATTAGTGTCTTGCTCACACTTTGACTCTAACTCGAGCCAGGGATCAAACCAGAATGTATTACTTAAATGAGAGGACAGTAAGGACACTCACACAAAATGTGAGTTACACACAAAGGCCTCCCCATATGTAGTTCCTCCCAAGAACATACAATCTTAAGTAATAGACATACTTTTTAATTAGTTTGATGTGTTTTGATGTTTGATTTATTAGTTTTTAGTTTAACTCTTTTAACTCCCCTTGAATTGTAATCCTAATTCATATTTTTATTCAATGATATGTTCTAATAGACTATGTGACAAATGAGCATTTGCGCCTGTCGTAGACATGCGCAGAGCAAGTTCAGTCAGGGAACCTCAGTCAGCGCACCGGCCGTTAATTGGGCCACCGCAGCATCAGGCTCTCATCCACATGATTCACTCAGCCAATCACACGCTCACCCCATCTCATACCGGCTACTTGAACCAGAAGTTTGCATTCCTCTGCCTTCTTGCATTCCTCTGCCTTCTTGCTTGCCCACTGCTGCTGTATCAGTGTGCCGCTGTCATACAACCTGCGCTCAATTCTGCTGCTGACCCACCTCCACCCCAGCTACCACCTGTCGTTTTGGATCTACTGTTTAGGTACGGGGGATTCAGAGTCCCTATGGTCGGGACTGATGCGCTTGACCTGAGTACCTAAAAAGCAGATCCAATACATCGCCAAACCATAATAAATATATTGCATTGATTATCCTATATTCAATAAATATATATATTACATCCTCCTTGAGTTGTCTGACTGAACCAGGTATAGTCTGGTGACCACTGGAGAGACGGGTGACAGCCAGAATGTAGATTGCACCCGGGTGAGCAGTATGGGTTAGCGACCCAAATCCTGTGATTTTTTGTGGCCAGATGTAATTTCCTGGGGTCTAGTATAGGACTATATAAATAAATACAAATTAAATTGCAAAACAATTGTGTAAAAAAAAAAAAAAAATTGCCCTCTGTTTCAAATAGCCCCGCCCCCCTGTAAAAAAAAATGCTAAAATCGCTAAAATGAAAGAAAGCAGCAAATGAAAAGAAATGAACACTCATCTTTTACTTTCTCTAATAACAACCTAAAACATGAAACGTGGTTGAGAAAAACTAAAGTTGTCCTTTTTAAACTGGAACTTGAACCTTCCATTTCCAAACAGCCAGCTACTGTAATAACATCTGTTTGACAGCTGTGTGTACATGCAGGGTGTAGAAGTGACAGCTCACTCAGCTCAGAGCTGAGGGTCAGTCAGTACACTTCATATTTATAAATATAGTTATATTATTTATACACATCATCAAGATTTACCTCCTCACAAAAATAAAATGCTATTAATAAATCCACTAATAAAGCTTTGTCTACATGCCTGTCTAATTATATTATGCTAAGCAATGCTGAGTTGAACTAATCGGATTGATTACATGGTTAATTTTGACCTGTTATCATCTTTAGCTTTAATGGTTTAAGATCAGATACATTTAACTTTATTGATCCCTGAGGGGAAATTGGCTAATGAGAGGAAATTGGGTGAGATTCGATTTTGTTTCATTCTCTGTTCTCCTCAACATGCATTGTTGGGTGGGTTCAGGGTTGGCCTTGATGTTAAAATTGGAACAGGAATGATGCCCCTGAGCTATGCAGCTGTTTTCTATGCATAGGAGGCCTACCCCTCCTGTTGACATGTAAAGGGGCCGGTTCAGATATGACCCCCCAGTCAAAAAAACACTTTGTGTTTGAAATAGACACTCGTGCTTTCTAAGGAGTGATTTGGGGCCCTATAGGATGAATACAAAAATTAATATCAACATCCTAATACTGTAATTAGATAGGGAGGGGGTGAAATTATGAGTTGTCAAAATATGACTAAATGAATATCAACATCCTAATACTGTAATTAGATAGGGAGGGGGTGAAATTATGACAGGCAGTTTCTGCTGTCAAAATATGACCCCCCCATGTCAAAAAACACTTTGTGTTTGAAATAGACACATGTGCTTTCTAGGGTATGATTTGGGGCCCTAAAGATGAATACAAAATTAATATCAACATCTTAATACTGTCCAATACTTCGATACGGAGGGGGGTGAAATTATGACAGGCAGTTACTGCCGTCTAAATATGACCCCAGACTAAAAAATAAATTAAAACATTTTCAAAAAAATCACACCCATGTGAAGTGAGGCCTGTCGCTCTTATCATTGTACATCATCATACAGAATTTTCATCCTCACCTTCGTCTTCAATGTTTTTGTTACGCAATGTTTGTGTTTACACAAACACTCAAAATTGTCCATTCATTGTCAATGGCATTTTACGTTTGTGTTTGGAAGAGCCACTAATCTACCAACCTTCCCCGTGTTGTTAGTCAGATCCAGAAGAGCACAGTTTGCCGGCCACTGCTACAGAGCTGGTTATATCTGTCCTTCTCTGGAGTCCTGCCTCAAAGCAGACCAGAGGTAGAAAACTGTCGTTCCCTGATGTCATCGCTATAGCATCAGTAAGCAGGAACTGGGGATGGCAATGGAGGACCGGAAAGTCTGGTGTGGCATTGTGAAATCCATGATCTCGACCGTGGTCAAAAATGATGATGGTTGTGTTTGCACACACACTAAAATTACCCCTCAAAATTACCCCCAACAAATCAATTCCTGCATCTCCCAGTTCATCTTTCCTCTTTCTCTTGTCCTGTTATCTCTGTTCCACATCTTCCCCTTCCACTAATCTTCCTGGATGTTCTCTTCTCTCCGCCTCTTATCTGCACAGGTCTGTGAGTGTGAACCTTTTCCTTTCTCACTGAGCCTCTCTCCCTTTATCCCTTTATCTATCTATCCCTCTGTTTCAAATAGCCCCGCCCCCCTGTAAAAAAATGCTAAAATTGCTAAAATGAAAGAAAGCAGCAAATGAAAAGAAATGAACACTCATCTTTTACTTTCTCTAATAACAACCTAAAACATGAACCGTGGTTGAGAAAAACTAAAGTTGTCCTTTTTAAACTGGAACTTGAACCTTCCATTTCCAAACAGCCAGCTACTGTAATAACATCTGTTTGACAGCTGTGTGTACATGCAGGGTGTAGAAGTGACAGCTCACTCAGCTCAGAGCTGAGGGTCAGTCAGTACACTTCATATTTATAAATATAGTTATATTATTTATACACATCATCAAGATTTACCTCCTCACAAAAATAAAATGCTATTAATAAATCCACTAATAAAGCTTTGTCTACATGCCTGTCTAATTATATTATGCTAAGCAAATAATGCTGAGTTGAACTAATCGGATTGATTACATGGTTAATTTTGACCTGTTATCATCTTTAGCTCTCTCCCTTTATCCCTTTATCTATCTATCCCTCTGTTTCCTCCCTCACTGAAGACCAGGAGAAGATGGAGAGTGAACGCTATCCACAACAGTTGTTTTAGTATTCTCACACAACACATCTGAGCTAAAGATGTATCAGTGCACTCAGGTCTGTTGAGCATTCTCCCATTGATCATGAAGGCTTCAGACAAAGACTGAGATAAATAAAACAAACACTTTTTATTGACTGAAATAAACACAAAGCCCATTGGGCAAAGTTTAATTCATGATTTCCAGACAACATTGAAATTTCGTCACACAAACACATGAAACACAAACACTTAAACATCACAATATTCATGGCATCAGTGGTAGTAAAGCAGCAGCATGAAACTTGCAAAATAACAATAAACAAGTACAATATTCATTGATTGATTTTTAAATTGTATTACCGGTAGTATTTTACACACACGAACGCACGTACGCACGCACGCACGCATGCACGCACACAGAACCGTCATTGCAGTATTAACACTGAGCTTCATAATGGAATAGATATGCATGGTATAAATAAGCACACATTTCATGAAAACATCAATATGATTTAATATAAATCCCATTGTTAAATCTACAACCAAGACCATCCAGGACATGGCTGTGTCTGAAAGTATCAATTGCCCACTAATAGCTGGTATATGCATTTCTAAACGTTCATAAACACATTTGTACAGTACACCTGCACACATTTGTGATGTTGCACATTATATATATCACATTTGTTTTTGAGGCACATTTACTGTACACCTAAAAAGTGAGGTTGTGCTTCCATTCTACAGACATGCGATTGCAAAATGGCCTGCCTCAACAGTTAAAGCCACTACTTTAGGTCAAAAAGTTAAAATGCACTTTGGGATGCAAAGGCCTAAAAGATACACAGCATATCTGCAGCTGAATTTGAAACTTTTTTTGTAACTTAGTAGCTGTTGTAGCCTTTGTAGCAGCTACAAATGTATCTTTGAGTCTCTGGCTTCTTGTTGAAAAAGGATGGTAGCCTGAATCTGTGTAGCTGCCAGTGTTCACACAGCATCACTGATCATTCCCACTGACGTTAATCACCCATCAAAAATGGCAATGTATTCTCTCTCTGAGGATGATAATATCTACAAAGACCTTGATTGGGCTGATATATTATGCCTTTGCTATGATTAAGCTAAATGTATTTTTTGAGTGGTGCAACCACTCCCTTACGGAGGTATGTGTGTGTGTGTGTGTGTGTGTGTGTGTGTGTGTGTGTGTGTGTGTGTGTGTGTGTGTGTGTGTGTGTGTGTGTGTGTGTGTGTGTGTGTGTGTGTGTGTGTGTGTGTGTGTGTGTGTGTGTGTGTGTGTGTGTGTGTGTGTGTGGCTGGCTGGGTGGGTGTCTGGCTGTGTGCCTGCATGGGTATGAGCACAAAAATAGCAAGGTTGTTTTTCCACCACCTGTGCGCAACCTAACACACACAAACACACACGCACATATTAACTGTATATATGATGATTTTGGGTGTGCCAGTACAGTACAGTGACAGTACAGTGCAGTACAGTAGAGGGTATACAGTAGAGGGACCCCCACAAGGTAACCCGCGTTCCTGGGGTCTGGATGATCCAGGACTCAGGACTCCCCGGGGACCCCCACATGGTAACTCTGTCATTTCTCTACTGTTTCGGACGCGGGGCAGCTCGCCGGAACCGGGCCGGCACCCTGGATGCGTCCCCCACCCCCGGGACCCCCACACAGAGTTGCACCACTCACTTCCCACGGGTGTGATTTTTGTTGTTGTTGATAGTCATTCTCAGCTTGTATACCACATTCAAAAGCTAGACAGTCGAAATGTGATCACATGTACATGCCATGGGTAGAGAATTGGGGCAGAATCACTCCTGTTAAAGAACAACATTGACTAACATTTGCCATGTCTACTGTACAAGAGATTCATATCTAGATCCAGACCATTGAGGTGACAGTCACTCTCTCAATCCTTCAAATCCTTGCACTCGTTTCTATAATGCTGGAAATCAAGTTATTTACAGGAAATGTATTCTTTTTATGCACTCATTTGTACGTAAATCCTTCTGTATAATAGGATTAGTTACATGATTAAAAGGTAGCTGATGGAGATAAAGGGAATGTGAGTGGGTGACTTGCTGTCCAGCAGTGAGCATGTGGGGAACTGCTGAAGTCACTATGTCAGATCCTCTGCACCGTTTCATCAGTTTGACTGGCAAAACTGACAGCAACCAATATTTGTACGAGTACGTCTTCCCTCTTGGTGTGTGATTTATGAGTGAATATTCCGCCTGCTTGCACACGGGTGCGGTGCTGTTCTGTTTCACAACCAACCCCTCACTTTTTACATTTCCCTGGTGTAATGAGCCTGCATGCTTGAGGAGAGTGATATAGAGAGCAAAGGGGACGATCTTATTGATGAGCCTATTCACCCGGAAACCATACGGAAACCATTGTGGTGCCACTCCTGCTCCACTCACCATCTTTTCTCCAGCAAAAACGCACACACGCACGCACTCGTTCCGATTTAGAAGCACTCATTGCACAAAGTTGATTACACGTTCATTAAACCCCACATACATCCCATTCACTGCCTCCATTTCAGGGAAGAAACGCACTCTGCAATCAGACCATGTGACGACATGCCAGACTATTTCTAGATTCTCTATTTGTGTGTGGTGTGTGGTGTGTGTGTGTGTGTGTGTGTGTGTGTGTGTGTGTGTGTGTGTGTGTGTGTGTGTGCATGTGCGTGTGCGTGTGTGTGTGCGCGCTCGCGTTTGTGATTCATGTTAAGGGTATGGTATAACACTGTGTAAAATTGTACGTAAAGTATTTTTTATATATAAACATATATACATATATACAGTATTTCATTCGTTGGTTCTCACATCAACATTGGAATTTCAAACAAGAGCCTTTGTGCACTAAGAATAGACTGCAAGGCAGTAGGCTGGGTGATGGGTACCAACAGGTGTCCACCTCCCCGAACGCACGCACGCACATGTATCCACATAAACAATGATTGATATTCATATTATTATACACACAGTGTGTGTGTGTGTGTGTGTGTGTGTGTGTGTGTGTGTGTGTGTGTGTGTGTGTGCGTGAGTGCGTGCGTGCGTGCGTGCGTGCGTGCGTGCGTGCGTGCGTGCGTGCGTGCGTGCGCACATTTCTACATGAGAGGCATGTGTGCTGTTATGGGGTGCGGCAGTCTTACGGATTGCCCTAGTGGCCTTTAGCTGTCTCCTTACACTAGACAAAGACAACAGGGTGAACTCCATGCTAATTGTACATCAGGTCAGTCACATCCCTGCACAATGACTAAGTGTTGCAAATTCAGACACCCCCAATATGTGTTCTAAGTAGCAGGAAGAGCTACACCTCATGGCTGATTGGAAAGCAGAACATTTTTCCAGGCTGCATTGCCAATTAATAACAATTCAAACAATATAAATCGGGGACACCGGCTTATACTGTAGAAGGATTGATAAGGAAGCATGCAGTGCCTTGTTCCAGAGTAAGGGGCACCTTTCTAATGGTCTCTGCAGGCAGAAGAGCAATAGGCTTCTTTGAGCTTGTTCCGGTATAGTAGACCCTTGTGCTCTCAGGCCACCTATTGTAATAACATCTGATGCACCAATCCTCTCAATTGGGAGGAATAGTGTCGCAACTAAGAGATACTTCCAGGTAATCACACTCCTTACATATCACAATCTATTTCTGTGATGTCATATTGTTATCGCCGCATGGAACAATTCCCTTGGAACTGGTTTGGGACTTCAGTGCCTCTTGCTCAACAATCATAAGAACATTAATACTGGTACAAATCTCTGCTACCAAAAAGGACACCCTGCCACGTCTTGATGGAGGTGAACTGTGGCATATAGCATTTACAGCCCTCATAGAGCTATCCAGCAAGATGTTGGTTTGATTTGAAGAGCGTTCAGCCAGTCTTCAAGCAGCAACTAGAGTCGTCCAAGCAAAAAAATCTAGCTGAAAGAGCACTGAAAACCTTCCTATTTTTCTGTGATCCGAAATAAACGTCATCACTCATCAGCTATTCCAAAATAAACTGTGTGAACTCACACGTCATTCGTCACAAAAGTGATGTGAGGATTTCTGTCAGGTGTCAGCTGTGATGACATCTGTGAATATCAGCTCAGAATTTGCATTCAAGCTGGAGATTTCCTACAGAAGTTTGGATATAAGGTGGAGATGAATCATCATACTTTCTGTCTCTTGGCATAGAGCCAGTCCACGTCTCCGAATCGCGATGATAAATCTCGGATCATCATGATGTGATTAGTGCTGGGTCAAATAACAAACAACAGCAGGATGTGTGGTCCAGATGAAGATGTGTTGTGAGTGTGTGGTTCTCCATGGCATGAACCATGCCTGCACAGTCACATAGACCTCACATAACATCACATCCCTGCGAAGACACAGAAGGAGGGACGGGCATGGATCCATTGAAACACACGCCACATTGAGAAACTGGACACATACACACTGCACAGAACTGTATCTGTATGCACACACATAGAAAGCAGCACATACAGTATTGTAATACAGTGGTACAGGACCCATATGAATGTGAAATGTGAGTGTACAAATGGAACCATATGGACCCATAAAACAAATATTTTACAGATTAGATTGGGGTCCCAAAGGTTATAAATATTTCCATTTGTATACTCTCAGAGTTACAGGCCCGTACGAGGGTCCATTTGTAATCCTGGAGGGCCCCTGACCAGATCGCTGTACGCACACTCCCCTGCTGGTTGCTCAGTGGGTGAGGTCTATTCCTGCAGGTTGTTGTTGGAATAGAAACTGGACGTCTCTGACACAGTCTTGGAGACGCTCCGCGACGACGACCCATTGGAGGTGAGGTCAAGGGAGGAGTGGCACTGGACAGCGGCTGCTCCTCCTCCTCTGGTGGTGACTCCTCCTCCTCCTCCTCCCCCAGCCTTGACCACCTTTGCACCCTCAGATGCAGCTGTTGCCCTCGGCTTGCCCTCATTCGTATCGTCCTGGAGCACTGTGGAGACGGTGGTCTCCATGCGGCTAGCCTTGTACACGCTGGTCTGCGTGTGCATGTAGCGTGTGGACTTCATCTCCAGGCCCTCGTATGAACCTTCAGGGACACAAGGGAAGCAGCGAAAGGCTTGCTTGAAGCCTGCACGGAACCTGCAGAGTGACATGGATGGAATTCTGTTTAGTTTGGTTTAGTTTAAAGATAAACTTTGCCCTGAATTCTATTGTGAGCGGGACATCTCACATAACAACCCGTTAATACCACTGTGTTAATATACTGTTAAATTAATGTTACAGTAGTTAATTTAATTTATTATTATTTCTTTTTCAATAAAAAATATCCTACTCCTATCTGTAGGCATGTCTTTTTCTGTATGTGTCCTGTGTTTCATAATGGTGGTACTGCCATGATGACATCTGAACATCCTCACAGAATGAATAAAGGGTCTATCCAAGTAAAACAATGCATATCCAAGCATGTTAGGCAAGCTAGTGGAGAATTCATAGCACCCTTTAGAGAGAGCGCTCTACGCACAGAACAGATAAGTGCTATGTCAGATTTTCACACAATAGTATGGATTCAGGTAAAACATGAGCTGAGCTCTAAGCTTAGATTTATTTTTTTCCTGCACATCTCAATGAGCTGTCATTGCACCACGCCACACAGGCCAAAGCAAATGCATTTTTTGCACCTCATACCTGCCAAGTAAGGGATAATCCAGGACTAGTGTGTTTTAAAGGATTATTATATGCACAATTTAGAGGCAAAAATAACCATCTATAAAATAATAAAAGCATTCACTGTGAATGTTTCTTTTTTTTTTGCATGAGGGCTGGTCACCTTTCACAACAGGGTGAATTGTTATGCTGTAAACAAGTGTGGCCTATATGTGGAGTTATGAGACAAGAGGAATCGTCACTTGGTGAAAAGGGAAACTGCAAAGCCCTGTTAAATGTGCAGAGGTCGTGCACCAAAACGTTAGAGATCTACAAGCTTTTTTCGTTTCACAACACTGGTGTGCAAGTATGAATCACCCTTCAGTAGCCGAGAGCAACTCATACATTAGAATTCCATTAGCCAGACACAGACAGAGAGGAGCTCTCCTTGATCTATTGTACTGTAGGCTGACTAAACCTCACTTCAGCACTTTGCAATCCAGCTCTCAGATTTTTTTCTCTGGGACACTAACACTATAGAGGGGATCCGTGTGACATCATCATCATACCCGGAAAGTTATGCTGGAACACCTACTGAGTGGCACAAAACTACTTTCTGGCCTTGACATCACATACATCCACACAGAAAAGTCCTATTTGATCGCATTAAATTACTTTAAAAAACATTAAATTCACTTTGTCACTCACTTTGCCACTCGATTTGCCACTCGATCTGCCATTCACTTTATGCATGCGCAATGCCTCTATTCAGCAGTGTCCCATATGTGTGCAATTTAGATTGCACACAGACTATTCTCATGTAACACTAATGGACAGTGCTTTTGGTGTGGATTGGAACAACGGTGCACCATGTTAATGACCATTTTGAATACACATGTTTTCATTTCATTATAAGCTAAGCTGTAGCCTTTTGAATGCATTTGTATAAAACAATATTTGATACACATACTGTTTGTTTGGCTTTGCACTGTTGACCTTATTTGTCTTGTTTTTCCTTGATGAGACGCAGTAATTCACTTTATTATGACGCACTGATCGACTGTATATAGGTTTTTGTTTATTCTTGGTTGCACTGTGTGTGTTGGGGGTGAGTGGCAGTGACCTGTCATTGAGGCAGCAGTAGATGATGGGGTTGTACATAGTGGAACTCAGCAAGCTGTCAAATGGATCACCAACTTCCTGATAGGAAGGAAGCAGTAGGCTATGTGAGGCTAGGTCCCCTTCTGTTTATCTGTTTGGCCTCGGGCAATGAAGTGCCAACATACGGTAAAGATTAGTCCTCAGTGATTAATTGAGTGCTGTTAACCACCAACCCATCAGCTCCTAGATCAATTCCATAACTCTGATTATGTGCACATGACGTGTGTGTGTGTGTGTGTGTGTGTGTGTGTGTGTGTGTGTGTGTGTGTGTGTGTGTGTGTGTGTGTGTGTGTGTGTGCGTGTGCGTGCTCGCGTGCGTGCGTGCGTGTGTGCATGTGTGCTTGCGTGCGTGCCTGCGTGTGTGCATGCGTGTACGTGTGTGTGTTGGGGGTGAGGGGCAGTGACCTGTCATTGAGGCAGCAGTAGATGAGGGGGTTGTACATAGTGGAACTCATGGCCAGCCACATGACACCCAGGTATATCTGCTGGATGAAGGGCTGTTCAAACAGTTCCGGAGAAAAATTGTACAGCAGGAAGTAGACGTGGAATGGCAGCCAGCAGGTTGCAAATGTACACACCACTACAATCATCATTTTCACCACCTAGACAAAAAACAAAACAAACAAATATAAAACGATTTCATTCAATGTTAGACTTTATTTCCTGAAAAGGAGTTTGCAGGAAGCTTGCTGTTGTCTCTGATGGATAATAAAATGAGTTACGTAGAAAAACTGATAAAGGAATATCCGCACTCTCTTGAGTTTTTTATGAATTTGTTTATTTTCAGCAACAAACACACAGCAGCGGTCTATCTTGGAACTCTAGTTTGAAACGCTGAGCCAAAACGCGTCCGTTTCTCTAGATAGACCGCTGCTGTGTGTTTGCTGCTGACAATAAACAAATGCATAATAAACTACTTAAGAGAGTGAGGATAATCCTTTTTCTATGTATCTTCAAGAATCTGCACCTTTTGATCCAGTGGGAGATTTGTCCTAATAAAATATAGTACCTTGCGTTTGGCAGTCAGCTGTTCCTTGTAGCGATCAGAGGAGTCTCCAGGTATCTCGCTGGCCCAGAGGGTCTTCCCCACTACCAGGTACGCACAGCCCATCACAGTTAGGGGTAGGAAGTAGATGAGGACGGCCACGCACACACAGTATCTGCAACAACCAGGAGCGTCAGGATCATGTTAATTGTCTCATTCTTAATCTGAATTTTTCCATTGCATAATCAATGGACTATTATTATTGGCTACTGAAATGGCCAAATATACCCTCTGGAATCAAATTCCTATTCTGCTGCCCTGCCCTGCCCAGCCCTGCCCTGCCCTGCCCTGCCTTGCCCTGTGTTAAAATGTGTTAAAATGTGTATGTTTAAGAGTAATTTGACTGGATTATTAAATTCATGCATGGGCTAAAGAATAGTATTGGTCAATTGATGCCAAGTAGGCCTATAACTATAAAACCAAAAACCCTGGAACCAAAAACCCTTTCATGCATTCAGCCCCTTTTTAATCAGCCCCAGACCTCAGATTTGAGGTCCGGGCTAGGCCAGAGTAATCTAGTAAGAGAGTGTGGCAACTTGCATTGACTCATATTTTAACAATGGAATGCGGATGTGCTCATTCTATCTCAATGGGATAGTTCCAGCCATAGGAGCAATGTTTGGAACTATAGCCCATAGGCACCCGCTTTGTGGCGAGATCAAAGCGTGTCGCTACTCTCCTATACTCTACACACTCTGGGCTAGGCTAAACTTCCGCTCGCTCGAGCCATTGAGTTATAATTGTACTTCCGGCAGTCTTCCGGGTGCTTCAAAACGCCCCATATATGGGGACTAGGTTGGTGGAGGGTGTGTATAGAGCCCAGGATCACATTAGATGATTGACACAGAGGTGAAAATGGGTTACAAAATCGTGGGATAAAAAATATATTTAATTATTCGGTTCGTTGTACTGTACTCCGGTTCGGTGTACAGTAAGATAACTTTTTTATTTTTTTAACATGAATAGAGATTGGGCGTCGAACTACATGTATAATGTGAGTTATACAAGTAGAAAACTCTTTTCAGTATGCTGTGGTACCAAGAGAGAGAGAGAGAGAGAGAGAGAGGGAGAGAGAGAGAGAGAGAGAGAGAGAGAGAGAGAGAGAGAGAGAGAGAGAGAGAGAGAGAGAGAGAGATTCTGGTGAATCAAATAGTCTAACTCAAAGTTAGATTAACCAGTCTGCCGCCCAGCAGAAGGATATTCATGTTTGTTCCATACATGTATAATCTTATGCCCAATTGCCTAAACTCATGTTTATAGACAACTTTGAATTTGTGGCACTCGTCTTCTGCAGGAAGAATTCAAATGGCTTTTTGGCTTCTGTTAATAGGTTTTAGGGTTATAAGGGAATTTAGGAGCTTCTCTTTCCCTTGTCGGTCTGTGTTTGGTTCTCCCTAAATCCCCTCTCTCTTGTCTTCTCTTGGCC
The DNA here is from genome assembly GCF_963924005.1 of Protomyctophum bolini. NCBI lineage: Eukaryota > Metazoa > Chordata > Actinopteri > Myctophiformes > Myctophidae > Protomyctophum > Protomyctophum bolini. Next base: position 28,208,609 of record NC_137867.1, on the reverse strand, counting down.
CCTCTGCCTCTCTTCACTTCTCACCGAACTTCCTCATGGGAGGGTGGGAAACGCATGTGAAATTGCTTGTCGCATTGACATCATATATATATGTCAAAGGTTAACATGATGTGTGAAACAGCTAAATCAAAGCAGAAGAGGTAGCTGACATTGTAGTTGATACCTATTCCTGAGATAATGTATTTTATACATCACAAAAAACAACCTATGTTGAAGCATATGAGATGTGGAACAAAATGGGTTGCATGGCTTGGTTTGTTCAACCTCTGATACCTTTCTCGAGATGAAACAAATGCAACAGCTCTCCAAACAAGAGGGCCACATGAAAAATAGGTCACTCTTTCCATTCCAAGTTCTCTGCGACTCCTTTCTGAGCTTAAAACATCTGTGATATTTTCCAGACATCTTTTCTAAAGCCCCTGTCATAAGCAAAACGGGGTTTGTGTGTACAGGGATGAGGCTATTGGTAACATTTTTCTCAGGGTCCAGACAGAGCGAGACAGCGTTGTCTGTGATGTGAACTGCCAGAGATATTTTGTGCATGCGTGCATGCATGCGTGTGTGTGTGTGTGTGTGTGTGTGTGTGTGTGTTTGTGTGTGTGTGTGTGTGTGTGTGTGCCTGCGTGCCTGCGTGAGTGCGTGCATGCATGCTGTGAGAGAATGCACATGCTATACTATAGAAAGCACTGCATGCATGCACACTACGCATGCACAGAAGACAATACACACACAATCTGGTGAGGGTTCTGTGGCTAGATTTTATATTACATTCTGGCTTGGAAAAAGCATTTCAATTCGGTTGAAAGCACTCGATCCCCCAGAATATAAAATGAATGTCCCTGGTTCTGTTAACCCCACCACACACAGACAAATAGATGAACACACTTGGTATGCAAACTCACTGTCCTTGGGGAATTTCAAATTAACAGATGACAGTAAAACTGCACATCCATAAACATATCTTTGTCTAATGAAGTTCTTCTCAGGCTCAGACATTTAGTCAACACATTATTGGTCCAATCTAGACCAAGGGACTCGGGATAACAGAGAGTAGAGAAGAGAAAGATACAGTAGTCTGCATATTTTGCGCAAAATGTATACGAAACCTTAGTTTACCACTTGATTCAAAGACTGCAACAGATTCCATTTCCTCCCAAACAGCTGTGTCCAACCATATGAAATGGTTGCAATCTACCAAGTCATTTCATTAACTGGCACAGCTTCCAGAGTGTGAAGTGTGCCAGTGTTTGATTGGAAACATGCAGAAAGCTTGTATATCCATATATTTCCTTGTTTTCACCAGGCCGGGAGGCAAAGTCTATGTTTTTGCCCCCCCCCCTGTCCGTGGTGTGTGTGCGCATGATAGATAGATACTTTATTTGTCCTTTCGGAAATTTGTTTTGTGCACAGCAGTCATCAGGATATACATAAAACATATGCAAACAAACAGATCACACAGTACATAGACAATAAAGAAACAACAGAAGGCCACCAGTCATAGTTCCAAGAGGCATCACATCACACTTTATACACGGAACTGAGATGGGGCCTGCTTGTTCATAAGTCCTTATGGGCCTGATGGTAAAAGATGGTATTGGCTGTGTAACGGGTGTGTATTGTCCCTAGTAATAGCTTTCCTCTTCCTGAGTACCCAGGTCTTATGGAGTTTGTTTTTATTAACCAATGATAATGAGCCATACCATGAAACAAAACAAAATGTCAATGCACTCTCCACAAAGGATCGATGAAAAAGTGCCATAACATTTTTTTCCACTTTATACTGTCTCAGTCTGCACATAAAATGCAGCCTCTGCTGACCTTTCTTATAGAGTGTTGGAATTCCATGTCAGCTTGGAATCAATCGTTGTACCCAAGTACTTGTATTCCTCCACAATCACTACCCCATCCCCACCAATTTCCTGGTGTGCATGAGCACCAGTCCTAAGGTCAAATATGACCTCCTTAATTTTTTTGATATTCAGCTGAAGGAAGTTACTCCTGCACCAACCGGCAAACTCGTCCACTGTTCTTCGATAGCTTATCTCATCATCCTCAATCAGACCAACAATAGCTGTGTTGTCTGCGAATTTAACAATACGTGTCTGTGTGTGTGTGTGTGTGTGTGTGTGTGTGTGTGTGTGTGTGTGTGTGTGTGTGTGTGTGTGTGTGTGTGCATGCATGCTTGCGAACGTACAAACGTGAGTGCGCAATTGTGTGTGTGTGTGTGTCTCTCACATCCACTGTCGGAAAATGTATAGAGTATGGACATGCATCACCTTTCCACCGGGACAGTTAGTTAGTTACTTTATTGTCACAAATGTATAAAACATTGGGTCCAAACAATAATAAAAAACCCATTAATCAAAAACTTTAAAAAGGTACAATACATTAAAATATACAATACACAATACAGAAACCCTTTACAACAGGAGCTTTCTATTGCTCCACAAGTGACAGGCAGGCATGTAGCATATGCAAAGTCTCTCTGTTAGTGCCCACAAAGAGTGAGCTCAAATCAATACCCTCATGTCCATATTTCTCTCTGATATCTTGTGTGAGGGGACAAACCAGTATGTGCTGTTCGTTTTGTATACCAGTCTCACATTGGCAAAACCGCTGTTCAGGTGGTATGCGGCTCCATCTTCCCATTTCCACACGCAGTCTATGAGCGGACAACCGAAACCGTGTAAAGGTTATCCTCAAATAGTCCTCAATGTAAGGTGTACTGCTGGTGCTGGTATAGAGTGGGTGAACAGATAGATCTGGGTTGATGGCTTAGTATGTCTTATATCTTGTTCCCTCTTTGGATTGTAATTTATGAATCATGTCCCTTCGGTCACTCTCAATATGATCTCGTTTTTCCATTATCTCAGATAAATGAGAATACATGACTTGGTTCTCATTTTTCAGCAATTGAAGAACATACCACAAGGGGTCATCAAGCATGCCATTCCGCTGCTGTATGTTGGTGAAGAACCTGGCTTGCTTTTCTCTCACCAAAGCTTGCATTGAAGGCAGTCCTGCTTCTAACACATCCCCCTCATCGAGACTGAGTGGCAAAACATTGAGCAGCATGGAGCATCAGTCGTACTGACCACATTCTATCGCTAAGTGATGAATTGCATGAGCCTAATTAGAATACTATGTATGTTGTTAGACCAGTTGTTCCTAAACTTTTCAGGTTGAGACCTAAAAGCGAGATTAGAGGTTTGCCCGGGACCAAAAACTAGCGAAAATAGCAGATCTACAAGCGCACAACGCAACACTTCGTGACACGTTGCGAGCTTGTATATCAGCTATTTTAATTACTTTTGAATTATTTTGTATTTATGGAATATCTTAGGTTTGTTTGAATTTATTGTATGTATTTTTTATTATAGAAAAACAAAAACATTTTAAATATATGTAGAAAAAGAAAATGGGATTTTTAGGGTCATGACCCATAAAAACTGATCCGTGATCCACAAGCGAAACAGTGGTCTAGATGAAGCAAAAACTGGCAACATTGGCAACATTAACTCCATTATTGAACATATAGGTGGTAGCATAAGCACACCTAACCTGTGCCACCCGTCCGCTATCACTCTACGATCCTTGTTTCATTTCCGGGTTATTCAGTTTACGATCGTCGGGATGCGCGACAGCTTACCATGGACAGCGCTCGAAGCTTTAGAGATACAACGCTTTGAAAATCCTGTTATAATGGAGGCTCAATGGAGCTGAACCGGAGCAATGCTAAAAGGTAAATTGACGGTCGCCGCTTTCATATATGGAGGTTGTCTACGAACATGTACCTAGTTAGCACCTTTAGTACCTTAGCCTATAGGGCTACGATTATAATCGTAGATAGAGAAAAAGTTAAAGAGATAGACTACAATATCCACAATCCCTCAGCACTTTGCTCAGCTGCTTCCAATGCTCATGTTTTAATTGCATGGCCTTACTTACTCAAATTCTGTCTTTTATGTTTCTGTTCCTTATAGCGCATATTGCATTTTGCATATTGTATGGCCCCCGTTATGTGGCTATATTTCCATTTGATTTAATCTTTATTCTTTATTTTTCCTTTGTTTTTATGTCTTCTTTTGTGAAGAATAGTTTTCACTGTGGTGGTGACTAATGGGGATCCATATAAACAATAAACAATAAAGCACTGCTCTCCAGGCATCCCCAGGGTCACTAGCAGGGCCTGACCTGATGGTCCCCTGGCCCTGTTAAAAAAAATACACAGTACAGAAGGGGGTCAATTTAAAGGAGAGAAAAATTCTAAATTCTAAATGGATAAAAATGTATTCAACCCGATGTCCCTGTTTTGGGCATGTCTCTTCTTGCCTGCCAGGGTCACCTTACTCACTCTGTCATCGTTTCTGTGAATGTGTGACTGTAACAAAGAAGTCCTCTGTTATCCATTTTTTGCACATTGTAACCTGATTGAAATATTGATTATTTGCACAGCATATTGGGAGTGAAACGACTGCACAGCTACTTAGACACAAGCCAGGACCTAGCCAGGACCTGATCAGTCCTGGCTGGGTCGCCTGGGCTGGACGAGGGTGTCTGATGTTGAAAGACCCAAAACATCCGAAGACCCCAGGATACATCACTGAAGCTTCAATATATAGTGCAGTTGGTATTGTTAGTTTTGTTGATGTTGGTTTAAGTATTTAGGTATATGTTTGTTTATGTATTTATTGCATGCACTATTTATTGTATGCTCTGATTTAGAAGAGTCTGAGTCATATAGTTTAGTTCAGGCTCATTAGCTCAGCTAAAAGGCTGCCACGTGCCACCCACTTGCCAGTCCATTACAAAGACAAAAGCTCCATGTGGAGTTTTTGTTCCTTGATAATTAATGACTGTGTGTACATTTTACGTTTAATTGACCATAATGTTATCAACGCGTAATTATAAACATTCCCATTGCACATCCCCCACTGCTGCTAAGGGATATTTATGCTAAAGCTACTTTTACAGAATATTTTATTGTGAGTTTTGTTTGCTGCACCAATATTTTGCAGCTTGTTACCCACCCGAGTGAATGACAAATAAAACATTATTGAAACTATTGATTCTAATACTTGTTTCCATATGTATGTATGCTGTGATTATGTGTAAATGTCACGGTCCGCTCCTCGGACCGTGAACTTTGAGCATCTTGTCAATATCATGTCAGTATCATGGTCAGTATCATGTCAATATCATGGTCAGTATAATGTCAGTATCATTGTATAGTATCATGTCTAGTAACATGTCAGTATCATGTCAGGCTTTGTCAGCAGAATCATGTCAGTAGTATCTTGTCTAGTATCATCTCAGTATCATGTCTAGTAGTATCTTCTCAGTATCTAGCTCTGTTAAATTGGAACCTCTTCCAGTTTAATTGTTGCCTATGTTAAGTTTATGTCATGGTCCGCTCCTCGGACCGTGAACTTTGACTGTCCTTAATTTGATATTGGACTTTGTTATGTATTTCTGTCATTTCACTGTTTTCAGTATGTTTTGTGTATTTGCTCAACATGTGTTCGCTTATTTACATCGCTCAAAATTATATATTTTTTGTATATATCCTCTCTTCATAATGTAAATAATATCCCAAGCGGCACACTTTACTACTTACAGTATTTTGATGGAAATAAGCGAATTAGCACAACACCCCATAGCCCCATTCAATTCAATGCAATTCATTGAGGGCTTATGGTAGGGGAAATAGCCAATAAGGAGTTTTTGCACACAGAAAACACATGGACCTCTTTGGTGGGGACGTAAGTTGGACCTGTTTTGTTTTATTCCCCTTTGCAGCTGATCAGTCAGCACCAGTAGTAGGAGGTAACATGACACCCTGCCACACACTGTGCTACTGGCACTGACTGCGCACATAGAGCCCAATTTAGAGTACAAGGATCATCACAAGGGACAGGGTGTGCTCACTTGTCTACCCTGACTGTGATTTTCCATAATATGAGTGCATGTGCATTGTGCATGTGCGTGCGTGCTTGACTATTTTGATGGTAGACCAGGGGGGCAGTCAGACAGATATTTTGTGAAGCCACTGAGGAAATCGGGATTTCCTGAAAGTTCATATAATGGCCTGTTGTGGCGCTGTCATTGGACCCAGAAAAACCCATAGCCCCATAGAAGTCCATGTATTTGGGTCCAACTTCACCTAGACTGTATTACCTTAATAAACATGGTCATGAATACTTTCTGCTTCCAGTCACTAGTTTAAAGTCTCATTTCTAATGTCATAATATTCTTTTTGGAAAATGATGGTCCCATTTATTTAAAAAAATACCATAAAGTTGCGTATGTTCTGAGGGGCGTGGCTACCGTTACAGTCTATGATCGGGATTCCCCTCCCACTCGAGTCAAAATAAAAACCAACGGAGAAGAAGGGGGGAAGTCCCGCCTCGTTGTCTGGGCCAGCCAATGGCCAGCTGGGCCAAAACGGATCTAGAAAGATGGCGACTTACAATACAAGGACTGACAGGCTTCATTTTACGTTCATGTTAGACCCGGAGAACGCTTTGTCCATATTTTTTACAGTCTATGTGGCAGTCTGGCAGACCCCTGAACAATGTTTGATGTTTGATGCAGATCTGAGCAACAGTGTGCCTATGGCTGGGGGCCACATGGGGTCCCTGGCAGACATACCTGAACAGTGTTTATGCCAAGTTCGGTGCAGATCGGAGCAACGTTGCGCTTTGCAGGTCCAGATGTCATGTTTGTGATCACGGTCTTTGAATTTATATTCTTTCACAGCGAACGTTTTAACTCAACTCTTTGCTTCTGAGGGGTTCCTGGAATAACATATTTTCACATGGGGGTCGGTGGCCAATTACGTATCATTTTTGGGGTCCTTGACTTGAAATATTGAGCACCACTGATAGAAACATAGGTATTTCAGAAAACTGTCAGGATTTAGAAGACATTTTTTTAAATGTTGACGTCAGGCCAAAATGGGTTAAAAATAAACTATAGTTGGTGTATGAATGGGCGTCCGGACATTCATGTTTATGTTAATGGTAAAACCTTCAGTAATGGTGTGTTAACTCATTATTGGCCTTTGGTTCGCTTATTGTGAGTTAATTGAATTGCCAATTGCTGTGATGTGGTTTGGTACTGTATGTCTCACTCCCTAAAAAAGGGAGCCTGCAGGTGAGTGTTAGTATAAGACCTTGGTTGACACACAGGTGGTAACAGCCTGTGAGAGCTGTGAGGGCCCTTTGGAAAGTAAGGGTATATGGCCTGTTACAGCTTCTTGTGGGTTTAGGTGTTGTTCCTAATCCTTAGTGTTGTCTTCGACTTCAAGTGTGTTTGTATAAATGTTATTTTGGCAAAGTCTTGTTTTTTGTCTTTGTCTTTGCCAAGGCTACACTGTATTATAATCTTCACTGGACTGGAAAGGGGAATAAAAACCCTAAAAGGGAATTCTTGGACTCTCTCCTTGTCTTTTTGGAGCCTTGGCCGCTCGGCCAACATCACACACACACACACACACACAAACACACACACACACACACACACACACACACACACACACACACACACACACACACACACACACACACACACACACACACACACACACACACACACACACACACACACACACACACACACACAACATTTCAAATGGTGCCTCCCAATGGCCTTTACCGCGTGTCTTAATTCCCCCCCCATCACTCTCCCCATTTCCTGTCAGATTTCTTTCAACCTATCAATAAAGGCAGAAAAAGCCAAAAGAATATCCTTTACAAAAAGAAAGTGGGAAAATATGCTGTGAGTGAGTGTTGGTGTAATCTTCTCTGGGGTCACACACTGAGGTCTCGATGCCATGCCAGATGTGCCTCTGGAGCAGTAATGCCTCTGGGTCAGAAAAACACCCATTAAATGTAGTGTGAATGTGGGTCTGGTCACATATCGGTATTCAGGAGTGCAGGCCACCCCGGCACACTGTAATGTTTCTGTTTATCTGTTTGAGTAATAGTGCGAGCATGGCAGATAAACAAGTGCATGCACCCACAGATGGCTCAGAGTACACATGTTATGTAGACAGCACTATAATTGCATTGTATGTAGTCATAGCACGTCATAGTACATATGTATAGCATAGTAGTATGTATAGTTTATATGACTAGCTTCATTATATAGATATTACACTGTTACTTTCTTAGCTTACGCATGTTTCTTGATAAATGTTTTTATGCGATGTATTCCCATGCTTTTTTGTTCTTGCTTAATGTAAGTCGCTCTGGATTAAGAGCGTCTGCTAAATGCCTAAATTGTAAATTGTTTATTGTAAGAGAGGACTAAAAACTTTCCTTTTTACCAAAGCATTTTTATAGCCTTGCCCTTATGTTTTAAATGTTCCTGTTCTATTAGATGTTTTTTATGGTGTGTTTCTTTTGTTTTTATTAATTTGCTGTAGCACTTTGAGATTCTGTTGAATATAAAGTGCGTTATAAATAAAATCCATTATTATTATTATTATTAAGTGGTCCATAGTGTGACCGACTGCCTCGGGTCCACTATCTATGATAAACACCCCAAGTTTGAAGTCGATGGGGCAGACAATTAATTCTCCACATATAAGAGGGACACACAGATGATGTGCATTTATAGGTTAGGTAGAAAGTAGACCTTCTATTTGAGCCGGACCCGGATACAAACTGGATGTGCAGTGTCTCTTTTTTATCTTACATTTTTAACCCACAATTTTGTAACCCATTTTTCACCCCTGTGTCAATTATCTAATATGATCCTGGGCTCTACACACCCTCTGCCAACCTGGGGAGAGCAACGGACTCATGCTCATGCTTCCTTCATGCCTGAGTGTCCAAGTTGCTCCTTTACACCTGACAGGGTGGAGTTTCCCTGGTTGGATGTAGCGCGTGGAAGTAACACGTTATTCCGACCAGTTCCTTTCCCCTCCATCAGGCGCCCTGGCTGGCCAGGGGGAGGCAGTTTAGTGACCAGGATTACTACATGTTTTTGTGAGGGTACATACCCAACCCCGCCTCGGGTATGGGCACTGATGACGTGGAGGAGGAAACACGCCGCCAGCATCCACAGCGTCCCGAGCGGGAATCGAACCCAGGACCAGCTGTGAGGCGACAGCACTACCAACTGTGCCACCGTGCCCCCAAGAACTGTATCTTGAATGTGCAGTACAACCATCGAGACTATATGGGACTTTTTGTATTTACAGATTTGAAGAAGTAATTAAGAAAGTGGTCCGAAAAAAACTCACGTACACAAGTTAAAAAAAGAAGAAAATGCATTTGACTTTCTGTTTCGACCTTTTGTGTACCACTAAATTAAGGATTAAGGAAGCACAGTGTTTGCTGGTAATTAATGGGCTCCGGTTAATTACCATTACATTGATAAATGTGCTCACAGAAATGCTATTAATTTTTGCTGTGTGCAGGAAACTTAACCTATAGCCTTAAACCTTAATACCCCTTAATGGCAGATACATTAATTACTGCAAAAAGCCAGTCAGTGTGAATCTATTATGAAAATAATTACCAAATCAGGTAAACAACATAAAATGAAAACAGCACATAGAGGAGTGAATGAAACCTCTTTCAGCAACTTTCTGGGGCTTATCCCTGAATGTTACTTAAATGTATTCAACAAACAAAGCAAAACACCCTCCCTCCTTTTCACAGTGTGTCTCTCATTTACACTGAATACCAGTGCCCCCCACCCACCAGCATTTTTACTCTCAATTTAGCAGTAATAAACAGCTCTTGTTGAAGTATTCTGCAAAATAGCTGTTGAATTTTTCAACCACAAATACACATTCACAGGGATATAGTTCTCACATCTTAATGGAAGAAAGATGGAGAGAAACAGGTAGCGAGAGATGGGAGAGACAGAGAGGAAGAGGGATCATGGAGAGAGTGCTTGAGTCAGTTGGATATAGCACCATAAGGCTCCACTTATCACAAACGGATTAATTCACACCAGGGTTTTACTGTGTAGGAAGTCAGTACCTCCCTCTCTACGACAGAGAAGAAATTCTGAGAGACAGTGAATCAAGGCAGATAAAGGAACTCACATCTTTTGGAAGAGGTGGTTGGGCCATTCGATGTAGCAGAGCTGCCGGGGGGGGAACAGGTCGGTGGTGGAGTAGTAGAACTGAGGGAAAGCCAGGAGCAGTGCTAGCACCCAGATTACACCCACTACCACCTTGGTCTCTGTGGACGACATGCGCTGCTGCAGCGGGTGGATGATCGCCATGTACCTGCAAGGCATGAGGGGAGATTGTTCTATGCATTATTCATGTGGCTGCTGCTTCTGTCCAGCAAGCAGCAAGTGCTTCTGTCATAAAGTATAAAGGATTAGGAAAGAGGTTTCAGGAATATTTTTACCTAAACACATGTGAATACATCACATTACATAATATGACAAAACATGTAAAACAAACATTACAAATAAGCAAATATTTATAGTTCCTTTCTTCTCTGGGGCAGCAGTTGCTCAGGGGTAGAGTGGCCAGTATATGCCTGCGGGCTCCCCCAAAGTTAGTGTTGAAGTGTCCTTGAGCAAGACTATGAACGCTCCCGATGTGCAGGTTGGTGCCTTGTATGGTTTCCACTGCCAACGGTCTATGAATGTGTGTGTGAGAAATGTGAATCGGTGAATGTAATGGTAATGCACAATCTATGTAAAGCGCTTTGGATAAAAGTGCTACATAAATGGACCATTTACTATTCATTTTCTCTATTTTCTTTCTCTGCCTATTATGCATTAGGAAAGAGTTTGAGGAATTTTGTTACATAAACAGAACAGATAATTTACTTAGGCTACTGTAAAAACGTATTACAAAACATGTTTGACAAACGAGTAAATATTTGTTGGATTAGGCTGAAACTTGCATACTGGACTTTGTATATTTGATTTGACTGTTCCTTCCCTGTACATGCAATGTTGAGGGCACAAAGAAATATTTTACCCACTATTTTACACCTGCAATAATGTACGTCACATTAAAGTTGATTCTGACACAAGCATGAACGCACACACACTGTCGCACAATGTCGTAGCTCCTCACTGCCTGCACCAATCTTAACGAAGCCCTTTTTTCACTTTAACAAATTATAGATTAATAATTAATTTATTAATGCATTAAAATTACCCATCCGCGAAATCAGTCTGCCTCATGGTGGTGCTATAACAGCCCACTTTACATTTCGCCTTATAACTCTTGAACCTATCGTAAAATCTAAAAAATTCTGCTCTTCCACCTACAGCTTTTGTGCAAATCTCACAAAAAACGGTACACATGATCTCTGGCCAATTCCCTCCCAATCAGTAATGTAATCTATTACATCGCATTACCCACACTGTACATCATTTGGTGTTCATATATTCAGAACGGGTAAGGTCTAGTAGTAGTACTAATTTAAGGTGAGCTTTGTGAAAGAGGCCCATATGAGTCTACACCTGCTGTATGAAATTTGCTATGTAATTACACTTGACTTTGGTAGTGTAAGTGACATGGTTAACGTAAGACAAAAGCGTTTTCATTAAAAGGTTCGATGTACCGGCATATTTTGATAGCTTATGCCTCAACATATGTCATAATTGTACACATATATCAGCCTATAGTTCACATGTAGAGAAGCCTGAGTGAAGAGGTCACTTAGCTATATATTCTGATTGTATATTGCTACTGTATAGTGTTCATGTTCAGTAATAGGGTTCTCTCCATCCCTCCAGCTATTTATAAACAGAAACCATGTTTTCAAGGGCGTTGCCAATTTCATCCAATCAAGAGAGTACCCACTTTGTCAACATAAATTTTATATTGTGCCAATTTTGTCTGCTCATTTCTTTATCTCATCACTTGCAATTTCACTTGTTTATCCTGTATGAGTTCTCTCTCCTGATTGGATGAAATTGGTGTCCTGGCCATAACATTTATTTTCTTTTTAGAGCTGGAGAGAATGTGACAAACAGTCCATAGCCATGATTAGTATAAAAATAAACAACACAATATAACTTATTGTGCCTTAACTTAACTTATGCTATAAAGAGGCCTGTGAAGCGTTTTCATAGAGGGGGTGAACACAAAAGATAACATAGGCTTTTGAAAAAAATGATCCACCCCAATGTGTTGCAAGTTGTACTCTGTACTCGACAGCTGGAGCAAAACATTGCTCTAAATTCCATGAACAGCTAGGGGCGAGGATCATTTTAAATGTGGGCTCTTGGAGTAAAGAATAAAGGAAAAAAAAAAGGAAAGAAGAAATAAGCTATAAAATATCAAGTTATGAGGACAATTTCTACTGCAACATTCAAGTCAGATTGCCGTCAGTGTTTATCAGTAATCAATTTATATGGTCATAATCATGCACATAATCAGGATGGCATTGCTGTATAATATCACTGCATATAGCTAAAAAACCTCATCCATCACCAAGGCATGCTTTCTACTGACAATGTGGTTGTGAAACATGTCTGCCATAAGGTTTGATAGGCCATCAGTTAAAATGTAATAGGCCTATATCAAGGTGGGAGTTATTTCACCAGTGTTTTGACTAAATACTAATCTGTACGGAAATTATTTTTGCTTTGATCATATCTTAAACTTTAATCAAGTACTTTGGATTTAATTACAATCCTGTGACACCTTATTTTTCATCTACGTTACATCGAGTGAGCAAAATACTGTTTTTTAAAACAGTTATTCTCATCTCAATCATTTAACATTTTTCAAGTTTCAAAGTTTAGCATCTCAACATGTGGATGACAGCTGTGCAAGATTTTGTCCAGTTTGTAGATATTAGTGAAATACTGTATTGACAGTACATCAGCTGTGTGTTTCAAGCAGTTTCCCTGGACAAATGCTGTCCTCATCAAGTCTGTTCAAATTAAAACCTAATCCCTCTAATAACCTTAATTAATGTGTTAATTCGACACATTCAATACGGTAATTACTGTATACAGGGTGGGAGTGGTTAGAAGAGGGAGGCTTTGAAATTGAGCACTCAGCCAAACGCAGATGTGGCCAGAGAGAAACATCAAAGCTGAGCATCTCTTGCGAAAGGCACTGTCAACCCGGGGCTTTTTCTAGAAGTACCTTGCTGTAGGTCAGTCAGAGTCACTCACTGTATTTTCTGGCAGATCAAACCAATGAAACACCTGCAGCCTGCTGCACTCATCAGGTTGCTTGACAAAGTGCAACCACTTCCACCTGCATAGAAGTGCATACAGCACCACCCATAGGGTATGCGCGTGACATCATCATCATACCCATAAATTATGCGGGAACGCCTACTTAGTGGCAAAAACGACTTGATCTGATTGCATTAAACGATGTTAAACTCACTTTGCCATTCAATTTGCCATTGCATGTGCATACGGCATACCCTCTGTATGGGATGCTTCGAATACTACTAATGTCACTGTTGCAGTCAGAGACGTCATTTTGTTTTCACCAAATTAGGCACACAATGTAGGCTAATGCTCTCGTGCGTCATGTGACAATGACCATTAAACAGCGTTTCCATAAATTGCCTAGGCTGTTATATTAGATTCACAGAATGGGTGGGCGTGGCAGCCTATTTCATATTTCAGCCTATCAAGCATATATCCAGTCATCACCATTGGAATCACATGGGGCCTCTATAGAGCGCCGCAGTCCCCGCCCCCCTTTCAGAAAAGCGAGTGGCCCAGGAAGTGAAAGCCCCATGCATTCTGCCATCGGCACTTTTAATATAATTTATTTAAAGACGGTTACGCCGCGGACAAAGCCAATTCGGATCGTGACGAATCATGACAATGAACACAATATTTTGGGACGATCAAATCATTAGAAAGAACAAAAGAAAGTCAGGAGACAACACTATTTGTTTTATTTTTCGTCTTATAAATTATTTGATCGGCCCAAAATATTGTGTTCATTGTCATGATTCGTCACGATCCGAATTGGCTTTGTCCGCGGCGTAACCGTCTTTAAATAAATTATATTAAAAGTGCCGATGGCAGAATGCATGGGGCTTTCACTTCCTGGGCCACTCGCTTTCTGAAAGGGGGCGGGGACTGCGGCGCTCTATAGAGAGACCACCAAAAGTTCTGCCCTTAGAGAGCACCACAAACGAGAAAAGTTACACTGTCTGTATAGCTTCCTCATGATCTGGTGGCTGCACCCCACGGCTGACACAGCCCTGGGTGCAACCCAGGTGGAGATCTGCGCTACAAGTAGCACTCATATCTTTTTAACCTTAAATCCTATACTTAGTTGACCAGATTCCCAAGGACTCTATACTAGCCCCCTCCTGTTTTCGCTCTACACTAAATAGCTTCATTGCAGATAGCAGATCTACCACAGGCTTCACAGAGCACAAAACGCATGCACGCATGCACGCATGCATACACACATACACACTCACTGCTTTCCTCTCCCCAATGGGTCTTTGTGTAAGAAATGGTTCTATATGTGGCTCAATATCTCAGTATGGCAGCTTCTCTTTTTGTAGCAGCAGCCACGACATATGATTGGACAAGTGACATACAGCTCCAATAATTCTACAAACAGCACCGTAACTGGTGTCGTGAATGTAATTAAGAACAATTCGATATAAACAGCATAAAAGGCATGCAGGCACTGCAGGGGGGAGTTATTTTTCTTTCCCCAAAGACATAATAGTGATTAGGGTTGAGGGGAGGCAGTGGGTTGGGGTCTTGGTGCCACTGCATTTGAGAGCGCCAACCTTCAAGGCTCACTGTGAAGTTAATTGTGTTTGAAAGCAAAGACTCAGTAATTTGATCACCAGTGTGTTTCCGCTGGTTTACCGGTCTCTCATGGGGGCCATAACTGTTGTGTTTGCAGGCGAATGCATAACATAGGCCATCAACAGATGGAAGGGGATGGCATGGTGTGGAGAAGAGGAATGTGACAGGCCCAAGGTTGTGTGTGGGCTTTGCACGTGCAGGGTTAATATAATTCTGAAAGTGTACAAATCGAGGTGACTAAACTAAGTTGAAGAACCAGTAGACGCAATACTTTCCTACTTTCCTACTTTCCTACTAAGAACCATACAGGTTCTTAGTAGGAAATTGGTGCTCTGTAGCACCTCAACCATCCCAAAGAACCACTGAATAACCACTGAATACATTGTTTTTCTGTGTAGTAGTATCATCCCCTGTACTTTACTGGAAGTGATTACAGAACTGTGTTAATTTCTCACAATAAAACATCTTAAACACTTACAATGCTGTATGAGAAATTAGCATGGAGTACTCTCCTGGTGTCCTTAATTAATGTTCTCTCTCTGTGTGCATGCGTTCGTGAGTGCATGTGTCTGTGATTAATGTGCCACGACCCTGAATGATCACAATTAGGCTAGTTTAGAGTGGCCATCTCATACCACAGAAGGTCAAAGGTTCATTCACCTCGTCTGTTTAACTGTCCTTGAGAAAGATAACCTGCTCAATCATTGTCATTCATTCCAGAGACAAGCTAAGAAATGTGTAGAAAAAGGTGTGCACACGTACACTCCTGGTGTACTGATGCAATTAAAGTTCCTCTTTTCATTACTTGCTTGCTCAATTTATTTACAAACTTGAAGAGAAGCTGATAATATAATAATGGCTTATTCTGTACAATATTCAAGGATTGTCCATAGAAATAATAAATTACAACACAAAGAAAAGATAGCACACATAATTTTGAGTGCAGTTCATCCATCACATCAAAGATAGAATTCTCCATATCCATCCATTTGTAGCTACGTTTGAGTTCTGAGTGGACTTTGTCCATTGAGGGGGATGAATAATCTTCTTCTTAACTAATGGTTCATGAATTAATGGATATTGTACAGAGATTAGGTGAAAAGTGAGTGATGCAGGTGAGGGAGTTGGGGAGGAAGCTCCCATCAGCTCTCATTAATATGCTCCACACTGCACAGAGCCATTTTCTGCCAACAGTGGGTCACACTGGACTGATCCAAAGAGCAGCAGAGACAAGCGAGCCAGATGGAGAGCCGTATTCGTGGATGAACGTCATGTTGTGTGCCTGTTGCGGGGGATGCATTGCTCTGAACCCCAACCCACTCGTACTGCAAATGTGTCAATTTTGATTGTGTCAGAGAAATCTTTGCAACTTCAAAACATTAGTATTTTAAACACTAGTATTTTAAGCCTAGAGTTGTGTTGATCAGCCCTGACCAGTGTGACCACTCCATGTTAGTAAAGAGTAATCCACTTATTTCACAGCTGCTTATGACGAAAATCAATAATTTGACCAAGAATATTGATTCAATGGTTTTATTATTAGTTTACAAGCATCTTCTGCAAAGATGTTCCACAAAAAGCAGACCTCCCAAAATAAATGTGAGACTGCTACTCAACTTGCACCCCAGGACTCACCTAATCCCAGCTCACTTCATTAGTCTAGAATCTAGACTCGGGTCTAGAGCTAGATAGATCCCGTGGGGTAAATTCCTTCCTACCTTCACAATAAGGACACTCTCAAACAAATATTAATAAAGTATACAGATGTATACACCCTATACAGTGGCAGTAAGACGCACTGAGGGGAAGAAGCGACCTCGCCCTCAAGGGCAAGGGAGGTCGTGCTGAAACAACAGGTCATGCCCATGTATGGATTTGTTTTTAATTGACGTTTTTAGGCCGGGTAGGGTGTAAAATGTGTGCTAATTAGTAAGACTAGGTGGGGCCTAGGGGCAGCTCAGTTAGGGCCCAGTTAGGGCCCAGGTAGGGTCCTGTTGAGAACTCTAGTTTTTGCCGGCAGCCGGGCGTGGCTGCGCTAATTACTTTGGGGCAGGCCGATCCAGAGTTTGAATGGACAGGTATCAGTCAAAAGGGACACAACAATAAGTTGTATAATTAACTCATGTTAACAGCATTATGCTGGTTCTTTCTGAATTTACATGTACAGTACACTTACAACAGTACACAAACTATGGGAAGAGGCCAAATAAAAACACACACACAGCTGGACCCCAGCTTGATGTCAGTGGCACCGGCAGCTCAGAACATCGAGTGGACATTTCCCAGGCTAGCTGGAACTGGCAAGAATCACCATCGATTAATCACCCTTTCTGTTCTGAAGACATTAACACACATTGCAAAACACCCATTTGCTTTGTTTATCATTCCGTGAGTGTTGCACTAATAACACTGGAGGTCTACTTTGGAATGACTTTACTAAAAAAGATATTAAAGTGATATTTTACATTCAAATAAAATAAACATAAAACATAATAAATTGTTTTTTATAAAAGTAATGGAACAATCACAGACTCACAAATTAGAAGGACAATATCAGTCACTAGAACAAAGAGTGTTTTCAATGAATGGTTACAAGTTACAAAAATATTTGAAAGTAAAATATCCTTGAGTGCCACCATTTTTTTCCACCCTAAAACATGATCATCAGGTATTATTACAATATAAGGGGGAAGAACTTTTTCCAAAAAGTGTACAGTATTTGATAAAATCATGCTTTTATGTGGACACGCCCACCAGTTCATTAAGTATGCCTGGATTGCTTAACCCCCCTCCATCCCCATTTAAAATGAGTCCAGTGAGTCAGCCCTGGATCATGAGTACAGTAGCCTATTAGCCATAGTGTTGTTACAAGACGTACATCTTCTCCAAATGCAGAGAGAACAGTCACTATATAGACTATAGGGTGATCCATTGCTTCTGACATGTACCCCCTCCCCCAACATGATGTTTAAGGCTTGCTTGTGTGGAGTACATGGCCATACCATAAATTACGCCGACAATTTGTCATTTAAATCTGAATTCAGAAACAAGGACTTAGGCATTTTGGCACATGTTTTTACCTGTTTCTTTTTCTTTCATGATTTTTCTCTTCCCCTATAGCTCTCATGGGTAGCTTAATTGAAATTAAAACACTAAATGGAAGAGAGGCTTATTACAGGTTATTACAGGCTTTTAACACTTGACTCAGAGGGTTTCAGCTGCTAAAAACAAAAGCATGCACGCACGCACACACGCACGCACACTGCACATGCTGCACACAGACACACACACACACACACACACACACACACACACACACACACACACACACACACACACACACACACACACAGACAGACAGACAGACAGACAGACAGACAGACAGACAGACAGACAGACAGACAGACAGACACACACACACACACACACACACACAGACAGACAGACAGACACACACACACACACACACACACACACACACACACACACACACACACACACACACACACACACACACACACACACACACACACACACAGTGTGCAGTACTTATTATATACCTGCTTTCAATTCAGCAGCATGGTGAAATGAAGCCATCAGAATGATTAATGCAGCTGCATTGACAGATTACTTTTCACAATTAAAGGGATGCAGACAGACAGACTTCAGTGACTTTAGCATGGAAATGTATAGACACATTGCCAATACGGTTTTTAATAATAATTTATTTATGTATACATAAGAGATACAATACAAGGACACAAACATGTACATGGTGCTGTACAGAATGCAATCAGCAAATCCCGGACAAATACCCACACACCCTTCAGGTAAGTAACAGTGTCTTCGCCATATTTGGCGGCTACCGATAGTGGAAGAGATTGCACAGAATTTCGCAAGCCGTTTAGCTGCTTGTTTTGGCATCCCAAGTTTTTGGAAGCCTCTTACAACCAAACTGTGTACACGTCCTAGGCTGACGAAGATAAACACAAGTATTGCAATAGCCTAGCTCTATGATTTCTGGAGGAGCGGCTGGTATTTAATGACTTTGGTCATAAAGGCTTCCTCTAAGCTAGAATCAAAGGTGCAGGACACTTCAAGAATGAAAACTGATCTGTTCTCTTCATTGACCACAACAACATCTGGTGTGTTAGCAGAGAGATGTGCAAACATGTCAGGAGTTGAAACATGGAAGGTTTGACACAGGAATGTTTGTACATTCTCACAGACGGTGCAAAATATTTAGATATGTCCTTTGTTATGACTGAGATCAATTCTGTTGTGGCGTGCTATGTAAAGCCCTTTATAGGCACAACAGCCATTCAGAATGTGTGACATATAGTTTCTGTAATAAGCCCTGTGGTGTGATGCAAGCAATGAGGTGCATGGGTGGAGGGAAACCAGAGGGAAAGGTTGAGTTTGGTGGGAAGGATCTGTAACCTGGCTTTTACTGTAAAGGTGATAATGTCCTCATTGAGAGCAGTGTTCCTTAGAAATGAATGGAAACAGAATGGTCAGCATGGGGAAGGCAAGCCAGTTATCCCTGAAGTTTGAGTCCATTCCAGATGTTGGAACATATCCAACAGGGTCCGGAAGTGCATTATTTATCAATGGGACCCGGCAACTAGAGGCGATAGCAGGCGAACAGGCGATGGTCGAAAAGTGGGCGGAAGAACGAGGGCAAAAATACTGGATAGCGATAGTGGGCGATTGGGCGATAACCAATGAAATTCAAGCAACGCTCGCCGTTGGTCTCCCGCTGTTAAAACATACTGTTAGGTGTCAACAGGTTAGTCACCGTTAGTGTGTCCGGCTGTCCGCTGTAGGTAACTGTTGCTCTAACAGAGGTGAGAGGGTCAGTTATTATGTCCTCAGAGACCTCCACAGTCTCAGAGTCAGGCCGCGCCCACTCCAGTGACACATCGGCTAAGGGCCGATTCATAGGGTCGATTCATACTCCTATTTTAGAGCCGAATAAAAGTCGGTTCGGCGCTGTAGAGCCTACAATTTGACGTCATTTGAGGTTCAGGGGGGCGGGTATACCGTCCTAAAGTCGGCTCTTCGGAGCCGAAATCATTTCGGCACTACAGCGCCGAAACAGGAGTATGAATCGGCCCTTACTCCTATTTTAGAGCCGAATAAAAGTCGGTTCGGCTCTGTAGTGCCTACAATGTGACGTCATTTGAGGTTCGGGGGGCGGATACCGTCCTAAAGTCGTCTCTTCGTTGCTACTGAAAATTTCTGACGAGCCGAAATCAAACAGCCGTAAAATAGGAGTATGAATCGGCCCTTAGATGCAGAGGTCGTTCAAATCCGGCCAATCTGATGAAACTCCAAAGCCTGGGGAGCGAGTGTCTATAGTTTCCCACTGGGTTTCCTTTTGAATCCAAGGAAGTGGGGCTGTGGCTAAAGGGACCTTGCGTCTCCTCAAATTGAGGAACAGGGAAGATCTATAGCCAGCTCCCTAACATCCCTATCATCATTATTCAGCATGCTCAATAGATGTGATGCTCATGCTGATATATATCATGACACATTCGGTACACCCAGCCCGCCCCCCCACTGAGGATGGTAATAATATCACGGGTGCTGTGTGTGTTCAGGGCAAACCACTTACGTATACAGTACTAAGCTCACTGTTTTATTTTATTATTTTTCGGTTCTGGGAGCTCTCAATATGCAGCTATACCTTTTACTGCCAATGCCATTCTCTACCCATTGAAGTACATGAGAGAAAGGAAGCTATAGGTTGCTGTATTTAATCCTGTGCTACAGTGCTATACTGGCCTGCACATGGGGAATGCCAGTGGTGGTCCAATGCTGCTCCTACACCAATTGAGTTACACTACACACACACACACACACACACACACACACACACAGCTCAATGATCTGGTCAATAAGTGGGCAAAAACAATATTGCTGTACGCACCTGTCCAACGCTATCGCTGTCATTGAGTAGATACTGGCGAAGACAGCAGCGATGGGAAAGAAGTTGTGAAAGCGACAATACAGTTGTCCAAAGTACCAGTCGTTGTGCACGGCGTAGATAAAGTTGATGACCGCGTTGAAAGCAGCCATAGACGCTTCGGCGAACGCCAAGTTCAACAGAAAATAGTTAGTGACTGTTCGCATTCTTTTGTGCGCAATAATGATCCAAATCACCACAATGTTCCCTACCACAGACACAAGAACTATAGAACTATAGGCTATTGCCCAGAGTGCAATTTTCCAGGCTGGTTGCACATACGGGTTCCAATGTTCAGTCTCGTTATAGGTGACAGAGCCGTTGGTCCAGTTACTTGGTATACCAGTGGAATTGAATAAAGGATCCATGTTTGCTGTTTGACACGGAGTTCAAGCTGAGAACACGGCTAGTCGATTAAAAAAAGTGTTTATTTACGAGCTTCTCATTTGAAATTGTAGGCTACATAACTGACATGGAATATCCGATATGACGGTGTCGACCTTTAAATTGTGAATCTAAGAATTCAGCTTTGTCATTTAAATGTCATTGCAAAGTCTATCTATCAAACTTTCCATTGTGCGTAAAATTAGGGTTGTCCTTTGCGCGCAGTCCCCTTTCTTGTTGCAGAAGATACCCATCTACAAAAAGCCTTTCATACAAATCTCTGAGCGAACCTTGTGCTGTCCCGACTCCCTCCTGCGGCTCCTATACTATAACTCTCTACTGAGCTGTTCTCTACACCACCTTATGCAGCGTGCCATAGCATGACGCGAGCGAGCGTACGCGCAACGGGTTTCATTTAATAAAATATTTCACGACTCACGAGCCCGGACTTAACGGAAAAGTTATTCCACCAAATTGTTTATCATGCACAAAGAAACGTGTCTTAATATCTAATCCAAATTAAATTAATTATCCCTAAATGTGTTTAATTTATATCAAACGATAGCACCTAAGAGACATAAGAAAGCTTTTCCCTAAACTTGTTTGCTGCTAATGATGTTGCTTATACGTTACGTTTCTTTTCTTGTACTGTATTTCATTCTTTTTTGCCATGCTTTTAATCTCTGTAGCACTTTATAAATAAAAAGCATTATTATTATTATATTTTGGTGGGATGCAGATATTCAGTTTGACTGACTGACTGACCACATTTTGGCCTAAACAGTATAATATTGTAACGATCCCAGGAACAGTAGCTGGCCGCTACAATATGCAAAACACAAACTCTTGAGCAGAAATGGGCGCGCTGCGTGGCGTGCGTGCTGGCGAAAGATTGGGGATAAATTGTGATTTTGATTTATGTCAATCAGATTCACCCCACAAGGCCCACATATAGTAACAAACAAACATCTTGGTTCGTCAGTCAGATGGGTGTGCGTCTAATTAACATCGCAGTCTTACTCGCTACTCCCCTCTTGTGGTAGGCAATGACCACCAGCTCTTACCATCTGCAAAAACAATCTGTGACTGTCCACATTCTGTTCTGTTAGGTATTTGCTGTGCGGCCCATGGGCAATGTTAATGTTTGTCTCGACGCCCAGGGGGTTCTAGGCTCGGAAAAATATTCTATCCGGCAATTGTTAGTCACAAACAAGCAAGGGCATGGAGAAGATAATACTATCTATATTTATACTGGTGGTAACATTCAACATGATGTATATACAGTATGCAATGTTTGGTTGATCACACTGTACAAGAAGACAACGTTTTCTATAGTGCCAACCCATTTTATCGCTTTAGTGCTTTTATTTTGGGTTTATTTGTCCTGATAATTGTCTTGTTGGCTTCTTAAGTTTTAAATGGTCAATTGTCTGCATTTACTACAGTACACATCCTTTATCTCCAGTGATTACATTCACACATTCACACAGCAATGACAGAGTCATGCATACCAGGAACCAACTACATCCATGGAACCAACCTGCTCATTGGGAACAGTAAATACATAACTAATACAGGTTCGGGTTCATTGAAAGCAATGATAAGCCAGTAAGCCACAAAGGATAAAGAGGATATCCAGTCTAAACAATTACTATCAAAATAATACATTTAAACTAATACCAGGTAAACAATGAACCTATAACCTGCTATCAAAATCTTTCATCATCTGTTTGACATGCTGAGGTGAGTTCTGCTTCTCACCAAGGCCGGTTGCCTTAATAGTGTGAGATTTATAGATTTTGGGCCCTAAATAATATATTAGAAGCTTTTTTATAAAGAATTGGTCAATGTTACTGTAGAAAGTCCCCTCACACGGTGAGTAGGGAAAAGTGTAGAGAAGACCAGTGTACTTGGGCGTGGGCGGGGTTTAGTAATTTTCCCAAATTGGCGAACCTGGCGTGGGCCTATATAGGCAGCCGAATGCTCAGGGAGCAAACATTTGTGTCACCATCATCATCATTCATGAATCATCACCATGTCAATCATCACCAGCACATCTTCAATGCCATTAATGCCACAAATAAATATGAACTCTAGCTGTAGCCTACTACCCATCTGGTCCGGTATACTGATGTCTGAATATATTTGTCCAGACCACAATACCTCTACTTCTTTCAGTCACCATGGTCCACATACTGTACAGTACTGTACACTGTAAAAAAAAAAAAGGGCAGTGTATCAGTCTATCTGTGCACGACACTGAATAAATGTCAGGTTGTAAAAAAAAAAAAGAAGAAAAAAGAAAGAAGGAAAGAAAGGGGTCACCAGGTTGTAAAAAATGTTATATTGAATTCAAAGCACAGATATAGACTTGCTTCCTCGTCTGCATTAAGCACACATTGTCCAAAGATCCTCAGCCATTGCTGCAACTCAAGTAGCAATGATTTGTGACTTAACACTTACTATATTAAGTGCTTTGACTTTATTTACACTTAAAGTAATTAGGACCTTTTTCCCTTTCATAAAATACTGAATGTTTCATCCTCTTGTCCGAAAAGTGGAAAGGTTTATTGAAATGTCATAATAGGTTCAACAGTACTTTCAATGCTGTGAACAAGATAGGTGACAGGGTGAAGTGATTTATACACATCATTATGCATGGACATACTCTTAATATATTATCTCATTATTTATTTACACTGTAGTTTGCCCTTGCCATATCATATCTCTGAGTTGACTGAGTATGAATAGAAGAGAGAAAATTATGTTTGGGGCTTTTGTATCACATCACATAAATCCTCCTCAGTTAATCCTCACGCCCCCCCAACACACTTCTGTCTGTTTCAATATAGAGAGATAAAGGGATTTGGCCCCCCACTCCTTTAAAATGAAAAATCACACCCGTGTGAAGTGAGGGGCTCTAATATATTAAAGTCTATAACTCATGTTGATTAGGTAATAATGATGTAAATTAAACGGTGCCAACACAAACATTAAATTCTATTTATTGTTAATGGTATTTAATGTTTGTGTTAGGGACAAGATAACGTAAATTTTCCCTTCATTGTCAATGGAGTTTTTAAAACAAACATTGAACTAAAAACAAACAAGCGCCCCTCAAAAATGGAGCGTGTGATGTAAGCATCACATAACCTACTACAGGCTACACCAGTAAGACGCCCTGAGGGCGAGAAGCGACCTCGGCGAGGTGCACGCATCCGCCTGGGTGACGGCAGATGGCAGACTGCTGAACGAGCGCTGGCACTTTGGCATGGGGGGTCAGATCAACATATGTAATGAATCCTATATACTGGCGGGTCTTGAGTGTACAGGGTTTTATTTAGGTTTCAAGGTTCAAGGTTGGACTTTATTGTTACATCTTGTGACGAGTTGCCAACTTGTCATTAATGAGTACTTAGTACTAACTACATTGACTACATCTGTACTCCTCCAATCTACCAATCGACCTGCTTGTCTGCCCATGCCTGCCCACCAGACCTGCCCGTCAGACTCTCTGTCAGTCTGCCTGCTTGTCTAAACACCCCCTGACTCATCCCGGGGCTCTGCACTTGGGCCCACCTGCCAGCCCTTAACAGCTGCGACCTTTTTGCAATTGATTTCCTTCACTTACATTGTCACACTACATTGGCTTGACTGGTTTAATACCATCAGCAGTGATCAAATAAATGTACAGATAAATTACATAAACATGTGGAATGTTTGGAAGGGTGCAGTTGACAGGATGGGTTGAGGCAACCAGACTGTAGTAAGTGCCCGATTTTATTAATTTATTCATATAAACTTTGTTTAAAACACTTTAAGCAAACAGAGAGTGGCAGCATGTTTTTTAAGTGAATTACAATTGACGTCATGTGGTAGCCAAGTCTATGGACTTTTGATGTTTGTTTCTTAAGCCCCAAGCCCCAATCAGCGGCTGTCCACCTCATGAACCGCTCTCAGCGGGTAAATGGGGCTGGTCAAGGTCTCAGGTTCCAACTCCGATATTTTAGATTTTCCCTGCTGGACCCCCTGGGGTTTAAGAGGTTTTAAAGGAGTGAGGCACCCCTCACTTCACACAAGTGTGATTTTTATATAATTCTAAGATCAAAGTGGACCTGTCCATGGTGCTGAGCAGT
Source organism: Protomyctophum bolini (assembly GCF_963924005.1). Classification (NCBI taxonomy): domain Eukaryota; kingdom Metazoa; phylum Chordata; class Actinopteri; order Myctophiformes; family Myctophidae; genus Protomyctophum; species Protomyctophum bolini. Next base: position 28,183,376 of record NC_137867.1, on the reverse strand, counting down.
GCTGGACATGCAGGTGAGCTCTGTCCATGGCACTGGACCACAGGAACTTTGAGCTGTCCAGAGTAGTACAGTGGACAGGTGTGCTCTGTGCATGGTACTGAATGACAGGAACTTTGAGCTGTCCAGAGTAGTACAGTGGACAGGTGAGCTCTGTCCATGGTGCTGGACCACATAGTACAGTGGACAGGTGAGCTCTATCCATGGTGCTGGACCACATAGTACAGTGGACAGGTAAGCTCTGTCCATGGTGCTGGACCACATAGTACAGTGGACAGGTGAGCTCTATCCATGGTGCTGGACCACATAGTACAGTGGACAGGTGAGCTCTGTCCATGGTGCTGAACCACATAGTACAGTGGACAGGTGAGCTCTGTCCATGGTGCTGGACCACATAGTACAGTGGACAGGTGAGCTCTATCCATGGTGCTGGACCACATAGTACAGTGGACAGGTGAGCTCCATGGTGCTGGACCACATAGTACAGTGGACAGGTGAGCTCCATGGTGCTGGACCACATAGTACAGTGGACAGGTGAGCTCCATGGTGCTGGACCACATAGTACAGTGGACAGGTGGCATGGACAGAGCTGTCCATGGCACTGGACCACATGAACTTTGAGCTGTCCAGAGAGGTACAGTGGACAGGTGAGTTGTCCAGTGTGTCCATGGTACTGAAGCACATGAACTGAGCTATAAGTAACCTCGTGTCACCAGACTTTCCACATAGGAGAAAAGGGTCTGTGTTCCTAAATCGCCTGTGTGATCCAGTCTAGGCGTGGTTTAGACCAGATGATGAAAAAGAATAACAAAATAAACTATCTAGTGACTTCTCTTGGCCCCATTCACCTTCTTTAGTTAGTTAAAGTATGCTAAACGGATTGATGAGAGCTAACTTGGTTAGTTATATGAACCAACCAACCAACCATTGAACCAACCACACAGCTGAAGCAGGTGTAGATTGCCTGCCATCTGTGTGTTCACATGAGAAACCCGCTGATTGTGTTGCTCCTCATTTGAAGAAGCCTTTTACTTAGCTCTGACTAGTAGCCCAGCCTGGCGGAGTTATGCGCTCTGCTTCTGGTTCGGGTTGGGTTCTTCGTGTGTAGAACGGACCTGTCAAGCGTCACCATAGGTAACTGTCCCTTTAAGAATGTAGTCAAAACAAAGCGTGCGTGGATAGCCCAGCCGCACGGAAGTGTATGGGCTCGTAACATGGACATAAGAACCCAATAGAATGTGAGGAATAAGGACAGATATATGTTACATACCAATTGGCTCTTACAAAGCTGGATTAATTTGTCTAATTTGTTTTTCTACGTAGAGCACGCAAAATAGGTAGCTAGCTATAGCCTAGCTAATCTTAGCAGACATGCCTTCCTATTCAGACATGAGGAAAACGAACCATTTCTATTATTTCATCAAATTCACTTTAAATATTTACTCCATGCTGTTCTCGGTAAGTCTGTTTAACCTATATTGTTACGAGTACTAACTTTCAACACTATTATTATTCCAACAGCCATGAACTGCATTTATCATTAGCATCCTCCCGTGGTAGCCTGGCCGTGCTAGCGAATATCGGCTATAGTGTTGCCATTTATTTATTTATCTATCAAATAATATATTATCTCATTTTAGACAAACGGACAGTGGTGGATCTCTTTGGAAACACAAATGAATCGGACAGTAATGGATCTATTTCATTGTGTATTAAGCCGGTAAACGGCATGCTGACAAAGGGCTCTCTATGGTGGTGCAGACAGCCAGCCAGGGCGTTGCATCTAAAAGGGATGATTACAGGGGAGGTTTTTTCTGTCGACCAAAAAAGGTCTGAAATTGCCATTGTTGGACATTCAAATCAAAGCATTTCATGTCGTGATGTTATTATTTATACAATAGCGCGAATAAAAACCCAGCGTGGTACAAATTGGTGACGATTGTTGAATCGATGTGTTGTCTTCACTTATATAGAGACGGAACACAAATGCACAATAGACATGATGCCTCATATTGAATGTTATTTGACAGCAGCCCCAAGATTAATTATACTGCTGAATAATGTCAACATGGAAAGGCGGCGAGCGGTGTGATCATGATGCTATCTGATTGGCCTAACAACCTGACTTGGCCTAATTTTAAGGGTTTATTGTTTGTCAAATCTGCATGCAGGTGGTTTTCGAGTTGGAGTTATCCTCGGCATCATCTAATCTAAGGCTATAATTGACCCAAGGGTTGATTTAAGGTAGCGTGGGAAATTGATACCATCTGCCTGCCAATGTCAGCTGAGGTCGTCTGTGGCTCTGAAAAAGATCATATCCAGCAACACACTTTGAGATCACGTTTTTCAGGACCTTTCAGTCCTTCAAACCTTCCTTTTCAGAACACATTTTTTATTTTCTTTGGTAGGTAGGCCTACTGTACATAACATTCATGGTCTGTCCTAAAAGCAGCTATTTGGTACCCAGTATAGAGAGTCGCTATGATGTGGATGAAAATGTTTTTCTTCCGCTTGGGTTCAGGGTTCTGGCTATCAAGGAGATGAGTGAGTCATCCCATATACTGTAGACTGAGCAGACCTCTCATTCTGTGGACCTTATGACCAAGTGAATAGAAAAAACACAAATAATAAGTATGTCATGACATCACAGTTGAATCCTTAACCGTTTAGTTGAGCTTTTGGGCCTGTGGCTCCCCAACTACTACTACTAGCCCCAATGATGATATTCTGTCTTTGAATCTCTCACTCCTCCTTTCTCTATCTACCGGTATTTAATCATACACATACTCTTGTGGAGTCCCAGACTAAAAGTAAGGGAGAACAGAGTGAGATGAGCCATTTTTTGCTTAAGTTGTCCTGGAAGCAAGGCAAAATGAGTTGGCAGTAAAAATCTAAAGATCTATACCCTTATTTCAGGATAACTTCTATCAATTGAAATGATGAGTAAGCATCTATGACAAAGGGCCATGAAATTATGACTTATTAAAAAAGTGGTCATGTGGCTCAATTTGCCCCAGGTAAGGGGTAGATTGAACCACATGATATATTTATGATAAAAGTTTAAACTTGAATAGATAATGTATTCACTTATCGAAAATAATTTAATAACACTTTTCCCTTTTGAAAATAGTCTTATTTGGGGCACGGTGGCACAGTTGGTAGTGCTGTCGCCTCACAGCTAGAAGGTCCTGGGTTCGATTCCCGCTGGGGACGCTGTGGGCACTGGCGGCGTGTTCCCTCCTCCGTGTCATCAGTGCCCATACCCGAGGCGGGGGTTGGCGAAAGGGCCTTTCTGTGTGGAGTTTGCATGTTCTCCCCGTGTCCCCTAGGGTAGATACCCTCACAAAAACATGCCGTAATCCTGGTCTCTAAAACTACCTCCCCCTGGCCAGCCGGGGCGCCTGATGGAGGGGAAAGGAACTGGTCGGAATAACGTGTCCCTTCCACGCGCTACGTCCGGCCGGGGAAATTCCCCTCTGTCAGGTGAAAAGAAGCAGCTTGGACTTCTCATGCATAGAAGGAGGCATGAGGTCAGTCCGCTGCCCCCCCAGGTTGGCAGAGGAAGTGTAGCGCCCAGGATTACATTAGACAATTGGCACTGGGTGAAAAAGAAAAACTGGGTTACAAAATCGTGGGATACATTTTTTTTAAGAGGAAAATAGTCTTATTTATTTGTTTCTTTAAATAGACAATTAAAAAAAAAGTTTGTTATTCAGAACCTTTTAATATTTGCAGTTGTTAATACAATATTGCAAACTTGTATATGAATAGTGATTCATATTAAAGAAATTGGCTCAATTTACCCCTGAACATTTGGTTAATTTAACGCACAGCCACCATTTTAGAAAAAAATGACTATAGAATAACACTTCAGACAATTTCTTTGCTAAATTAATCACATGGTTCTATCCATTGGCAAATGTAGGAACACACCACCATGTAGGAACATATTACATTTTAGACCTGGGTAAATTTACACAAAAAACAGTTTTTTGTGTAAAATAATGTTTTCTACTTTCCCCATGTGCTTCCCAACTTCACAAGTTTACAGCCAGGTGTAAATGATAAATGCTTACTAGATTTAAGGTCACATGACAACACAGTTTTCTAGATAAAGGGGATGGTTCAACTTACCCTCTGGCTCATCTTACCGTTCTCCCCTATAGCACAATAGACACCCTTATATTATGCCAAAAATATTTATTTTTAGCACGATTTGAAAATGAGTCCTCACACTCACAACAAGGACCAAATGGTATACAGTAACTGAGCCACCAGGTTTCACTTTTCATTCTCTTGCCATAGAAATATTCTTCTTCTTCTTCTTTCGGTTGAAAATATTTTACTTCCCTCTCACTCTTTGGCATAGAAAGACTGAATATCTGACTGTTTCTGTTTTATGCATCTTCCTTGATCCTCTCTCACCGCATCAATAAACCTCTTTGGCCTCCCTCTTCTCTTGCCTGGCAGCTCCATCTTCAGTGTTACCCCTGCTCTGCACAGGTCCTAAACCTAAACCTTGCCTCTCTTGCTTTAATGTAGTCATTGTTCTATCATAGGCACTATTTCTTATCTTGTCCCTCCTAATGAGAATCATAGCATCTTCAATTCTGCCACCTCCTGCTCTGCTTCCTCTGTCAGTGGCACCCGTTTCCAAGCCATAGATCATGGAAGGGATGTAGTACCCTGAGCCTGAAGCAGTTATCAAGTATGACTCCAGAACATCCAAAGATTATCAATCCCAGCTGGGTCCCCTTGCCTCTCTCTCTCTCTCTCTCTCTCTCTCTCTCTCTCTCTCTCTCTCTCTCTCTCTCTCTCTCTCTCTCTCTGTCTCTGATCCACTCCATCGTCATACCTAATTGTGTGGTGATTTACTACAAGATAGTCTTGTTAAGATGAACAGACAGAAGCTCCGTCCATTTGGCTGTGAGCCAGCTGTGTATATTTAATTAAGGTTTACTGTTGGCTGTTGAATTTAGTTAACGCGGTTAACAGGAACTATGATAAGAATAAGTTGCTAGGCTTTATAGGGATGGTCAACGGGGAAAGCCTACCTTAATAAATTATATGTATGCCTTTACACAAGTGCAAATTAAAACACTCCCTGTTGCTTTGTGTGATAATATTTTCTGCTAATGTGAGTTAATTTCCAATACCTGTTCTTGATAGTGATGCATGGAGTGGTTGAGTGCTCTTTTTACAGTACTGGTCAGTGTTGGTGATTTCAGTCCCACAAAAGCCTTTGTTGCAACAAAGGTCGCATCTACTATGATAACGTGTAATTCCCGTGTAATTCCTGTCTGTGTATCACTCAAAATCCTCATACATGGGAAAGCCCCCATATATGGTGTCCAGGTCTCGTGACATCACTATGACATCTGATGTCATAGTAAATCGTGATCTGCTGTCGCAATTAAGCCCATATATGGAGATCCCTGATGTCGTCAATATTGGGCAGCAACTTCATCTTCGATTTCTCCCTTTTCTTTTTTTTTAAGATATTTTTTTTGCGGGTTACGCCTTTTATTGGTTTTTTGAAGGGATGACAGGAAACGGGAGAGAGATGGGGGAAGACATGCAGTAAAGGCCGTGTCGGGCTCGGGAGTCGAACCCGCGGCACACTGCGACTGGATTACCAGTCGGGTGCCCAGACGGTTACGCCACCGCCTGGGCGATGACTCCCTTTTGACTGATACCTGTCCATTCAAACTCTAGATGGGCCTGCCCCAAAGTTATTAGTGCAGCTGCGCCCGGAAACTAGAGTTCTCACCAGGCCTGAAAATGAAGGCCCGGCTCATCAAACCCTGTACACTCAAGAGAATGTTCACGCTACCACCCTTAGATCTCCATATATGGAGCTGACCTGTTCTGACATTCCATATGTTGATCTCACCTCATTAAACCATGTACACTCGAGACATGCTCCTTATTATATGGCCAGTACAGGCGGGGTCGCTTCTCGCCCTTGTGCGTGCGTGCGTGATTGCGTGCGTGTGCAAGACTTAGGTCAATGTCAATGTTGATTGGTTCAATTTTGCAACCCTAATGCTGGTTTGGGATTGGTTTAGGGTTCCTGCAAGAGTCTATTCTCTTGTCTTTTTTCACTATTTCTCAGTTCCAGTCAGACAACTCACGAATAGATTAACCAATATTTATTGCAGAATGAGTAACGAGTGTGCATATGATATTTGACTTGGCGTTCGGCTCTGCTGGATTTCTCCCTGCTCGGCACGATTAAGCAACAACAGAAAACATAAGAGCAGGGAGATAGATATACAATAACCCCCTCATGGGGAGCATAAATAGCAGAGCCCACCGGTGGTCCTGTGGTGGTGGTGGGAGAAAACATCACATACAACCGGGAACCATGAGCAGAGGAAGGCAGGAAGAGCATGGAGTCTAGTGAGCTTAAGTAGCCTGCCCAATTGGTCAGCTGACTGCCGCATCGGCGAATGACGTGTGAGACTTGCACACACTTACACGCCCACATATTAATGCAGCATGTTAACCCCTTGAGTATAGAATGAGCCTTTGAGCATGGCAAGAACCCCCGTTGAGGTTGACTGACTGAACTGACTCCGCGTGCTGTGTTTTATTTATCCTCTTGGTGTCTGTTTCAATATAGATGAAGGGATTGGTCCCCCCACTCTTTTAAAAAAGAAAAATGGAAAAGGTGTGAGTGAAATGCTATCTGCTCACTTATTTTGTCTCCTCTTCCCCGTCTCTCACTCTCTTAAATTAGCATATGCCTTGGCTTGTCAAACACGGAACAATATTTCTATGTTGTTTAGTGTTTACAATATATACACAATGATGTTAGACATTGTGGATAGTCAGAGGCAGATCGATTTTATTATCCTAAATGAGTTCCTTGACATACAGTACTAGGGATGGGTGGATGGATGGATGAATCCCCCTTTTTTAAATACTGTAAATGTAAGTGAACTCTTCTCTCTCTCTCCCTCTCTCAGCTGGTGGGGCTGTGCGTGCTGTGTGTGGGGGTGTATGCAGAGGTGGAGCGTCAGAAGAACCGCACCCTGGAGGGGGTGTTCTTGGCACCAGCTGTGGTTCTGATTCTGTTGGGCCTCGTCATGTTCACCGTGTCGCTCGTCGGTATGGTGGGCTCCCTCAGAGACAACAAGACCCTGCTACACATGGTGAGAGATGGACGAGGAGGAAGGGTGGAGGGACTGTATGCAGGTGTGCTTGAAGTGATTTTCAGTGGGGTGGAGTAGGGGGGTCACGGGTGCTGCCAACTACTTATACTACATTTATTACAGTATATTTCTTTGCACATACTGTACCTACACAAGGTGCTGTTTACAACAAAAGCCAGGTGCAGAATAAATGACACTAATAACAAAACACTAGTTGCATATTATGGTTGTTTCCACACTATTGTGTCCATCCATCCTTCCATCTTCAACCGCTTATCTGCAGTCGCGTCGTGGGGGCAACAGCTCCACCAGAGCACTCTAGACTTCACTCTCCAGAGCAACATTAGTGACTTCCTCCTGGGGGATTCCGAGACGTTCCAAGGCCAGTGAGTCGATGTGTTTCCTCCAACTGCGCCTTGGTCTGCCCCGGGGTCTCTTCCCAGTGGGATGTGCGTCAAGGACCTCCCTAGGGAGACGCCCGAGAGGCATCCTAACCAGATGCCCGAATCACGGGTGCAGTACGTTGTTCAGACTAGTCATTGGTCCGACAACCAACCTCATCTCCTAACCTAACCATAACCGCAAGCACGGGAGCAAATGGCGTGCGGACGCATGTCGGACTAATGCCCTGTCTGAATTACATGCGGTCACCCCGAATCACCTATGCTGGCTCCTTTCCAGGCGAAGGAGCAGCGGTTAGTCTCTCGTGTGACTGAACTTCTCACCCTATCTCTAAGGGAGATGCCAGCCACCCGTCAAAGAAAACTGTGTGTGTGTGTGTGTGTGTGTGTGTGTGTGTGTGTGTGTGTGTGTGTGTGTGTGTGTGTGTGTGTGTGTGTGTGTGTGTGTGTGTGTGTGTGTGTGTGTGTGTGTGTGTGTGTGTGTGTGTGTGTGTGTGTGTGTGTGTGTGTGTGTGTGTGTGTGTGTGTGTGTGTGTGTGTGTGTGTGTGTGTGTGTGTGGTGTGTAAAATCTGCTACTTATGGTCATCATGTATTAGTGTTGACTATAGTTTATCTCTGTCCACAGTTCCTGTGTGTTCTGTGTGTGCTGCTGCTTCTTCAGGCGGTGGCCCTGATTATCGCTCTCATCTTTGAGAAGAAGGTCAGTGTATCTTCTTAACTTGTGTATGCAGACAATTTGATTATTAATGCAGCCACACTGACACAGACTTTACATTTCTTTCTCACACCCATGCTCAAACACACCGATACATCTATGACACATGGGGCCCTATTGTCCGCCTGGTGCCATCTGCAATGTGGCGCAGTACCGCTTATCGCAGTTCGCAGGGCACATTCCGTGTACTCGCCCTGATTCAGTACGGGAGTGAATTAGTCTTAAATTGAGGTGTGGTCTGGTGTGATCATGATACAACGCGATTTTCCGCACAGATTTAGCACTTTATGTGACCATAATAATAACACCTGCTCCAAGTTGGTCTTATTGCTGGCACGGTGAGGCGCAGGTGATACCTTGTTATTTAGGGGGCACATTGTTTGGATTAGGCGCCTAGGTAGGTTAACAATGCACATGCGCACATTAATTGCAGGTAAAATCCATCTGATCTCAAGTGAAGTGGTAACAACACTCGTTCAACAATTGAGGTTTTTCTTCACTAATACTAGGAAATTAGAAAGATGTGCCCTTGCTATGAGTGATAGACGTGCAGTGATGGAAATAAACGCAGCATAATGATTCATTTAGTTACAAACTTAAAGAAAATTCCAGACACTTACAATGCACTGTAGCTGCTCCAAGGCCAGTGAGACGATGTAATCCCTCCAACTGCGCATAGTCTCCAACTCTGACAAAACTGTCAGTACAGTATGTTAGTCTGATAAATGATTAGTACTACTCACTACATCTCTTTTATATATCTTTCTTGGTTTGTCTTCCTTGTCTCTCTGTGTGTAGACATCTGCCATGTTTCAGAACAGCATACGAGAGGGAATCAAGCACTACTACGATGACCTGGACTTCAAAAACATCTTGGATTACATACAACAGAAAGTATGATGTTATTCTCTCTAATACACATGACTTTTTTGCTGAGCTCTAATGAGGTTTGTTATGCCTTTTCATAATATTCAATTGCATACATCTCGGTGGCAACCAGCAGGTGACTGTTATCAAATAGCAAGAAGGTCTGGCCAGTGAGCTGTGGCACTGCACTAGCCTCCCGCAGCGATACTAATATCACTACATGGATATTAGTCTCGTCCCTCTCAGTGTCCCACCCCATATTTGCATACTGGGCCCTGGTTTGTTATAGCCTGGTTCCAGGTTGTTTATATCTGGTTGGCTCGTCACCACTTCAGCTGTGAAGTCCTTGCACAATTGAGAGGGGCCAGACTTAATCTGCCTGGGGCAATATGCATTGCAAAGGCAGGTGAAGGCTGGCTATGCGAGGCTAGGCTAGCACTGTGCCATATTGAAGAACATTGTTATAACTTGTCAGCAGTATTCTACCTAAATTGGTCACTTTTTCAATTAACTACCGCCATCATGTTCAAATCCATAAGGTGTTGCACAGTGCTTACACAGTCAGCATTTTTTCCATCAAGCTTTGACATCGTCATAGGTATCACCAAATCCATAAAGCCTAGCTGTGTCACTCGCCGAAAAGAACAGATTAAGCACACCGTGTGTGATGGACGTAGACGTGATATACACATTTTACACTGCATATTTCATCTACTAAATACTAAATATCCCACATCGAACTCCTATGTGAAGTTGACAGCACACAACTTCACACTATGCAATTCCAGCAGCATGCTCGTGACACGACCAGACCTTTGAGTTTGAATTGCATATTTTGAACAAACAAGTACGTTTAGAGTTGTTAGATTTACTTCTTCATATAACACTCTGAAATCTGTTTATATTGTATACATTTCCCCAGAAGTTAAAATAAACTCAATATGCCAAAAAACTAAACAAAACAAGAATATCCCTCCATGTCACATCATCCAACACTTATTGGTGCAACCAGTCATGTTTCTGTCTTTTCAGCTTCACAGGGGTATGCCGCTTAGGGTTTCCACAAAGAGGAATCCAATAAAAAAAAGAGGAATAGAAGGGCAACACAGTGGTAGTGATCGAGATAGTTGTCTATTATTCTGGGGTCAGTTTGACAAAGTAGGCAATTGATTGGATTTTCGGCACCTAGGTTTTAGAAGATGCTGTTTAATTGAGTGTTGCCACTGTTCATTCCCTGGACCCCACGTCTTTTACCTTTTGTGCATTCAAAAGTCAGTCAGTCAGTCAGTCAGTCAGTCAGAGAACAGAGAAATAATTTTATTATACAGATAGAATCACACAAATATTGGGGTCAAGGATGGGGTCGGGTTTCCCAATACTGTAAAACATTTTGGAGGCAGAGATGGGTGAGCAGTGGTAGTTGCTGGCTTGGGCTCTGGTGCCAACGGAAGCTTGGCTGGTGCCGCTCAAGCTTTCGTTGGCAGCTGACTGTGGAGACCAGGGGAATCCAGCTGTTTGATTAAAAAGGAGCATCATGAAGGTGTTGATAGGATGTGATGTCTTAGCCTGGTTAATAAACTAGACCGAATCGGCGGATTACGGTCTGGAGAGGCTCAATTGTACGCCCATTTCCTACACCAGAGAAATGGGGCGGCCAATCGGGACACGGTATGCAATATGGGCGGGCTTTGGTACAGTGACTTTCAATGCTTGAGACCTTTGACTGACAGTAGCTCTGACCAATTGCGTCAAAGAGAAAATGTTTCAACCCGCCGCCCTGGAAATGAAATCCAAGCTGAGCCTCCCCAGACTAATATCCCGCGGTCCGTGCGATATTAGTCTGGTTTATTAACCAGGCTAGTGATGTCTACCCATCAAATGGCGCAGATCTGTTATGTCCTTGCCTGAATATGATAACCAGCTCTGAAGTGCTTCTTTAAATCTCCAAGGTGTTAGCTGCCATTGAAGCAAGCTTCAGATGTGTTCTACCATAACATTGCATACATTGCTTTCTGGGTAATTTTCTGAAGCTTTTAACACAGTTTATTTCAGTTTTTAAACTTAAAGTGTGCGTATGTCTTTTCATGATCACAAACTTATTATGATATAGTTAATGAGGGGTTTGATGCCCAAAGGCAACGACGACGCAACACACATAAGACACTTATCTGGCCAGACTCGGGTCAGGAGCCAGGCCCGAAGGCAAAACACAGTGCCCAGAGCCTGCCACCTTAAGCCCCAACTAAGAGACAGTGGGGGCAGTAGCATGCCACTTGGACACAGGCCGGGGTCTGGTCACCTGGAGGAGGGTGTCTGTTGCAAGAACCAAAACAATCAATGACTCCAGGAAATAACACGGATGATGTGCCCAAGTTTGTGCACCAGTAGATGTTTTATTGACTGAAATTGTCATATGATTGCTTGAACCCAGGTACAGACAGGAGACAGACAAGATGGAGTTGCAGTATAGAATATAGATTTATTTATAATTATCCTTCCAAACATGAGGAGTAGAGCAGAGGCAGGAGAGGCAGGCAACTAGGCAAGAGTCCGGATCCAGGTATGGTAGAAGGTCACTGTGAAAACAGGAGGGTAGAGGTAAGTAACTTGAATAGCACACTGAGGTGGAAAGATACTGCTAGCCCGGGTGGTGGAACAAGACTGACTATGGTCCAACAGAGACGGATGATCTGGCAGGGTGTGAAGGGTTGAACCAGGCTTTATAGTAGTGCTGATAGGTTGTGGTTGCCTCCGCCTCCTCTCCTGCATCTCTGTCTCCACTCCTATAATAGAGGATAGAATTAGAAAGAAGGGGAGGAAGACCGGGTAGGTGTGGCAGACGTGACAGAAATTGGTATTTGAGCGATACCTCACAACTTATGCCAGGTAAATTTGGTGATGGTGCATACACTTGAAATATTAAATGTCTATTTGTTTGTATTTTACCTCCCCCAGTTTTCATGTTGTGGAGGGGATGAGTATAAGGACTGGGGGGTAAACCAGTACCACTTCTGCAATGGTACCGGGCCTCTGGCCTGTGGGGTTCCATATACCTGCTGCCTTCGCCGCAAGGTGAGTTCTAAACCAAACCCATGACATGTACAACAAACAAGCAATGTTTACATTTAGTAGAACCTTGTAGCACATGAACAAATACGAACAAGGCTAAATATCAATTTATAGAAATTGAAACCTGGTTTTTAGTTTGGGGAAAGTGAATTTTCCTTGACAGAGGTTCACCAGTGCCACAGAAGTCACCAATATGTATGTAACACAAGCAGCAGCGACAGTGATGAAATAAGCTTTCATGACATTCATTTTAATTTATTTGTATTTTAATCACACCCACACAACCTGAATTTTGAACATTCAGTGGATATGAGATTTGTGGACATCACAGTCCACAGGAAAATCAGAGCACACTTTCAAGTACACTTCAAGTAACTTAGTTAACTTTGTTTTCAAATATGATGCTTTGTATTGTCCCATTAATATTAACCTTGCAGCAATATTTTTTTAAAGATGCATCATTAGGGATAGGGGATAGGGAGCCAGAAAACTCCAGACCACAGAAAATCTTCTGATTTGTTTTTGTGCAATTGAGCTTAGAAGAAAAATTATAAAAACTTTTTTTATGTCACGATCCCTTTTAAGGGAAAAAGGTATACTGGCAACACACAAAAAATGTGTTGCTGATCGGTCCAGTGGTTTGCGAGACATACACACAAGGATACATACCAACACACAGACCTACCTTCTTATAGACAGCTAGCCTCCTGCAGAGCGTCTAACCATCTTATAAGAGGATCAGTCTGTGTGTATGTCTGTCCTGAGCTCATCTCTGGACCAATCGGTAGGTCACAGAAGTACCTCCGCTAATTTTAATTTATGTGTTTTATAAAAATAATATACCGGTACATTTTACAATTAAAGTCAATGGGCCTCTGATTGGGCAGGAACCTTAACCATAGAAAACCGAATAGAAAGAATGTTCTGTTCCTTAATTAAATTGTAGATTGATGTTCAGAAACCTCTTCCATAAAACCCTAATTGCTTCGGATATTTCATAAAAGCTAAAGTTAAAGCCTCAATCTGCAATTTGTTCAACTTTCTTCAGCTGTATGCAAGAACATAGTAGGTTTAGAATGATAATGCGAAACATCATCATTGTACATATTGTGCTATTTCTTTTTTTTAACACAGCACAATGGGGTGCTCATAACAGATATTGCACATACGATGTGCAAGAAGGTCTGTGGTTTGGTTCAAGAACAGCTGGGGCACAGACTACCATTCAATTGTCCACCGGAATCACCGGAAATTCAGGGCCCCTTTAGAGGAGGACAACGAATATTGTTCTGTGTACATACGGTTTCGTATACTTAGACAGATATATGTATATCATTAACATGACTAGACAAGGGATTAAGCTTAATTTAGCAGAAATTATATTCCAGGATTCATAGAGTACACAGTAGCTATACACTCCCTGATGCAAGTTTACAAAAAGTAAAGAGAGAGAAGTAGATGGGTGAACTTGGTCAGCATATCGATTCGTTTTGCTTCCTTCATTTCTCTTTGGGTACGCATGTCTCCAGATTCCCCTCCTGTGACTGAGCTCTGTACATTTCACTGTAACCAATTTAGCAAGCGTTAATTAGCCAGCAATGGAACCACATGGGCCAAGGCAGGATGAGAGGCAGTCGGGCTGCACAGACTAGAATACAGAAGACATTATACAGTTCCAATTTTGTTTCTTAGCTTGTACTACTTTTTTCCCAACTTAAAGGTGCAATAAGTAATATTTTTACATTAAAATAAGTGTTAAATAGCTCTATATTCTGATGGCAATCATTGACATACGTACAGTATAGTGTTTCTTCAGATAGTGATACCACTTTTATTCAATCAGAAAAGAGAACTTACGTATACAGGATACAGGATAAACTAGTGATTGGATTTGGAAGTGATGACTCAGACGTGAGCACACACAATTGGAACTGGAACATTATAAAGCTGGGTACTCCTGATTGAAGATGTATTGTCAGATTTTGAAAGCGCTGGGGAGACAGTGAGACTCATGATTGAACACTTATGTATGTAGCAATACTGTAGAAATGATTACTATCAGAATATAGAGCTTTAATCCTTTGTTTTACCCAACAAAATACTTATATTGCCTTGTAACAGCAAGTGCAACAGCAGATGTGGCCTGAAATACTGTGTTTGCAGGTTACTTACTGTAGCTACCTACAACCTGTTTTCAGGATTTCTGAATGTGCCATTTTATTTAATGTATTTATATTAAAGTTTCTGCTGTTGGTTCGATGAAGTGCTTGGGATAATAGATAACTGTGGGAAACCCTGATAAAAAGCAATCTAAAGAGAGGGGGGAAATATATCTAGATTTTTATTTCTGACAATGGTGGTAAGGTCCTTTTCAAGTAAGACAACCAATATCTCTGCTTACGTATTTCATTGAGCTTTGTTCCAATAGACCTCACTACTGACCGCAAGTTACTATCTGAAAACCAAACACAGAAGCTATCTACTACATGTGTGTATGTGTTGTCTGCACCTTTCATTATCTACAGCCAACAGGGACTTACTGTATATGTGAGATGAGCCCATGCCAGTACCTGATTCACAGGTATTGGCGTGGGCTTTGGAGAATGTCTTCATGTGGGGTAAATTAAATGTATGGTCCCTCGCTGCCAGCAGCACCCATGCCGCTTCTTATCTCTGCTGTTCCACCCTTCACAAATCATACTCCAATGAGAGCATTGGAGCTCTGCTAGATAATTAATAAGAGCTGAAGACACGCATGCCTACGTGTGCGCGCGCATAATACCTCAACGCATACCCTGGAGATATGCAAATAGTTTAGAGAGACTGAACATTGTCTAGGACTCTAGGGGCTCCAATTTCGTTGCTGCCTTTACCCGGGACGATGCCCGAAAATTACGAATATAGGAGCTTCCTCTGTCCCTTAACGGCATCAAGACTTCAAGGCAGCAACACATCTCTCTTCCATGGGCTATAGACCGTAAGCCTATGAAGCAATATAGAACTGGGCATAACGGGCAACGGATATGGGATCTCAATCTTCATGCTCTGGATGGCAGTAGTCAGGTACACCTGATCCCACTGTCTTACTCATGGTCCTCTTTATATGTGTGTATGTTTAAATGTGCAAATTATAATCTTGTTTCTCTGTCCTTTGTGCAGGTGGGAGAAGTTATCAACACTCTGTGTGGCCACAAGACACTTGATGAAACGGTAGTAAGACTCAATTTATATACGATTATTGTTTGTATTTGTTGCGAAACTACCTGTCAGTCACCAAGCGGTGACTGACAACTTTTTCTTCTCTTTTTCTATTAACTTTTTCATAACTAGAAGTCAATTTGTTTTTGCAAATATATTACAGGACAATTTAAGGCCAAGGGCAGAGACCTGCTTAGACACGATTAAATGAAAAATATGTTTAGAGAATTTCAATTGGTCAAACTAGCAGTTAGTATACATGCTTCTGTCATTTTCCATAAAACCCCAATGGACTCATATTTCACAGAAAATCTGTAATGTTCTCTTTCTACTTTACTCTTCTGTTTGGCTGTAAGTACTATGGAACAGCAGGAAATACATTTGAAACAATAACACTGAAACTCTTTTCTTTTCTATCAGGTAGTTCATTGCATTTACTGTACCTGGTGAAACAGGTTTAGAGTAGTACAAGAGTTGAGGTTGATTTCATGAGAAGCTTTCCTGTACAATACTCACACTGAAAGGATAAAATGTTGACTTGCATTGATGTACAGTATACTTGCAAATATTCTTTTGCCAAACATGTACAGTAGTATTGATGCTACTGTCATGTTTGATTTTATTTAATCTTAGATGATGCCACAGAATATCACAGAATGCTTTACAATATACAACACATGGTTCTACCAAAGTTCTGCATCACTTCAACAAGCTTAAAATATGTCTGTCTTATTCGATATCTGTAGAGTTCCATTTTGTACACTTAATAATGACTATATGAGTCATGTTTTATTAAACTCTCAAAAGAGTCTGTTCCATTCATCATCTACCAGCTGTGCTGGAGTAATTGATCTTTTCAGAGTTCAACCTCAACCACTTAGATTTTCAGGAGATGGGGCATTGTTGAATTCGAGTATGAAATTAAAGACATTTTGTTCTCTGCTGTGGCTTTGCAGGAGCATCAGCGAGAGACCCTAGACGAACTAATTCATGTGCGTGGCTGCATCCATGCTGTCAACCTCTGGATGGGTGATAATATTGGAATCACTGTTGCACTCTGCTGTGCAATAGGGTTGCCACAGGTAATGTCTGTCCAATCAAACACCCTTGATAATTGAACTTGTTAAACATTAGAAAGTTCTCTCTGAAAGTGAATTTGCATTTGACAGCCTCCCAGAAACAATATGTCTGCCAAAATTGTTAATTTATGTACGTATGGGCATCTCCTGGGCTGGGGTGTTTTGGCAGCATTACTGGAAGTTTCTTTTTAATATTGTAGCAGGAAGGACATACAATCTAAGTTGTATCTTTTCTAATTTCCCCAAAACATGTTTCTTTGAATCCAGTTTTTAATAATTGTATTTGTTTGAAGAGGTCTATCCAATTACCACATTTTGTAGTTTATTTGAGACTCGAATGGCTTGGTTGTATTTGCTGACAACAAAGTCCATGCGTTGCTGCAATTCTGTTCTTGAGTATGTTCTTTTTCATCATTATTTGTTAGGCTAGTTCTATAAAAACAACAAATAGAACATTTACAAAGTTTAAAATGAGAGCTCTCCTCTTCTCCAGCTGCTGGGCATCATTCTGAGCTGTGTTTTCTGGAACCTCCTTGTTGACATGAGCCAATCGAAGGACATGGTGGACTTCAAGGTGCTCAAGAGGGCTGGCTTTGAGTACAGCGAGTTGGACCTGGCTGGTGCTGGCTGGTGCCTATGCCTGCCTCGGGACGGAGGCTACCTGCCTCTCCCCGCCACAGAACCTGAGCTGGATCCAATTGATATCCACCTGCGGAAACTGAAAAAGAAGCAGCCAAAAACACATGCCCAGCTGCGAGAGCTGCAGGAATCCAGATCAGCCACAGGCCTTGACGAGATAGACATTGGCCGGAAGCAGAAAAGGGAACATTGAATGTTCTTTTAATTTTCCTTGGTTTTAGTTTGGTTTTATTGTTGTTAATTGTTGCATTTGTGGAAGGAGTCAGGTTGCACTACTACTTAATAATGACTGAGCCTGTCAATCATGGGATCAGATAAATTCATTCTAATTTAAAGGGATCACAAGTAATTTGGCACTTTTGATTGAGGCATTATCGGTGATCCTCTCTTGTTTACAACACAATTGTGAAGAAGATGATGCAACAGTGGCTTTGAAAAAACATTTCAAGTAATTTTCTGGCACTTTTGATTGAGGCATTATTGGTCATTTTCTCTTGTTTACAACAATTGTGGAGAACAAGCAACAGTGGCTTTAAAAACATATTTTTTAAGTACAGTAATGTGTCTCTTGTTTGACCGTTAAATCGAGAGGAATTTTCATATTTTTTGTTATTTCATAACATTCTAGATATCATTATTATTTTTTAGCATATGAATCTGAGCTATGTCTCAATTGCTGAAAGCTTACCTCAGGCTGTTGTGAAAATGGCCCTGTAATCAGACGGTAATATTTGGTGTATTAAACATGTTGTAGCTTGAAATTAGGTTTTTCCATGTCTGAGATAATAGGAATAGCCAAATACGTCTTAGCGTGCAGCGTCTGTGAAGGATGTGTATGTAAAATGTTTTTTTTTTCTTTTAAACTATGATCTGCAGTTAGATTTTGTACAATCGGTGTACATTGTAAGACTGGCTCTTCTGGAATAACATGGGATGCATGTTTTGTACTATATATTAATTAATATGATGGAGACAAAAGAAATTAAGCCCTCATGAAAGTGGGTTGTTTTTTTCCTGAAACTTTATATTATTTACAGCTTTCAAAGAATGAAAGGGAAAAATCCAACAGTACCAATTGAATCAAAACGCTACAATGGGATCTCTCTTTTTTTTTGTATGTGAGTTCATGCACTGTTTGAGCTTTCCCCTAGCTCCTTTTGCCTTGTATTGACACTACTGTCCTCGTAAATAAAGCTGACTTTGTCTACTTAGTTTATTTATTCGCACAATTATTAAGTTTTATATTATAGTTTTAAAGATGGAGTGCCGACGTGCTGTGATTTTTGTATTTTCTTCCCTCCAGTCTATGAGGTGACTTTCATTATACCCCTTGGTGTGGTTGTCATGTGCAGTGATGTCTTCCATTAGCTTTGTATTTAGGGTGTCTTCCTGGAGGCTAAAACCTTGACAGTCAAACGTGCCAATGAAAAAAACAGTGATGTGTGCATTTGAATTTGTGGATCTGTAAGTCTGTATGCATGTCTGCAGCACATTCATATCATGTGTATGCAGATGTAAGACTAAACTATATGGTAGATGCAAGTGAGGCTTGATTCATCAATGTATGTTTAAAGTTACTGAGTGAAGATGAGGAATTATTAAGTACAGTATGTGTGTATTCCAGACAGAGTATAGAACCTCTGTATTTAATGGAGAGCTGGCTATGAGTGGTACGGCTAAAGGGAGGATGGTCTAGTCATGGACTTGAGAGTTGGTTTTAAAATATTCTTTGAAAGGTGTAGAAGCGTATTTGAAAGGTAAGTGCATTAATAGCTGAAAGAACAGGACTGTACTGTGTTAATGTCATACTGTAGATAGATAATACATTTATATTTTGAAACAGTAGGTTTTTTTGTTTAGTTAATTTGATCATCTTAACCGTAACAATACAAATTATTTATCAACACAATAACATACTGTAGTTGGAGGTGGTCAAAAGGAATAGGCTGAAGCTGAAAGCGTATAAAATAAATGCCTATCCTACGAACAACAAAAGCAAAATTCCTCAAATAGTTTCAAAAATAGAAGGAATTGCAATAAACAATCCAAACAAATAATTACCATAGTCAAAATACACAAATCAATAGACAAGAAACAATACCACAGCCATGTCACCATATACTGTATAGATATACCAGGATCCATATAAGTTAGTTTGAAAAATAATCATTATCGCCATCATTCATTATTATAATTAACCTATTCACCATCATTATTATCATTATCATTGTCATCATTATTACTCATTATCATCATCATCACTTATAGGCCCCTATATCTAATACCATAATCATCATAGGTCAAATTGAATTAACAATTACTAAAACTATTACCCCTGATACCACCATCACTGCCATCATTGCTATCATTCTCAATACTGTACTACTATTCTTACATTCAATGTAATAATGGTATTGGACGATTTTAGTTGTTTTTAGATTCATCGGCATCGGTTCGATTAATCAATCAGACCGATTAATTAATCGGTCTGTCTTTACAGATAAACAAGCCTAAAGTAACAGCTTGAACAGATCTACAAGCTCACAATATTAAATATAAAAGGTATTTAAGTTAAAACTGACTTGCCTAAGCCTGCAGTGCAGACACCCTGTTACATGTATTTTTCAGAATGGACAAAATTATTATAATTTTTCAATATAGAATGAGATCATATCGACCGGTAATATCGGTTATCGGCCATAACAGCAATTAATTATATCGGATATCGATAACGGCCAAAATGTCTCATCGGGACATCCCTAATTTAAAGTATACACATTTCTTGGTGTGAGAACAGATGATTATTTAATATGGCTTAGTAAAGCCAATGGACAAATTTGCACATGCTTAGTCACTGTAAAAGGACTATAGGGTAGGGTATTGTTTTTAAAATTATAGTGTTTTTATGAAAGTGCTTGTTGAAGTGTGACCAATACATTAAATTGTTCTTAAGTTCTTCCCTTCACTCCATTTCCCTGAGTCTTAGACATCTCTCCTCCACTCTTTCACACACACAATGCCTTTTACCACTTACCAGCACTCTCACCTCAGTTTCTCTCACCATGTTATGACCTTAATCAAGAGGCAGCAGGTGGAATAATTCTGAGTAGATGGAATTCCGCTGCCAATATGACACCCAAAGGATTGAGTGCATGATGTATGCAGATCCATCCAATCAAGCCTCACACGGCTTGATTGGATGGATTATATTAAAAATGAATGACATGAATGGTTTGATTATGATCAAAGGAGCAGCCTGTAGCTACCACTCTGCAGCCCAGTGTACCCCCTCCCACTCCCAGCACATCCACTACACCAAATCATCTCCCAAGTATTCCAGGCAGCCACTCATCTCTTGATGAATAGGCTCAGGGATTTGGAGGCACAAAACCAATAGCCGATGCTGGAGTGCATAGATTGAGGTGAGATGTACATTTAATTGGGGCAATATGAGGAAGCCTGTGTGGTTTACCCAGAGGTGGACAGTAATACTGTACTTAAGTACAGATTCTGAGGATTTGTACTTTACTTTTTCCAATTTTTTTGATACTTATTATTCTTACTTGAGTACATTTCCAAGGCAAATTCTTTTACTTTTACTCGAGAGTGTGTGTGTGTGTGTGTGTGTGTGTGTGTGTGTGCGTGTGTGTGTGTGTGTGTGTGTGTGTGTGTGTGTGTGTGTGTGTGTGTGTGTGTGTGTGTTATACTGTGCAACAGTGTCAACTTGGTTGTGAAAACCAACCAAAAGCAATTTTCGTGCTCGGATAGACCCAGCCAGTCAAGGGCTCGTGCTTAGACAGACCCAGCCAGCCAGGGACAGACCCAGGGACCCAGAGACACACATAGCTGTCTATAGGAGTGGTTGCACCACTCAAAAATTAGTGAAACAAAGGGATAAGGGGTAAGGTGGTGCACAAGATCGGTCCCTTATCCCTAAACTGACTCCTGACTGTAGAAAGTAACAGTACAGTAAAGAACCTGGGGGTCATTATTGATTCTGAATTGAATTTTAATTCACACATTAATCATGTTACCAAGATTGCCTTTTTTCACCTTAGAAATATTGCACGAATAAGAGCCTATTTGTCTTTGGACGATGCAAAAACGCTAATCCACGCATTTGTTTTTTCTCGGCTTGATTACTGCAATGCACTTTTTTCAGGACTGCCTAAGAAAACAACTGACAGATTACAACTTGTCCAAAATGCAGCAGCCAGAGTTTTAACTAGAACTAAGATGAGAGAACATATTACTCCAGTTTTGGCTTCACTGCACTGGCTTCCGGTTGTTTTTAGGATTGATTTTAAAATTATTTTACTTGTGTATAAAGCTCTCAATGGTCTCGCACCTTACTACCTACATGACTGCCTGCCTAAATATGTCCCAAACCGCCCCCTAAGGTCTTCCACTGCTGGCCTGCTCGCTTTGCCTAAAAAAATGGCAACTAAAAAATACGGGGAAGCAGCTTTTTGCTTCTACGGGCCGTCGGCATGGAACAAGCTCCCACTGTACCTTCGTCAGGCAGCCTCTGTAGAAATTTTTAAAGCACAGCTCAAGACCCACTTCTACAACATTGCTTTTAATTTATCTTTTATTTTTTTGTTCACTGTATTGCATTACTGCTTGTTTTATAATGTCGTTGTCTTGCTTTTATTTTTTTTTCTCCATTGCTCTGTAAAGCACTTTGAGCTGCATTTTATGTCATGAAAGGTGCCATACAAATAAAGTTTTATTATTATTATTATTATTATTATTATTATTAAACGTTTTTGTCTTTTTTGTTTTACTATCTTTTTAAATAGTTCAAATAGCCAATCGACACGACGTGTTTCATAATCGCGAAAGTATAAGCAAATAAGTTGTAAGGAGTAAGTCACTGGCGATAATTCTGGGCCGTTCAAGTCGTCTGTTGAAAAATTGTGTTGTCCTACTGTACAGCGAATACACAGCGAATGATGGGAGTGGATGACAGTGGTCATTGAGTGGCCATTAAGGACACCATGTGGATGGGTGAGGAGTGACACATTAATCTATACTAGAGAGGTGTCCGTGGGGCCTCTACGGCGGTGACCGTCATTTGTAATGAGCTTGGCTGTGGGGGTCTCAAGGAGGGCTTATTTGTCTGAGGACCTGAGTGTACGTGTAGGTTTATAAGTAGCCAGCATGTCAGAGACATACTGGGGAGTATGACCAAAGAGTATGCTTTCTGATTTGGCTTTCGTTCAGTTGTATAAAGTTATTTGACATCCAGTCTTTAATATCCGAGAGGCACGATAAGAGACTGGACAGATTACATCATATGCGTGCCAAAGCATTGGTCACTTTTAATTATGGTAAAAGTGGATATGGCTTTAATCATAGCCCTGTAGCAAAATACAATGGACAATCCTTAAACAGTGAAATCCATGAACCATGGCATCGTGAAGGGCCTTGTCAGCCTCTCCTAACATTTTATGTACTTTATGAACCATGGCATCTTGAAGGGCCTTGTCAGCCTCTCAAAACATTTTATGTACTTTTCTTGTCGCTATAATTAGGTAAAACCCTGCATAGTTTATTATTACTGAAACACTGCATTTTTGAGTGGTGGGTGGGTGGGTGGGTCGGTCTGTCTGTCTGTCTCCGTCCGTCCGTCCGTCCGTCCATGAAACTAGCTTGGTTGGTTTTCACCACCACGTCTCGCTGTTGTGCAGCCTAACACACACACACACACACACACACACACACACACACACACACACACACACACACACACACACATTTACTGTATATATGATGATTTCGGGTGGGACAGTACAGTACAGTACAGTACAGTACAGTACAGTACAGTACAGTACAGTACAGTACAGTGAACCCCTGGGGACCCCCACACGGTAACTCTGTTTCTCAACTGTTTCGGACGCGGGCGGCCCGCCAGAACCGGGCCAACGCCCTGGGCTCGTTCCTGTGGGTCTGGAAGTTCGGGGGACCCCCTGGGGACCCACACACGGAGTTGCACCACTCACTTCACACAGGTGTGATTTTTTGTTATTATTTGTTATTCGGTTCTTCCAAGTCTGTTATCCAGTTTGTGTTTAACATTTTTCCTTTATCAACCAAGGAATGAATCACATATATCTACTATTATATGCAACTAAGCATAAGTGGGCGAGAGTCATTTTTTTGTTTTCCCTTTAAGACAGGCTCTTTGAAAGGAGGAATAGACAACACAACACCTTGTTTTCCCTTTAAGACAGGCTCTTTGAAAGGAGGAATAGACAACACCTTGGCACCAATTTCAAATCTTGTGAGTAATTCCTTACATGAATGTCGCAGTTCCACATCATGCATGCTGGGTTAATTCACAACAAAATGGCTCTATATTCATAATATTTTCCATTATGTTTTTCTCGATTACAGGACCATATCCAACTGAAAGTAATCATCCTATCACATTCAGATAGATAACCTGGTGTTGTATGGCATGTTATTTAATATAAATGATAACCTGGTGTTGTATGGCATGTTATTTAATATAAACAATATAAATAGAATTTGTGGCTAAAGTTGATGCAGATTCAGAGATCTGGGGAAAATAAATCCATAACCCTTCAGCGTTTCACTTAAAAATCTATTTTTCGTCCACATTCTAGGGCAATCGTCCATGGCATAGGCTACTGTATGTTTACACTTCCTATGCTTTATTACTTTTTCCATAACTCTATCGACCTGTGGGCATATTGAGAGCTTCTCTATTGGCTGTACTCAACCTATTCTCAAACCACTTCCTGCCCGGAGCTCACTGGTGAGTCCTAGTTTGCCCATTATTGAACCAGTTAGAGAGAGTGAGAGACACACAGAGACAGTAGGGAGAGAGAGAGAGAGAGAGAGAGAGAGAGAGAGAGAGAGAGAGAGAGAGAGAGAGAGAGAGAGATTACTATATGCTGAAGTGGGTTCAGTCGATAGTTCATTAGAACTACACTGGTATGTCTTCATTGATGCTGTCCAGCGAGTAGCACATGCAGGGCCTTTCTCCTTTTACTTATTTCAACAGGAATCTCATTCAGGTACGTTCCTCTTGCTGTACATTTTGTTTTCAATGATGCTGTTTGCTTGCATATCGTTCCATTCTTTGTTTCTGCTGTTTTGCTTTGCTGTGCTTGTTGGGAACTCATGCTTCTAAAAATGTGTCATGGTGGTCTCAGGTAAAGTAATTTAAACCCATTGAGGCCTGAGCCCAGATTCTACAGAATGTCCTCAAAATCCTGACAGCTTTCATTTCAAGGACCCCCATAATTATCTGTATTTGGCCCGTGGACCCCCATCTGAAAATATTTAGTTCCAGGGACCTCCGAGAAACAAATATTTGAATTAAAAACATTTGCTGTGAAAGAATATATATTCAAAGATCTACACACTGTTTCACAATCTTACTATTTTTCAACAGCTAAAGTTTAAAATAATGGTCAAGTGGTTAAACGCTATAAGGAGACACAGACCCGTCCTCAGGTCTAAATGGTTTAAGCTTTAGAAATAGATGTGTCATGGAACTCATGGGCCTCAGTTTAAAAGGTTTAGTTCTTATAGCTTTGAAGCAAATCCCAGTGTTTCAGCATGCATGAAAGTTTCTTCAATTTGTTTGTCAGCTAAAGCTAAACGTATTCACTATAATGTTTTCTTATCTGTGGTAGGAAGGAATAACAGTTCAATATATTGTGTGGCATGAGGAATTTAATCGTCATGTAAGAACAGAATAATTTCACAAAAAAACACAAATGATTAATTATTTGGATTCCATCTTAATAACTATTAGAATGAAAATGCATGAGTAAAATTAACTAATCCTAACCCTAAGTAACTATTATTTAAAATCTTTAGAATTCTGATTTGACCTGATGCCGCTTGTTCAACACAGATGTTGCGTGAAGTTTCCTTCATGATGAACTCACTGAATTTTCAGTGATTGTGTGGCACTTCTCAGAGAAAGTGAATTCTCAAATGTATTTAAAGTTAACAAAATAGCTGTACTACCATGTGCACGCACACGCACACACACACACACACACACACACACACACACACACACACACACACACACACACACACACACACACACACACACACACACACACACTCGTTTAGTTTGGGAAAAGTTCAAATGCTGTTTCGGAATGCAAGAAAGCTGCCTGAAGAGGGAGACATTATTGTTGTGTCATTATGTGTATCCATCATGCACACAAAGTCATTTTGTGAGAATGCATGATGTATGACACAATAAGTTCAGATATGAAACTTTAGTGTACACACTGTGTGTGTGCGCGTGTGTGCGTGTGTGTGTGTGTGTGTGTGTGTGTGTGTGTGTGTGTGTGTGTGTGTGTGTGTGTGTGTGTGTGTGTGTGTGTAAATTCATGAATGATATTATGATAAGAGAATGTGCACCGCAGGCTTATGATAATGTGTGCATGCACTGATGCACTGGCATTAACTGTGTGCCTAATGCAGGTGTTTTCCTGCATGCATTGAACATGAGCGCGTACGTGTGTGTGTGTGTGTGTGTGTGTGTGTGTGTGTGTGTGTGTGTGTGTGTGTGTGTGTGTGTGTCCGTGTGTGTGTCCGTGTGTGTCCGTGAGTGTGTGTGCATATCGTTGATGGCGGGTAGAAACCTCTTATGTCCATATTTGAAATTTGTGTTTTTTCGTAAATGGCCAAGTGTGTCAAGCCTATTGATCTGAGCTGTGACCGAGGGGAAAGACTGCTGCATGCATGCTGCCCAGTGGGTGTGAAGGGCACTGATGTGACAGCATAAATTACACAGACAGGAAGCAAATGCTGGCAGCTGTCATAAAGCGCTGTCCTTTTTTGACGCAATTAAAATGTGTCTATTGTCTACGTCATGCACCAATTAAATTATTGCTGTCAGGCAGAAACCTTGTAGCTCCAGATTTCATATTTTTAAATTATAATGCTCTACATCACATTCATGCAAGAGTGTTGCACAAAAGTAGTGGTTTAGAAGATTAGAAGTAGCAGATATGCAAGCGATGTGGCGCATTGGCGCTTGTAGATCTGCTATTTTCACTATATTCAAATGTTTTTAAAATGATATGAAAACCGGTTGTAGACATACATACAAGGTTTCCACCCGACAGCAATAAAATATAGTTTCAATGCCAGTGAGAGTGATCCCTGAGGCATGACATTCAATCTGGGTCATTGTTGAGGTTGTGCTCTTAAAAGTAGCAAGGTGTGTGTGTGTGTGTGTGTGTGTGTGTGTGTGTGTGTGTGTGTGTGTGTGTGTGTGTGTGTGTGTGTGTGTGTGTGTGTGTGTGTGTGTGTGTGTGTGCGTGTGTGTGTGTGTGTGTGTGTGTGTGTGTGTGTGTGTGTGTGTTTTTTTTTCCTAAATATATTCTCCTTTTTTCATCTTTTTATCCAGGCATCATTGAGTATAGCCTACTTAGAAATGTTCTCAGTATTTCAAAAGAAATCCAGGTGTTATTAGCCGTTGAATAGATCTGATACTGTTTTGCACTAAACATTTAGCTCTGAAAAGTTAAAGTTTGTCAAATAACTTTGGAAATGAAATAATAATGGTCATAACAACAAAAAAGTATGCCTACTACTATTATAGCAGCAGCACTAAAACAAATATAATCTGTCTTCATTAATGCCAAGTAGGCCTAGCCATACAGGATTAGCCTGGCGCAGCCAGACAACGCGAGGCTAATACAGGATAACAAGTTACTGGGCATGGATATGTTTGTTCTAGACTTGTCAGGCTATTGGACACTTTGCATCTGATGTAAGCAGATGACCTTTTTCTTTTAGTTTTCTTCTGTTTTGGTCTCCTTGATCTCATTACAGATTAATCGATTGTACTCAGTTAGTTTCTAATTAAATCTCCTCTAAATGCCATGGCGAATTTATTTCAAAATATCTATTTGAAATTGCTGCGTTTTTCTTACATTTGAAATTACTTTTTGACAATCACACGGTCCAATTTTCCATCACACATTTTTTTTAATCCTCGAGGGCACATTTCAAAAGTCAAATGTGAGAACTGCCTTATTTTCAACCATAAAAATAAATGCCATTTCTAAATGACAGCCCATGTCATGTAATGAATGCTTCGTACTGCCCCATTTTATACACATGGAAACTCAACACGATACACAACCAACACTTGAAATATATTTCAAATACACAGTATTGCTTTGAGTAATTGTAATCTGATTACATGTAACGCCACTGTTCTCCACATAGCCCGGCGTTAGCTACCACAGGAACAGGACATTGGTAAATTGGTACACGTGCTAGCCTGTAAGTTACCAGCCTGTGTGCTTTAATTATGCGCATTTCAATCGACGTGGGCGTCCTTTTAATTATTTCCCCATTGATCTGGTACCAGTGGTACACTGTAACCTAACAAGGAGGTCAGTGAACAGGAGCCGTGGGGTAACCATGATAGAACTGGCTCTAGGCCTCAATGCCCTCTCAAAGCACAAAATGGAACAACGATACTGACTGACTGAAGCCTGATTTATACTTTGACATATACGACACGTGTCGTATGACAATCTAAGAGCTCAACAACATGTGCAGATGCAACCTGACCTACTGTACGCGCTTGTACAGTAGGTCAGGTATTTTCACCTGGGATTTTACTGTGTACATTACAGTGTGTAATGTAAGTAAAGTAAGTGTTTCTCTGTAGATGCCCATACACATATATTTGTAATCAGAATTGTTCTTTAACCCATTAAAACCGGGAAAGCATCTGTGTCATTTTGGATTTTAGACACATATTTTGTCTTCTGAGGGTCCGAAGCAAAAAACTTTTTTCAGATGGGGGTCCGCGGCCAAATATATTGGCACGAAAAACATTAGAGAACTACTGATTTAGAAGGCACTTGAGAATCTGCCTCACAGGTCTTAATATAGGTTTGGCCCGGGTTATTATTACACTGTTTGATCTTCATCTCCCTTTTAAATGCAGGATGGACCATGGAGACCGAGGACATGGCATTTCTCACCTTCGCTATGAGGAGGAGGAAGGTCAGCATGTGTGTGCACATGCGTGTGTGTGTGTGTGTGTGTGTGTGTGTGTGTGTGTGTGTGTGTGTGTGTGTGTGTGTGTGTGTGTGTGTGTGCCAGTGTGTCACAGTGTGTGTTATACAGTATGAAGTGGTAACTATTACCATATGTATCTATCATTATAGATATTCCTACATGTCTCTAGTTTATATTTTGGTAAAACACTTTTGGGCCTAAATTCGGCCATAGCCACTTGCCCAAATGTGTTACAGCTATGGCCGTTTTTAGCCCAATGAGTGTTTTTCATGCAAAACTAATGATTTGAATGGATTCAGAATCATGAAAACCCTCTAGTTTGACATGTCACATGCTACTTATAGCATAATGAAATTTGGAAAATGCTGCAGTTGTTAATGGTATGGTCACATATAACTGGCGATAACTGGCATTAAGCTACTGAATTGGAAGACTTATCATACCAAAATATAAACTAAAGACATGTAGGAAACTAGGAATACAAAAATACAAACATTTTACAGTCACCAGGTGGTACCAAAATCTGGCTTGGCCCCTGGACGACATGTTCAGAGGCACATAGTTTCCATTGTATCCATGTATTTTGTCCAGAAGTCAGCCATGGCCCTTTAATGAACACAGTTTGACATGGATTAAAGGACCACTTCACCACTTTTCAACCTATCTTCATATAATAGGTCCTCAATAATAATTGATAATAATAATAATCATGATAAAATGGCACGATTTATTTCTACTCAGTCTGTGTCTCATAGGAGGGCTGTGGACAGTTTAGAAACCGTCTTCCAGTGACATCATCATTAGGCAGATTATTTTTGAAACAAGATTTTTTTTACAAAAATGTTTAGATTTGTATTATCGTGAGAACGATGGCTTCCATTTTCGCATTGCAACTTTTCAGGACTAGAAAGCCTGCAGTTTCTATTAGCTTGTATTCCCCATCGATGATGTCACTGGAAGACGGTTTCTAAACTGCCCACAGCCCCCCTATGAGACACAGACCGAGTAAGTGTGTGTGTTCGCCATTTTTTTCATGATTATTAGTGAGGACCTATTATATTAAGATAGGTTGAAAAGTGGTGAAGTGGTCCTTTAACCTAAATGTGAAACTAAGTACCACATAATGCTATAACCCACAACAATATTTTAGTCAAATCACTTGAAATTAATATGAAAAATTGTTTTGAAAGTATGCCCAAAAACATTTTGTCTATATAAAGTTAAAATTAGGATTCAAATTAAGAAGTGGTCTATGGACTTTCTTGTCTTTAAGCAGGAACCCACTCGTGTTGTGACGTTATGTGGCAGCCACAGTGGGCACTTCATTCTGCACTTCATTAAATGTCCTTCCCTTGTTAGCTAAAAAGTCTGGCACACATGCAAGGTTTCCAATGAACCTCCTTGTAAGTTGAATATGCTGTTCAACCTAAGAGTAATTGTACTTACTATTGTTCATTCTGTCAACAGACCGCCAGGCCGTCTACATCGGTGTCCCGGTGCCAAGTGGATACAGACGGAAGCGCAGACGAAGGCGGCCCAGCCGCGAGACGTCAGACATGGAGAGCGACAGACGCTACGCTCACCACAGACACCACGAGCATGAGCATGATCGCTACAGAGATGTGGACATGGAGGAAGGACTCATGGACCCCCAAGACCATAATGTCCCCGACATCAACCGCACAAGTAAGTCTGATGCTGGGATTCCAATGACCATATTCACATGTGATGGACCTGTCCTCTTTGTGCTTTGCCAGTAGTCCAGCTCCTTGGCCTTTCCGATGTTGGAGATGGAGTGTTGTCACGCAAGCTCTGTACGCCTCCTCATTGTCATCCATGATAAGGCTGACAAAGGAGGTGTTGTTGGAGAAGTTCTGTAGATGTACCCAAATTGGAGTGGAAGTCAGAGTTGTATATGGTGAACAGGAAGGATGACAGCATGATTCCTTTGGGAGCCCTCGGGGGGCACAGGTCTGTGAAAGTCTGTGAAAGATTTCACGTAAATTGCACACTGCATTCATGATTTTAGGCTTTTTGTTCGAAACAGGCTAATCCTGCAAACTTTGAAAGCCAATGTTAGCCAATTAGGATGGAATATGAAATATCGGACAGATCCGTCTTGAACACATGACTATAGAGATAGTGTGTAACGATTTGCGGGATTTTTGGACAGAATCTGGATGAGTAGGCTAATATAAAAAATGTGTTTTTCAAAAGTCGGCCTCCTGGTAGCGCAGAGGTTCATCGTTGGCATCCAGGGAGTGTGCGTGCAAAATTTTGCACCGACCGGTTTAACGGTGCTGGAGATTAGCTGGTAACAGAAGGACGGACTCACACACAGACTCACACACACACGGACGGACGGACGGACGGAGTGCAAAACATACTCTCACATGGATTGTGGGTTAATGAACCTTAACAAACACATAAAATGCCATTGATCTACGTCAATTAATACATGTTACACTTAACGCCAATGCCGTAGGTGCACTGCAATTGATTTTTATAGTGCTTCTGATTGGTCAAGTCGTAATGCTACTCACGTTAGCTTTGGGTTGTTGTAATTTTTTCATTAACAGTGGATCGTGCCATCTTGATCGCTGTGCGCATTGTCATAACCTGGCCTGTTGGGCCATGACAAATTGAGGAGGACACTAGCAGTGTTCAAAATAACAATAATTTATTAACAAAAGGTAACTAATATTAAATAATGGTTACAGAATGTATGAGATGTGGAAGTCAGTAAGATCAGTGGTGTCAGTGTGGATGTGTGGTTAGTATGGTGAAGGGGTGTTGTAGTGTGCAAATCAAACAGTAAGGGGAAACAAACTGTCATCTGGAGAGGGACACTGAGAATGGCTGGCAAGCTCTCTTTTATAGGGTTCCAGCCAGGAGCACTGGTCAGGTGCTCCTAATGCACCTACTGTAAGAGGAGACTCAAGTGGGCCGACTCCCACATGATCTGTGGAAGAAATACACACAGGGCAGTACACCAGCATAGGCCCTGCAGGCCAGGCCAAGGGGCCGTGAGTCCGTGACCATTCTATCTGTTTCTTTCAATCGCCTGTATCTCCTATTCCTTGTCCCAGATGGCATTTCTGGTCAAAACAAGGTTTATTCCGTGGCCCAGAGCCGATGCTGTGATCCCCCTCCATCATGTTTTAGCAGCCCGGACGGTAAACAGGAAGTGATGGATCGTCACACACTAACATAAGATCATAACATCCGGTCTGGGTTTTTGTGGGGAAACGCTTGCGTGAATTATATCAAAGTTATCAATAAATTCTGGCGAAATAGGTGTTAATTAAAACTCCATGTGTATTCTAATGCTATTTTCTCATGAAAAAATGTCTCCCATTGTATTTTCAAACATTGAAAACATTCAAACATTGAGCATAATATGCAACAAAAGGGTTACTTCACTGCCGGAGTCAATTGTACAATTCTAGTCAATATCATTGATCCCTGTTTGCCTTTAACAGCATGCTCTCTGTACAGTACCCACCCTATAGCTGTCTTTATTGGTTTAGAATATTGTCACCAACCGATGGGTCAAACCCTGCAGGGCCGATCACAATAACTGCATGGAGGTTAACGATATTGTTAACCTACATGCAAAAGAACCAGATTCAGATGAATTGCAGGTAAATTAAGCTAAAGAATTGGCTATTTCTACAGTGCAAGTAATCAGGAACCTGCAGGTTCCTTTGTGGCAGTACTGATTATAGAGCAGCAGAAATAGATAAATCATTTCTATATTATGCAGTGAGCGGTTTCAGTCAGGCATTCTGATCGATCAAAGACACGTTCCGATCATGCCAATGCTTTCCATAATCTACAGTATGGGTAACTGTGTTTTATTGATGTCTATGCCTATACTAATGAAGCACTTTTGCAGTATATACCAGTCTTTTGGTATACCGGCGTACTGTCGCGTACACAGTATGTAAACTACTTTTAAAAACACGCATTGGTATTGTATGTTAATAATAATATTCCCAAAGCACTTCTGAAAACAAGAGTTAAAGCATTTACATAAAACAGTGGAGTGTGAAATAAAAACATTAATCATCAAATTTAAATTATGTAAAATGTTATGAAGCCATGAGGCTGTTCCAGAGCCCACGGACCCTGGCAGTAACAACATGATCAGTTCAGGAAATACATCAGGAAATACATCCTAATGAATAAGTAATATCCTTGAGGACATTTCTGTGATTAGACACCACTGTACTGCTTACAGCTCTCAGCTGTAGTTCATATTTAATTAGTGTTTCACCATCCAAATCATATTAACAAAAGTGTTTCACCATCCAAATCATATTAACAAAACCACTAAGCCACACTGCCATCCGATGTTATAGATTGATTCTATTTATTGACTGGTCCAGAAATACAGTAGGTTATAACCTCACTTATGTA
Organism: Protomyctophum bolini; assembly: GCF_963924005.1. Lineage (NCBI taxonomy): Eukaryota > Metazoa > Chordata > Actinopteri > Myctophiformes > Myctophidae > Protomyctophum > Protomyctophum bolini. The sequence goes on along the minus strand of NC_137867.1, from coordinate 28,150,785 downwards.
GCTTTGTCACAAATTACTTTGTGACAGGCAGAATTATCCCATGTGTCAGTGACCACAGACCTCTCAGCATAGCCCCAGGACTAAGAATGTTCCTATAAATCAGTGGACAAAATATTGTATAGGAAAGCTGTTTCCTACAGCTTCATGTTCATACAGTATTGTAGAGTTGAATCCCATTTTCAATTTAGACGTTTCATTGATTATTGATTTATTTCCTGAGTCTGCAGACAAAAGGTAATAGTACATAGGTCAAAAGTACATAGGTAACAAAGGTTGTGTTTACTGTCAGGGTCCTTCGGCTCTAGAACAATCGCCCTGAGCACTTAAATGTTTTTATTTATCACTGCATTTTCATATAGCAATATTATAGCAGACAGACATAGTGACTTACAAAGTCCAAGATTTATTTAAATGGCATGAACCCTATAGTCAACAAATGAGGGTAAATGGTCAATTAAGTAAATATAGAGATAGAGATGGAAATGTATTGATCTGCTCTGAAGAAGGCTACTGCCGAAACACGTCAGCGTTCTCAAATAAACATGAGAAATTGCATCTGAGCCAGTCTTGCATCTTTTATTTTGGAATGCCGCTTTTTCCACCTTTATTAGTTAGGATATGAAGTTAGTTGGTGTAAGTCTGTAAGAGAAGAGGAGGCAGATGATTAGCTGTGGCGACCCCTGAAGGAAAGAAAGGAAAAGAAGAAGAAGAGGTCAATTAAGTAAATAGAAAGTAGAGGAATTATTTAAGTTCTGATAACCAAAGGTTAAGTTAGATATGCCTACTCAGTCTGAGTCAGCGTAATGTTTTTTGCATAACACTGTACCATAGGGTATATAAAGGCAGCACTCTTAAATATTCAGGGGAATCATATACATTATACACAGTTAGACTGGGAAAACATCCTGTCTTCAATTGCAGTTAAAATGTTTTAATCGGAAATCAGAACATTTTGGTCTACAGTAAGACCTTCGTCAGGCTATATCTTTATGAACCAAATGGATAGAGACCATCATAACAGGAATGATCCAATGCTGGAAACAACTTCTAGACCATTCAACACTTTAATGTATAAGAGGATGTTGAAATCAATTGTGCTCTACCTTTATTATCTTTGGGAAAGGTATAGGCCTACCATTCTGAATCATTATATATCACTAATTTACTTTTTGGCAAATAAAGGGAGCATGGTAATCGGCTAATCGCCCAATTTACTTGTTGTATAATAGAAATGGCCATACTGTCTTAGACTAGCTAGGAAAGATTCCTGACTGTGTTCAACCCTATACCCTATAAAACAACAAAATATCACATTTGTTGAAAGTTATCTCACTTTTGTCATTGTTTAATTTGGAGAGAGTGATGTTCATCCACTGATCGCTTTCACTTTGGCTTAGAGATAAACAACATAAAGGATGTTGGCCTGTTTGGTCCACCCTCAGCCCTCCTCTACTCATGGAGCGCTTATGTTTTCAGTCCACTAATCCCTACACGTTCTGAATGCCCCTGCTGACAGATTCAATAGCGCAGCTCGGAATCTGTTCTTGAGAGATTATATCCTCGTTAAAGTGGCACATTTGAGTTGATGGCACTGGTTGCCATGAGGATGCGTGAAAGAAAAACTTTTATAGGGTTAGGGTATAAGACATCGGGTATTTTTTCCCCACATCATATACAGTATAATTATAATTCAAGTATAATTAAATTTGGTTAAAGAATCTGTCAAGTTTGCCTTGCTTCTGGTATTAAGGTGTAATGACCTTATTTGGACACAAAAAAAACCCAATCTACTGTTATTTTGTCGCTGTCTGTGGAAACCTTGTACTGGATGTCCAAAACTGTATTTTCGTAAAGAAAAAAGAAAGAAAGAAAATAATGAAAAAAGCTGATCTTGCTCACATGCACGTGTGTGTTCCAGATTAATTAGTTAGGTTTCAACTTCCAGAACATCATCACATACAGTACACTTTCTGTTATGCAATGCTTTCCCTGTGTGGCATGGCTGAAGACATGTGTGTGGATTTCTATCTATCTATAAGTTGCAAATAATGTTACACATTTGTGTTGTAGTCTCTCCAGCTGCGGAGCGGCTTCGTTACATCCTGGGCGAGGAGGATGACCTGCCCAACCCAACACTCTTCACAGAGATGGACACTCTGCAGCGCGAAGGAGATGAGCTGGAGTGGAAGGAGTCGGCCAGGTGACTGGCCAAATTCTACTATACTTGTGGCTACATATGGATATGGCCCTCACTAGTGTGTGTGTGTGTGTGTGTGTGTGTGTGTGTGTGTGTGTGTGTGTGTGTGTGTGTGTGTGTGTGTGTGTGTGTGTGTGTGTGTGTGTGTGTGTGTGTGTGTGCGTGTGTGCGTGTGTGCGTGTGCGTGCGTGTGTGTGTGTGTGTGTGTTTTCATCAAGGGTAATTATTCTGCCATTTAGAGCTTCATTGACCACCATGGTCTAATGGTGCACAAGGTCCTTTATCTCTGTTATCATACAGTGTGTGCACGCACGCACGCATGCATGCACGCAGGCACACACACACACACGCACACACGCATGCACTTTTGATTTTATTTCAGAAAAGCCTGCTAGGTTAGACAAAATGACGTCATGACGAACTCTTTGCTTCAGGTGGGTGAAGTTTGAGGAGAAGGTAGAGTCTGGGGGAGAAAGATGGAGCAAGCCCCACGTGTCCACTCTATCCCTGCACAGTCTGTTCGAACTCAGGACATGTCTCCAGACAGGCACGGTGCTACTAGACCTGGACGGATACTCACTACCTCAGATCGTTGGTGAGCCAACATTCACTTTAATGTGATCTTATTGAAGAAGTAATATATGCTCATACTAGGCTACTGTCTTTATGGCTGTTTTATTTATAAGGCCACTTAAAGACATTTTCATTGAATTCGAGCAGTGCTAATTAGGAAAGATAAAGTGGAGCGAATGACCAGTCATTAACCTGGTTCCAAGCCATGACATACAGTACATATAAATTAAATTCACATAGCTGATGGTCCTTTCCTGAGAATCTTTCTGTACATGTAAAACTAGGGAGTAAGATTCAATATTATAGAATATACTATGAACTAGGCCTGTGACTGCCTGTAATGGGCATATGGTACGGTATGTGGCTAGGCCACCAGGACATCCCAGATGAGATGGCTCACTCAGCAAACTTTATTGGTTGGTCACGTCTTTTATTACATGGTCTCTGTAAAGTAAAGTTTTACTTTTGTAATACAAACTCAAGTGTATGGCTGCTCATAGAGTCACTGCAGGCAGTGTATGGCTGCTCATTGAGTCACTACAGGCAATGCAACTCATGGACGTCATTGAGTTTTCTTGATTTGTAGATCTACAGTTTGAAGATTCATGAACCACTACCTTTCCAATGTTTTAAGAACGGGTATTTAGATGGAAGTTGGTTTCAAGTTGCTCTTTGACAGTGTCTGGGTTCATTTGCATCACCAGATTCAGACTTCAGGGAGCAATGATAATCCAATGATTTAAAAACACAGATCCTTTGTGACAAAGCCAACTTTTGATGGAACATCTAATCTAATCTACAGGAGGTTAGGCTTGTTATTCTTTGCTATTGTACTGTAAGAAAAAACACTCTATACACTACAATGGTAATAAGCTCTCACGCTTTTTTTTGTTTGTCCTTTTGACAGTCAATCACAGAACAATCAATACAATTTTGTATTTTCCAGATGAGATCATCGAGCGGCAGATTGCTGAGGGCTTGATATCTCCAGACCTGAGAGAGCAGATCAGCTTTGTACTGCTACGGAAACACAGACACCAGAACAAGAAGTCAATGAAGTCAAAGGGTGGGAAACCTAGCTCTTCTACCACCCCCAGTGAGTTTCAAACTTGAACAATAAACTTTGACTATGTGTCATGTTTTTAAAATGTTTGTGTTTAGTTCAGTGATACTCAAAAATGTTACCGGTAATTTCAAGAACCCCCATGTTTGGTATGAATTAAGACTTAGGACTCCCACAATAGTTGTACACTATTAGCCTGCATGGGATCCAGACTGACTCGCTCTGTAACTCGCCCCACAGACTTCAAATTCAACACACACGTTCCACACCAACACAGGGAGTGCAAAGACAAAGTTGTCGAGACAAAGAACTCCATATATGGGAATAAAAGGGACACATACATAATAACTGGGTGGGGTATGCATTTCCAACTTGCATCGTTCCAAGTAGGCCAGTGTCCAAGAGGCACCTCTTTAGTATCTATAAATGCACCATGACTCTCTATGTCTGTAATCTGTAATCCACGTAACTCAAGAACCGTTCACCCCACCGACTTCAAATTTGACATGGGTGTTCCACCACAGGGAGTGCAGTGCCCGGTGTCGAGTCCATCGGAGAGCCGGTTGTCCAGAACCAGCATAAAAGCCTCTGCTCGGGTTCTGGACCTGATCACCCCTATATCTCCATATATGGAGCTGGCCTGTTCTGACATCGCCACACTTCATATTTGGGCATGCCTGACACAGAACTCCATAGGAATAAAGGGACACAGAGAGACAGATACAGAAATCTCCAAATATGGGCATAAAAGGGACACAGACAGATGGATGGAACAGGTACTCTGACATGGGTACAATGGGTATTGCATATAGCCAGGTGGGGCATGGATCTCCAAAAAGGTTGATTCATATATATATTTGTACGCTTGAGTCCCGGGGACACATACATCTTTTGGTTCTGGGGACAGAATTATCAGACTAGGACCCCAATAGAAACATATAGTTGGGGGCACGGTGGCACAGTTGATAGCCTCACAGCTAGAAGGTCCTGGGTTCGATTCCCGCTCGGGACGCTGTGGGCGCTGGCGGCGTGTTTCCTCCTCCGCGTCATCAGTGCCCATACCCGAAGGCGGGGTTGGCGAAAGGGCCTTACTGTGTGGAGTTTTCATGTTCTCCCTGTGTCCCCTAGGGTAGGTACCCTCACAAAAAACATGCAGTAATCCTGGTCACTAAACTGCCTCCCCCTGGCCAGCCGGGGCGCCTGATGGAGGGGAAAGGAACTGGTTGGAATAACGTGTTCCTTCCACGCGCTACGTCCAACCAGGGAAACTCCCCCTTGTCAGGTGTAAAGGAGCAACTTGGACACTCAGGCATGAAGGAAGCATGAGTTCAAGTCCGTTTCTCTCCCCTTGGGGGACTAGGTTGGTGGAGGGTGTGTAGAGCCCAGGATCACATTAGATGATTGACACAGGGGTGAAAAATGGGTTACAAAATCGTGGGATAAAAAATATATTAAAAAAAAAGAAACATATAGTTATCCGCACTACAGTAGTAGGCCATTTATGGCCTACTACTGCATGTGTGTACTACTACTACTACTGTGTACTACTACTACTAGTGTGCAACAAGCAAGTATGCACTCGACAGAGTGCAGTTCTAGTTATAGAACTGCATCTACTAAAAGCTACTCAACATGAGGCCCACATACTTAATCTTGTGTTGCCCTTTATTGCCATAGCAACTACCATACAGTTATATAATAACTACAATAAAAACATATATAGTTATTCTTTTTTTACTGGGGACAAATCAATAACAACAAAGTCAAATCATTAACTTTAATGATTAAAGGACATTTCAACAATTGTTCTTTGAATGCTTTTATGGCTGGAAATAACAGGCCATGTGCCACATTCAGTTCTGGTCACATAACTTCAACATTTCACATCGTGACAATTTCCAACGTTGTTCGGCCTTATAGATCAAATATGGCTGTTTTCTGATTTGACCGCACAGATGGCCATTGAAGCTCTCTGTTGTCAGTTAAATACCATTGATGCCAAACTTCAGGTTGTTAAAACTACTTCTGATTTCTGATTTTGGGAAGAAAAAGTAAAGCAAAAACTCCATCTCTGCCCTGTCGCTCTGATTAATGTTATATATGCTGCAATTTCTCTGCCCCCAACAGCACGAAGTCCTGCACCGTCCCGAGGTGGAGCAGGGGCCAACTTCAACCGCTCCACTGAAGACCTCCGCATGAAACAGCAGCAGTCTGCTAGCTACGGTCGCCTGCGTGAGTGTCTGACTTTTGTTGATATGGAACAGCGGTTATATCATTTTGAAGCTGTGATTATGTAAATGCAATGCAAATTCAAGTATTTCTGTGCTGTATTTCCTTCCAGGTCATGCCCATAGCAGAAGTATGAATGACATTGCTGATACTCCCGGCCCTGACCAGGTGACTGACATCATTAAATAGTTTAGTGCATGTCGTACACTATTCCTTCAGTTTGCTTCTATAACAACCATACTTCTCCACACACATTCATATTATCATTATTATGAATTAATAATATACCAAGCAATGTTGCATTGCTTGGTATATAGCCCTGCATGGGAGGAGACCTTCCATTAAAGGTAGGGTAAGTGATTTTCTTAAAATAAGTGTTAAAAAGCTCTATATTGTGATAGTGGGCTTCACATTGCTGTAGAGAAGCGGTTCCCAAACCTTTTTGGCCATGCACCCCCTGTTACAGTACCTCCCGATCTAGCTGACGCACCCCCTATTACCTCCCGACCTATCTGACGCACCCCCTGTTACCTCCCGACCTATCTGACTCACCCCCTGTTAACTACAGACCTATCTGACTCACCCCCTGTTACCTCCCGACCTATCTGACGCACCCCCTGTTACCTACAGACCTATCTGACTCACCCCCTGTTACCTCCAGACCTAGCTGACGCACCCCTGTTACCTCCAGACCTAGCTGACGCACCCCCTGTTACCTCCAGACCTAGCTGACGCACCCCTGTTACCTCCAGACCTAGCTGACGCACCCCTGTTACCTCCAGACCTAACTGACGCACCCCCTGTTACCTCCAGACCTAGATGACGCACCCCTGTTACCTCCCGACCTAGCTCCTAGACACGTGGAATTTAAGTGATGACATAAATAAATGAGCAGTCAAAATTGGAACTGGAACAGTACAAAAATTAAGCTAATAAATGGCTATACTCTCTCTTGAATAGCTGAACTTTTATCACCTACCTGGAAATGTATTTTCTGTTTATTAAAGAGCTGGAGAGACAGGGAGACCCCTGTTATTGAACTCTATAGCAATGATTACTATCAGAATATAGTGATTTAACCTTTTAACAAAACTTTTTGTTTTAACCAAAATATATCACTTACCCTACCTTTAAGCATCAACCAATCCTGGAAGAAGGCCTCCCACTACTTAAGTATTGGCTATAAGCTATGTATATCACGATTCTTTCATTCCCCTAGACAGGACCGTAACATAAATGGGATGTTTGGTCCATTACATGGTAAGTGCAAGAAGTTATGGCCTGTCTGTTCAGAATAGCATGCTTTAAATCAACGCCCAGGGAAAGGAAAGAATTGAGACATACTGTACAGTTGGCAAGTGCAATGTTATTATTGACATTTTTCTGCTTTATTTTAGTTTGGAAAGTAGTTTTACAAAAGACTTTCAATACAGATTTACTTTAAATGGAATTGATTTTTTACAAACAGAACAACCCCAGGCGCAAAGCAATAAATAAACAAAACAATCTAACTAACTATACGGTATCCTTACCTACATCAAATCAAACGTACAGAAATCAAACCTAATCTAACTACTCTAATCTAATCAATATCAAAGAGGTTTCGCTTACACAAAGCTGGTGCTGGTGGCTGGAATCAGTCTAGATGAATCAAATAAACAGAAGCCCAAGCCTGCTCTAAGACTCAAGATTTACACAGTCAATATCATTGTTTAGGGGGGTATCAAAACAGAGGGGTGACTAGATATATATATATATATATATATATATATATATATATATATATATATATATATATATATATATATATATATAATTATATATAATTATATAATTATATATATATATATATACACATATATATATGTACATATATGTACACATAATTATGTAACAATAATAATAACTAGAACTGCACTCTGTCGAGTGCCTACTTGCACGTTGCGCAGAATGCGCACTAGTAGGCCATAAATGGCCTACCGGGGTATAACTGGCTTTCGATGGTGACGTAATAAAGATAGGTTTCAGATTATAGAGACATTATACTTTAATCCACCCGACACTGAAACATATCTTTATTAGTCACCATCGAAAGTCAGTTATACCCCGGCATTGATACATATCTTCATTACGTCACACTCAAAATCAGTATATATATACCACAAGCATACGCATAAAAAAGCCGACACGACCACCTTACTTGCGCGCTCTGCTTGCGCAAGTAATAATCTATATATACATTTTTGACATCCGTGTGTGTATGTCTGTCCCGGTCTTTGCTGATTGGCCAACCCAACCCAGTGGCCTCACGTATTGGACAAGCTCAATCAAGGATTAACCAGAATTTGTGCCACCTTTTCTAAAAACATTAGAAAATCATGCATTTATAGAAAGAGATAACCATTATCTAATGTGGATTTGATTACGTTTTGTTTAGTTTGATTAAATTGTCCCCAGTATTTGCAACAATTCTATGGAACAAATTGTCTTTGTCTTTAGGCTATCTGTATATTCATGTCTCCCGGGAGGTTCAAGCCCTTGCCCTTGTTTTCCATTTGTCGCCTTGTGTTATTGACAAGATAACCTCTCTCACTAAGGGACTGTGCTGTATTGTATTTGTTGTCCAATGAAGCAGCGAGAAGCTATATTTTTCCCCCCCAGCACTCATCAATATCTCATTGTAGAAAAGGTTACAGACAGTGATGGAAGCAGCATGTAGCTCTCTTCTCATCTGTAGGGAGGTTAAATACAGTGCCATTAGGAACTATGGCAATGTAAGTACATGTCCATTATTATCTGGGATTACAAAGCCATAAAACGAGACGGATCGGGTTTGTGTTGAACAGGTCAGGCTTAACTTTATTGCCGGAATAATTGTGAGCGGCAGCGTGCAAAAATAAGCGGGTTTACCGTGAATGGGGATTTGATTTGGAGGACGCTGTGTAAATGGTTCAATTAAGTGAAAGGTATTGTCTGCCAGAACAAGCATCCCTAGAAAATACCTGTGATTGGTTCAGAGGCTGGGGATTGTAAGGATGTACTGTAGTTTACATGCCTTCTCAAGGTCACTTATTGGCAGGCAATTATTTTGAAGTGTGTGTGTGTATGATTAATTTTGTCTGTGTATGTATGTGCATGTGTATACTTTATGCTGTACGTGTGCCTTTCTGTGTGTAAAAGAATATAGTCTGCACACTGGAATATGCTCAAAATGATTTATTATCACTGTTGTGGCGTAATAAGGCATTATCTTTTACATATTCCAATGAGCAGACTCTATTCTTTCACTGTTGTTCGCTTCTGGCCTGCACATGGCTTTAAAATGTGTTTGCTTTTCTGGTTTAATTTATTTGTGTGCCATTTCTTTGTGTTTATGTATGTGCAATTTTATAAAGTGGAACCATGTGGATTAGTTTGTTTTGCATTTGTCTTCACATGCGTGCATACTGTACCTGCATGCATATGCGCGTGCGTGTGTGCTTGCATGCATGCGTGCGTGTGTGTGTGTGCGTGCGTGCGTGCGTACGTGCATGTGTGTGTGTGTCTGTGTGCGTGCGTGTGTGTGTGTGTGTGTGTGTGTGTGTGTGTGTGTGCGCGCGCATACATTCATGTGTTCGTGCCTGCGTGGCTGCATGCATGATGTGTGTGATTGCACCGGATGTCTTGACTATTTTTTGTGTCTTTCTGTGTTACCTGTCTGCTTTGAAAAGTAAAATCCTCAGTGTTCATTAATCACATTTGCACACTCTCAGGGATGGGTTAAGGATTTTGTGGGGTTCCACTTCCTGTACATGACACTTTGTCTGGATCAATATGAAACTGGCATCAGGGAAACGTGTCACTGTCCCGTCCGCGTGCCTGCCACCTCACATGTAGCAGCTGACAGGCTGTGGATATCGACTGAACTGAACGTTCATTGATATTGAGCGATATTGTACCGCTGTCCAATTTACAGCACATCCTTGTGTCACACACAGGTCAGGTTAGTTGGGGGGAGAGGGGCGGTAGTGAGAAGGGGAGGGAGGGGGAGAGCTTGATCGTCAAGAGAGGGAGAGAGGGATAGGGGAATGGAGAGAGACTATTTCACCCATGCAATAACCATGTTAATGCTGGGTTTTGAAACCTGAGCACGGTGATCAATGCGTTGCTTCATGACATACTTCACAAAGCTGCCGCACTTTTTGCTTGTGTTCTATAAACATGGGCTTAGCTGAGAGTGTAGTCCTGGCTGTTTAGTTACAGTTTACACCTTGCTTTGACTGTTTACGTTTTGATGGTCTGGGAACTATGCTAGCTTACTATAGAGCAGAACTTATTATACGTTGGTGATGGAGAATATAATGCTATTCACACAGACCAGATGGTTTCAAGGCTTCAAGGCTTGAAAATGACGGTTCATATATTGCTGCTGTGCTGTGTTATGGCTTGGCTCTAATGAGGGGAGACCAAACAGAGGTAAATCAGCAAAAAGTTTTATTTAATACATTATCAAAATAGAATCAAAATATGCAACTTAAACAGGGGGCAGGGAACAAAGCAGGCATGACTCATTCACAGCAGAATGAACAGAGCCCATGATTTAAAGGCCCAGGGGGCCGTCACAGCTGTGAATAAAATTGGAGCATTGTGAGTTATTTTTCATGATTCTGTTTTTGCAGTTTGTCTGAAACTGAGGATTTTTGTATTTGGATTCTCACAGACCATAGGCCAGGACAGTCGTAGACTGCTCAAGCTCATTGTTCAATCATATTTTAGCTAACTCACCTTGCCATGATCATTTACTTAAGTCTGGGAGAAAGGTGAGATGCATTTGAACATGACACAATGACATCACATTGTGTTCCTCCGCTCTCTCGTTGCAGCTTAAGAACAAGTTCATGAAAAAGATACCCAGAGATGCCGAGGCCTCAAATGTGCTGGTGGGCGAAGTGGACTTCCTGGACAAGCCCTTTGTAGCATTTGTGCGCCTCGCTCAAGCCACTACGCTAGGAGGCCTGACCGAGGTCGCTGTGCCCACAAGGTATGGCCTTGTTATTACTACCCTGACTATTATCTGTCTAATGAGATCATTTTCACAGACACACGTACTTGACCTTTGTTTTCTTCTCTGATGTGCCAGGTTCCTGTTTGTCCTACTGGGCCCCCAGGGAAAAGCTAAGTCCTATAATGAGATTGGACGAGCCATCGCAACCCTGATGGTTGATGATGTAAGTGCCCATCCTTATATCTTCTTTTTCTTCTTCTTCTTTTCTTCTTCTTTAAAAAAAGAAATAAAAGAAGAAGGTAGGGTAAGTAATCAATCAATCAATAAATCAATCAATCAATCAATCAATCAATCAATCAATCAATCAATCAATCAATCAATCAATCAATCAATCGGCCATCATGCCACATAGGGCTCAGGGCTTAGCCGTATGACCGTATTCTGTGCATGTCATAATATCGATGAACGCTCTGCAAAAACAGATGATTTTTAGGTAGGTGATTTGACGTAGGCTACAACAAAGTTTAAGATGGAAGAATATTGGGGATCCGCCCGGGGTAAGATCTTTTCATAGGGGAGAGAATTCCACACAGCTCCTCTTGTGTGAAAATGAGATAATAAGCCCCATGGGGCTTCTAGACACATATCACAGCAAAACTGGCAGATTATCTTGTTCCTGATTCATGACATTGACCTGCATCTTGTTTCGCTGCATCTTGTTCCTGTCACAGTCACAATTGCTGCTGCTTATCTCTCGCAGAGATTTTACATTAAATATAGACCACAACGGGAACGGTTACATCTCAATGTTGCCACACAACCGTTGCATAGAGGGATGAACCGCAGCATACAAATAATATTCTACTACATTTTGTATGTTTAAGATCTTCCATAACTTTCATAACTCCCAGTCACTATACACAGTAGACACATATCTGGTATTACGTAGTACACCCATAACCCATCGACTAGTAAAGGATATAGTTTCAAAACAGTGCAGGTAGGGAGAAGCATTTCTTTCATCTATTGCTGCAGGCTCTCTTAGAAACACCAACATTCTCTCACACCCCTCACAAACACATCACCCTCCAATAATGCTTCTCTCTTGGCTGCTCTCCCTTTCTCGCATACAAACACTATCTATCAATCTCCAGCTCTTCAGCGATGTAGCATATAAGGCCAGAGATCGTGAGGATCTGATCGCAGGAATTGATGAGTTTTTGGATGAGGTGATCGTGCTTCCACCAGGAGAATGGGATCCCAAAATCCGCATCGAGCCTCCAAAGAAGGTCACCTCGGCTGACAAAAGGTTTGAAAAATCTTCAGCTAATTGTAATTCACCCCAGGTAGAAAGCCTTCTTTTTCTAATATGTAGTGTGTTCAAGTTCAGTTCATACAGTACATTTTATTCTTTTTACTTCATAATTTTAGTTTATAGATTTTTTTTTTTAAAGCTGTAGTGTACCTAAATTGGTGCTGTCTACTATAGTGTCTAGTACTGGTAAAGGGAAAAATATCTTCCCACTAAACTGCATTCTTCATACTGTATAACACTGTATTTCTCTCCACAGGAAGTCTGTGTTCTCTGTAAATGAGCAGGGCCTACTGAACGGTGCAGCTGGAGGAGCTGAAGATGGAGACGAGGAGACGCCTCATCCTCATGAACTGGGAGAGGAGCTGGCATTCACTGGAAGGTAGATGAACTGGGAGAGGAGCTGGCATTCACTGGGAGGTAGATGAACTGGGAGAGGAGCTGGCATTCACTGGGAGGTAGATGAACTGGGAGAGGAGCTGGCATTCACTGGGAGGTAGATGAACTGGGAGAGGAGCTGGCATTCACTGGGAGGTAGATGAACTGGGAGAGGAGCTGGCATTCACTGGGAGGTAGATGAACTGGGAGAGGAGCTGGCATTCACTGGGAGGTAGATGAACTGGGAGAGGAGCTGGCATTCACTGGGAGGTAGATGAACTGGGAGAGGAGCTGGCATTCACTGGGAGGTAGATGAACTGGGAGAGGAGCTGGCATTGACTGGGAGGTAGATGAACTGGGAGAGGAGCTGGCATTGACTGGGAGGTAGATGAACTGGGAGAGGAGCTGGCATTCACTGGGAGGTAGACGCTCATTTAGGCTCTGAACCCATCTGTACTTGGCAGTGGAGAGGACCTGAGGCTGATTCAACAAATGCCTTCTAAATCAGTAGTTCTCAAACCTTTTCATGATTCAAAAAATGTCAACATTTTTCTTTCAACATATTTCAAAAATATAAAACAATAGCAGATGTACAAGCGCTGAGCTTTATTTGTGAATGGCCAATACTGAAATCTAAAATGGCAGATGCTTTCTTGGTTTTAATGGGTTAAGCTTGTAAAATAGGAAATTTGCTTTGATGTTTATTACCAAACGGTGAGATTTGGGTCTGACCTAACCTGCAGTTGGCCAAACTCCGAAACTCACCCAGCAGATTCCTGTAAATCTTTGCTGTGAAAGTCAAAGAGTCTTTTTAAATGTAGCCTAATTGCCAATCCTATGAAGCCGTTTCATTTGTGTTTGATTAATTGCTTTGGCATGCACGTACAGTGCAATCAATGGAACACCACCAAATGTGTTGTCTCTCTTTATCTGGCCTTGCAGGGAGACTCGACGGAAATATATAAAAAGAACATGTCTGTGACAGGCGCAATGCTCATTTATTTCACCTTGGTTTGAAGTGGAGAAACAATTCGGGCACTAAGAACACACTATTACTACTTATTACACTTACATATGAACTGAATAATTTTTGGCTAGATTCTCTGAGTTCGTAGTTGGCTGTATTGATTCTGCATACATTGTTACAACAAAGTAACTTTTTGATTGAAAGATTTTCTTTTAACTGTGCCACAAGGGTTCGAAGAAGAGTTGAGGATCAGTGATCCTCACACAGTGTGTGTGTGTGTGTGTGTGTGTGTGTGTGTGTGTGTGTGTGTGTGTGTGTGTGTGTGTGTGTGTGTGTGTGTGTGTGTGTGTGTGTGTGTGTGTGTGTGTGTGTTGTGTTTGTGTGTGTGTGTGTGTGTGTGTGTGTGTGTGTGTGTGTGTGTGTGTGTGTGTGTGTGTGTGTGCGTGCGTGCGTGCGTGCAAAACAGGTTCTGTGGTGGTCTGTGGCTGGACATTAAGAGGAAGCTGCCATGGTTTCCCAGTGATATCTATGAAGGTTTTCACATCCAGTCCATCTCTGCTGTTCTATTCATCTACCTTGGCTGCATCACCAATGCCATCACCTTTGGAGGCCTGCTGGGAGACGCTACTGACAACTATCAGGTGAAAAGACAAGGAGCTGCTGTCGCCTCACAGCTAGAAGGTCCTGTGTTCGATTCCCGCTCGGGGCGCTGTGGGTGCTGGCGGCGTGTTTCCTCATCTGCGTCATCAGTGCCCATACCTGAGGCGGGGTTGGCGAAAGGGACTTTCTGTGTGGAGTTTGCATGTTCTCCCTGTGTCCCCTAGGGTAGGTACCCTCACAAAAAACATGCAGTAATCCTGGTCTCTAAACTGCCTCCCCCTGGCCAGCCGGGGCGCCTGATGGAGGGGAAAGGAACTGGTTGGAATAACGTGTTCCTTCCACGCGCTACGTCCAACCAGGGAAACTCCCCCCTGTCAGGTGTAAAGGAGCAACTTAGGCATGAAGGAAGCATGAGTTCAAGTCCGTTGCTCTCCCCATGTCCCCCATATATGGGGACTAGGTTGGCGGAGGGTGTGTAGAGCCCAGGATCACATTAGATAATTGACACAGGGGTGGAAAATGGGTTACAAAATTGTGGGATAAAAGATTATAGAAAAAAAAGAAAAGAAAAGACAAGGAGCAAATTTTCAACTACAACTGGCTTCCTGAACCAGCACACTGCACTTTGGTTCATGTTACTCAGTTACTGTATGATCAGGCAGCCATCACTCGCTCGCTCACTCAAGCATGCACGCACGCACGCACGCACGCACGCACGCACGCACGCACGCAAGAACGCACGCACGCACGCACACACACACAGACACACGGACACACAGACACACACAGACACACACACAGACAAACATAGACGGGAATCACTTAAGATAAGTGGTGACACTGGTGAGGTCTGTAATTGATCACATCGTCAACTTCAATACTGCACTTCCGTTAATGCATTCACATTCTATCATCATCTGTTTGCCTGTCCATTCAACTGAATCCTTTTCCATAACAGTTCATGTATGTTTCTTCATGCCTCCCCCCCTTCCCCCCTCAGGGTGTGATGGAGAGTTTCCTGGGTACTGCTCTGGCAGGGACAGTGTTCTGCGTGTTCGGCGGTCAGCCCCTCATCATCCTCAGCTCCACAGGACCCATCCTCATCTTTGAAAAGCTCCTCTACGAATTCAGCAAGTGAGCCTCATGAGCCCCTGAGACACAATAACCTACAGATGGAATGGCAGATAACAGCCGGTGGATGCTCTGTTTGTTGTGAACAAGAGGAATGGTGTCTTGTGGGAATTATAGATTAAACAGATATCCACATGCAGCTGTCAATACTTTATTTATATAGCAACATTTCAACCCAAGAGGCATCTTGGCTGATGAACATGCTGTCGGGTTGAATGTTGCTAGTCAATGAAGTATTGGGAGCTGCATTTGCTGATGCTGATATCCAATTCCTTTAATGTGGCGGAAACTAATAACTGCTGTTGTAGGGAAGTCATTGTTTAAAAATGCTGCAATGCTGCAATATTTTTTTTAGACATTTTCTATGCTTTATTTAGATAGGAGAGTGTAGAGAGACAGGGGAAACCTATAGGGGAGGGGATACATCTAAGACACCTAAGACATGTGTCAGATTTTTTGACTTGGGTCCTTATGACTCATATGGTGTAATAATAAGATGGTCACTGACTGAGCTATCAGGCACCAGTAAAATTGCTACATATTTAATTGGGGGGAAATAAACAAAATACAAATTATGTTATAAATATGATATCCAGTCAAACTATTTGATTAATAATGGCAAAAAACCCTGCCATTTTTTGGAATGGTTGTGCTGATCAGATATTCTTAGAATGCATGCTGCCAGCATATTTAATATTGCTATGTATGGTATGCATTATGAATTACAAATTACATTTGTGCACACATCACACCTGTGTCACGCAGGCTTTGCAAAGTTTTAATATACTTTGTGCACCAGGTGGGTGGTATTGCACCGATAAAGTCATTATCAGAGTTGACACTTGAACTTGAATTTCAATTTGTCTAAAAAACATTCTCTTTAATGTTAGCTACTGTAACCCCTCTCTCTCTTACCATACCTCCTACCAAACAGCTAGAGCA
This sequence comes from Protomyctophum bolini, assembly GCF_963924005.1. Lineage (NCBI taxonomy): Eukaryota > Metazoa > Chordata > Actinopteri > Myctophiformes > Myctophidae > Protomyctophum > Protomyctophum bolini. Next base: position 28,134,409 of record NC_137867.1, on the reverse strand, counting down.
TGTCCCTCCAAAAACAAGATCAATACTGTTTCTATGACACTATTGTGAAACTGTTTTGCAGTAAACAGACAAGCAGTTCAATCAAAACAGTTACATTTTCTAATTCCCCTCCCCTTCCCATCCCCCCGTCCTGAAACAACAAACATAGAACAAAAATCATATGTAGACAGAATGAGTACATAGAGTCACATATAACACAAACAACTAAATAATAAACAAAACAGGAAATGTCATTAATGACCCCTGGGCATGAAGTGACAAGCTGAAGACAAAACAATGGTCCACAATCTATGGATCCAATTAGATACTTTCAGAGTTAAATTAACACTCTGGATTTTGTAGTGTGTTTGATTGACTCTGTGGCTGCCTCAACCTGTGACCTGGAGAGATTGGCTTATATTTCAGCCACAGTCTGACCTGGGCAATCCGTGTTTGTCTGCTCTGGGCTTTATTTCACAGACATTACCGAGAGGTCTGCTGAAAGCCTATATGACCTTTCTTACTACACAATATAGTTGGCCTGGCCATGATTTCATTTTACAGGCTCGGGTAAAGCTGAGGATAGCGATTCATGTTCCACCTACCACACTCGCATGCAAGCACGTGCGCATGCACGCATGTACGCAAGCGCAGCCGCACACCCAAGAACACACGCACACACACACCTAAAGATGGCACACATCCGCTTTAACCTGTGACATTTTGTGAGCTTGTAGGTGCGGCATGGGCTATTTTTTATTTTATTTCTTCACGACTATCTTTTGAAAGTATTCAAGTTGTGAAGTCTGGTCTGCTGCCATGACATGAAGCACAATGAAAACTGACAAACTAAACAGAACATATAACATTTACACTTGTTTATGTCTGTCTTGCGGCAAGACTCTTGCCTCAGTATAGTTTATACTCTGATGAATGAGCATTAGAAAAAGAAACATGCCGGTTTTGTGCCATTAATTTAATCCACTAATGCCATCCAGAATGTATGTGTATTTTTAGAACATATTAAATGGTCTCATTAAAATTGTATTATGAACACACTGAATATGTTATAATTTATACATGAATAAATCTCGAAAATTACCATGTAGTGAAGCCATGGAGAGGACAGTCAATCAGTTACTGTACTGCTGAGGACCCTAACCCGATACATTTGATGTAATCATTACATTTGAAAATTATATATATTTTTTGCTTTTTTAATTAGATAGAATAGTTTAGTGAGAGATGAAACTGAAACATAGATCTCCAACCAGAATTAACCAGGGGATGTTGGAATGATGTGGTCATCGCACTAATCATCAATGTTCCTCCGATGTGTGTGATGATCTTATCTTATCTTGAGTCTCTTTCTGACCTCTAACTCAGGAACAATGGCATCGACTACATGGAACTGCGATTGTGGATCGGCATGCACTCCTGCTTGCAGTGCTTTGTTTTGGTGGCATGCGATGCCAGCTATGTCATCAAATACATGACGCGATTCACAGAGGAGGGTTTCTCCAGCCTCATCTCCTTCATCTTCATCTCCGACGCCATCAAAAAGATGGTGGGCTCCTTCAAGTATTACCCCATCAACACTGACTTTAAGCCTGACTATGTCACGGCCTACAAGTGTGAATGCCTGGCCCCAAACCCACGTGAGTTCAACCCTTGTCTGACGGATGGATTGGTGGATGGGTGGGTGGCTAGCTAGAGAGCCAGCAGACAGACAGATAGTTACAGTAGTTAGATAGACTGTAGGTCAATTGTAGGTGCTGTTTATTCAAATTTCATGTTTTGATTTCAACAGAATAAAAATGATGACATTGAGTTCTGTAACTGATTTGTCTTCTGTTTTTGCTTCCACCACACAACAACCACTGGCTGCTGCTGTTTTATTTTTTCGAGTGAGTATATCTTACTCTGTTTGTATGCATGGGATTCAGTGTGCTCTTTCCAGTGTCAGAGTCCAGCTGTTTAATTCTCATTATGTAATTAATGTTTCGATTTTTTTCACTACCCATTTCTATCCCATAATTTTCTGTTTTATTCCTGTCTCTGCCTTCAACCTCCCAATTTATAAACAGTGGCTTCAATGATCTTCAATGGTTTAGTTCCAGTTCCAGATAACAGCTCTAGTCTCTTTGGGGTAAGTGCTTGTTTTTATTCTTTGCTACCATTATGCTCCAAAGAGGTTGTGATGAAAGATTAATATTTTATTTGTAATGTGTACAATACATTTTGCTGGCTTTTAGTTCACCAAACATTTGTCACTGACACTGCAGACTGTTTATAGCTATAGCTAGTGGAGATACATTACAGTATTCTTTGTTCACTTTTATGTATTTCTCTTTCACTTTCTTATAAGTCTTCTGCTTGAATATAAACCTCCTGTATTTGTACCTCTCTCTCCTCCCCTTCTATGTACTATCTCCTCATCCTCTCTCTTGCCAGTTGGATTTTACAGCACTGGACTGGAGCCAACTCAGTAAGAAGGAGTGTTTGAAGTATGGAGGCTCCCTGGTGGGAAAGACCTGCAAATATGTCCCTGACTTGGCTCTCATGTCCTTCATCCTGTTCTTTGGCACCTACTCCATGACTGTCTCCCTCAAGAAGTTTAAATTCAGCCCTTACTTCCCCACCAAGGTGAGCTGATCAATCAAATACGGTCCGATATGGCTTTTGAATAATTTCTAATACGACTGATCTTTTCAATGTACAGCACTTTGCAAATTTGTTATGAATATTGTTGCGTAAATATTGCAATAAATAAAGTAATAAAATGTGTGGTGATGTTGTTAACACCTCTGTAGCCACATCCAGATTCTGTAACAGTGGAGTGTCCAGAACAGTGTTCCTCCTCAGATCTTCAGTAATAACTGTTTAGGTCTCCTCAAATATCTGACACTACATGCTGCTCACATAACCACAGTCCTGCCTCGTCACTTGATCTGACACGGAGAAAATAAGCCCTCTATCACTCCACACCAAGGCTATTTGACACACTCTGCATGGTCCCACTTTTGATTCTGAGGAGGAAATTGAATGAGATTTGGTGGTTGTCATTTTAATCCCCCCCCCTCCCTCTCTCTCTCTCTCTCTCTCTCTCTCTCTCTCTCTCTCTCTCTCTATCATCAGATCAGGAAACTCATAAGTGACTTCTCTATCTTCATGTCCATCATGACATTTGTGGGACTGGATATGTTGGTTGGTCTAAAAACTCCCAAACTAATCGTTCCCACAGAATTTAAGGTACACTTTAGTTTAATTTTTTCAATGTTTGTGAGTGTAAGATTTGTGTCTTTTACTTACTGCTTTATATATTTACTGTTTTACTTCTATATTTCCATCATGTCTTGTTTTTAGTTTTAAGTTAAAGGTAATCTATAAAGGTTTATCTAAGCCAGGGCTGCCCAAAAGGTAGATCATGATCTACCAGTAGATCACACAGGCTGTGCAGGTAGATCTGCCATGCACTTGAATTAAGGTGACTTCACTTGATTGATTTAAAAAGGGCAGCTCAAACCCACAATTTAATACTTTGTTTTCAACAGTGTTTTGCACCATTGTCAGTATTCCAAAGTTATATACAAAAAAACCCTATACCAATTCGATCCTCCCCCTCTATTTCCCATTCAAAGTGTGTTTGTGTAATATGTAACTATTTTCAGCAATGGCATAATATTTATCTTTTGTTGGGTAGATCTGGTTGAGCTGGTCATTATGACCGTTAATGACCATATTGAATAATCTCAAGAGTTATATTGATTTTATAAAACGACAATTTAAATCAAAGAAATTATTCCAATTAATACAGAAATGTATTAGGACGGGGGGATGGGAAGGGGAGGGGAAAATGTAACTGTTTTGATTGAACTGCTTGTCTGTTTACTGCAAAACAGTTTCACAATAGTGTCATAGAAACAGTATTGATCTTGTTTTTGGAGGGACATGCTCTAGCTATACAAAAATACATTTCAAAAGAAAATAGTCCACGGCTATTGCTCAAACAATTCAGTTGCTACCTCCTGTAAATGCATGAAAGCTCATTGTAAATGTGAAATTAATCAATATTGAGACTTTATAGCCATGGTATGGTTATTACATGAGAGTCATATGAGTGATTTGACTAACCCAAAAAAACATTATTATTGTATGCCCTCTAGCCGACTCGGCCGGGCCGTGGCTGGCTGGTGATGCCGTTTGGTAAGAACCCATGGTGGGTATATGTGGCTAGTTTTGTCCCTGCCCTCCTAGTCACCATCCTCATCTTCATGGACCAGCAGATCAGTGCTGTCATTGTCAACCGAAAAGAGAACAAACTCAAGGTAAGGATGTAGTACTGTGTTGATGACATAACGACAACTTGTGTCCCAAGGTGATCTAAGATTAACGTTTTATATGAGCTGGTGTGTACTTCTTTGCCCACAAACCTGAGCATTTAAGTCTTCATGACAAGCATCCCTATTGAAACTGGCCAAAAAGATAAACAAAACACCAGAAATTACCATTTGGAGTTAACAGTATGTGTTCAGCAAATCCCCAATGGAGAGTTTATGTAACTGTGGCACATTGTTAGTATTGTTTCAACGTCATGCTACTGGTGCATGGACTTAAACAAAACCTTCGCAAAGACTGCAATTATGCACAACACAGTGCCGGATGCCAAGAAGCACTAGTAACAAGCTATACAAATAGATAGCTGCTGGAGAATTATTTGTAATAATCGGGTAATAATAGCAGAGAGGAGATCATCACCCTCAGGTGACAGGCAGTGACTACTCATGTGAAATGATGCCAGTGATGAAAGTGGTCCTCGGTTTCTGCATGGGCTTCCACTGCTAATGAATGTTAAAGCTGCAATCTGGAACTTGTTTTAATTCATTGCATGTTGTTTTAACCAATCTGCATGGTTGAGTACATTAATACAATATAATTATCGCATCTGCAGTGGTTGGAAATGGTAAATGGTGCATTTATATAGCGCTTTCATCCAAAGCTTTTCATAGATTCACCCATGCCATTCACACACACATTCATACACCCATGGCAGAGGAAACCATGCAAGGCACCAACCTGCACATTGGGAGCAATTAGGGGTTCAGACTTCAGAGTCTTGCTCGAGGACACTTTGACACTAACTCTGGGGGATCCCAGTATCGAACTGGGAACCTCACGGTCCAACTAGTCACTCTACCCCTGAGCCACTGCCTCCCCTTCCATTGAGAAATGTGGACCCTGGTGTGAAGTAGGACGTGGACGCCTATTAGTTGAAAAGTAGTACTGCATGAAGCTCATAAGATGTAGGGGTTTTCTTTAAAATGGTGCATTGTTTAATGTAAACTAGTGATGTTGAAAATTACCAATCAAACTGTTTGATATGAATCTTTCACTGAGCAGAAAGGCTGTGGTTACCACTTGGATCTGCTCTGGGTGGGGGTTCTGATGGCAGCCTGTTCCTTCATGGGTTTGCCCTGGTACGTAGCAGCCACCGTTATCTCCATCGCTCACATTGACTCTCTGAAGATGGAGAGCGAGTCCAGTGCCCCTGGAGAGGCGCCCCAGTTCCTGGGGGTCAGGTCGGTCAACAGAACACAACAAGAAGTAGACATTTTCATGTGACAACAATTAAACTCTATATTTGATGCACTTGAAAAATGTTTAAATGATAGCTTTTCTAAATCGAATAATGTTTTAATACATGCTCCTTCTCTGTCTATATGCTGAGTTTCTCTCTCTCTCTCTCACTCTCTCACACGTATGCACGCACGCACGCACGCACGCACGCACGCACGCACGCACGCACGCACGCACGCACGCACGCACACACACACACACACACACACACACACACACACACACACACACACACACACACACTCTCTCTTTCTCTCTTCAATACATAGAGAGCAGAGGATGACAGGCATTTTGGTTTTTGTTCTGACTGGAGTCTCCATCTTCATGGCACCCATACTCCAGGTAGGGACACATATAAATCACATACCGCATTCACTATCTCTAATAATACTTATTATTATTTAGTCCCCACTCATTTGTGGTATTTTCATCACTGTACAATAGCACATATGAGATATGTTCTCTACATTTATTTACCCATCATAACTATCAGCAGTGGACACTTTAATACAGCCCCTCACACCCAGGGAGCAATTAAGTGTCTTGTTCAGGGACACTTTGACATGTCTGGGCGGACCCAGTCTAATAGCAGACAGTTATATTTTGTCAAGATACCAAATTACAAGTTACTTGTCCTTATATTACAATTGTGGTATAAGAAGTTAAGGTATCACTTCATCAGCCAAAATACACTTAGTCTGTCCCTTACTGAGTCAGCTGAAAATACGGCTGTAATTATCTTGCATATAGAGTAGTAGGCTACCACTGTTTTTTCATGAAAATGTGAACCCCTACAGGAGCCCATAGTACTATGCGACTGTACAAAACTAATTCAGATAAAATATGATTTTAATGCTAAATGCAAATATGCTAAATCCAAACTGTAAAATCATTTGATTTGATTTCCATTCCTTTGTTGTGTTGTAGTACATCCCAATGCCAGTGCTGTATGGTGTCTTTCTCTATATGGGCGTGGCTTCACTCAATGGCATCCAGGTATGGTATGCTTTATCATCAGCAAAGTAGTACATTGGCTGTTTTGCTTGCAAAAGCTTTTCTCAGAGACACAGCTGCTGTGGAGGCACAATTAACGTCATTGGTGTAGTTCAGTGTTTTTTTAAAATGCAAGAGAGATGTGAGGTGATAGGGACAGTGAGCAAGTCTCTTTCTCGCTTTGTCAAACCGGCTGATGCAGAGAGGCCTTTGAGGTAGATGAAACAGGAGTTTAGGCGTTTAGCGCCATTCTGCATTTCACCAGTCACATGTTTTGCATTTACATTTAAGAAGATTTACATATTATCAAGTAGCTGAAGTAGGTAACCGGTCTAAATTCAATTCAGCTCTAACTTGGTCTAACTTCTTCTGATGTATTCTCTCCCAACACCAATGGTTGCCTGGTCCCTTTCCGATCCCAAAGTTCTGGGACAGGTTGAAGTTGTTCTGGATGCCATCCAAACACCAGCCAGACTTCTCCTACCTGCGCCACGTCCCCCTTAGGAAGGTTCATCTCTTCACCCTGGTCCAGATCATATGCCTGGCAGTACTCTGGATCCTCAAGTCCACATTTCTGGCCATCCTCTTCCCTGTCATGGTACGTAATGCGTTGTTAAGCTTGAAAAACAGTCATTTTTGTCGAGTGACACCGTTGCATGACAGTGCAGACAGTTGGATGTTTTACATGGTGTATATATACATAAAATATGCAGTATACTGTATGTACTGAATGTTGTACAACATGTTGTATGTACAGTAATACTGTATGCAATGTACACCATCTACATCTAATGTACAAAAATACAAAATAAACAATCGTACTTTCCAGAAATTGGTAATTGGTAATGCTTTGGTCGATTTCTCTGAGGTCTATTGTGTATACCTTTTATTGATGCCCCAAAGCGCAGTGAGCCATGCATAATTGAAGGGCTCTTTATCATTTGGGTTTTAGTGGTCTTGTGGCATGCCTCAATTACATTTAGAGAAGGCACACACACACACACACACACACACACACACACACACACAGTCACGAGCACACGCACGAGCACACGCACGAGCACACACGCACGAGCACACACACACACACACACACACACACACACACACACACACACACACACACACACACACACACACACACACAATTTAATCAGAACAAGCTGCTCAGTGCCGGCACCAGGCACAAATCAGCAGGTGGGCATACTTTTTTTCCAAAGGGGGCACTATGTTTTTCAAACCCCTCTATGTATAACAAATACTCGCCTATAAACAGTGATGCATTGAAAAGGGCTACAAGTATAGGCTATACAATTACTGTAGGCAGCAGCAACACTAACAACAAACAAACAAATACAATTATGTTCAGCATTATAATGTCTTCTTCATATTACCTTTTATTTATATTAACTATTCAATTGAAAATGTATATATTTATAATAATCATGAAGAACTTATATATTTAACATTTGTAAAAGATTATAAAATATTGGTATAGGGTAGGGTACTACTGACTAATCTGGACCGTAGGGGCACAAAGTCCAATCTGGGGGGGGGTTCAATGCCCCCTGTAGAGCCGCCACTGAAACTGCTGTGTGTTGTTTTTAGATCCTGGGCCTGATGGGCGTGCGTCTGGCACTCGACATGGTCTTCTCCCAGCATGACTTGGCTTGGCTGGATGACATCCTACCAGACAAGGATAAGAAGAAGACAGATGATGACAAGAAGGGGAAAGACAAGAAGAAATCTAAGCATGATGACAGCGATGATGAGGTGAGGGAATACAATGCAGGCTTCTGCTGCCTCCTGCTGGTGGTAAAGGATCATGACATGTTTATAACATCTGGTCTTTTGCGTGTGTGTGTATGTGTGTGTGTGTGTGTGTGTGTGTGTGTGTGTGTGTGTGTGTGTGTGTGTGTGTGTGTGTGTGTGTGTTTATCCTGTAGGACAGGTGCCATGATCCCTACTCCAAGCCATGTTCTCCCACCTCAGAGTCAGAAGCGGATCGCAGGTACTGTGTCCTCAAACTACACATCCCCTACAAAGACCTGGTCCAACCCGATGCAGCCCAGTCGGAATGGGCCGCTCAATGCCGGCCTGGGCTGAGACATGCACCTTGATATACACAGTATACTAAAGCACTCAATTATACACAATGCCACTTGCACTCAAACATCACTCGATACAGTACATCACTAAGTAGTAGTAGTCTCATTGATTGAGTACGGTACACACATTGAATACTTTATTAACAGTTTGAAAATAGTACAGCGGTACGATCATTATTCAATGATGCTAAAAGGGTAACACAAAAGGGATTGTTTCCATTGTGGTCCTATGTATTCCATTCATCAATTATTGAATATAAACCGTACGAATGCATCAGATTCAGATACATTCCACCTTCATGTTAACAATTGAGTCAGTAATGTCCTAAACCGTTAAAATGGTATTACTATTTAAAAAATAACATAAATAGTGAAAATAGCCGATCTACAAGCGCCACAAGCTTGGGAGTTTGTAGATCTGCTATTTTCACTACTTTTTAATTTTTTACTTTGCAGTTGTACAGCGAGAAAATTGAAATATTGATATACGAGGTTTCTGCCCGACAGCAATGATATAAACCACTCACAGGTCTACCCACTTGAACATTACTTGTTACACTACTCTGTTTGGCTCAATTTTGAATAATGTATTATTTTTTACAATGAATACAAACAGTTCTGCTACATTGGTAAAGCTGTCTGATTGACACCTGCCACAGTTACATCTCTGGCTGATCTACTGTGGCCTCACGTAGCGATACTAATATCACTACGTGGATATTATTAGTCTTGTCCCTCTCAGTGTTCGAATTTATTTCGCAATGTCCCGCCCCATATTTGAATACTGGGTCCTCGTTCCAGACGAATCTGGTTGGCCGTCACCATTTTGTCCGTGAAGTCCTCCCAAATTGAGAGGGGCCAGACTTAATCTGCCTGGGGCAATATGCATTGCAATGGCAGCTGGCTATAGACTTATTAGATGCTAGCAAGCAGTTAAAATATGCACAGTTCAGTCAGATAACTCATAAATAGATTGAACAAATATTTATTATAGAATGAGAATACAAGTGTGCATATAATATTTTATCTTGGCGTTCGGCTCTGCTACATTTTGCTCCCGGCACAATTCTACAACCATCATTAACCATTAAGAGCAGGGAGATAGATATACAATAACAACCCCCCCATGGGGAACAGGAATAGCAGACCCCACCGGTGGTGCTGGGGTGGCGGGTGGCGGTGGGAGCAAACAGTGCATAACACCACCAGGAACGCAGAGGAAGGAACACAGGAAGAATCCAGTATGAGGTAGCCTGGGCACCATTTCATTTAGGGTATATGATCCTGTCGGGAGCGGATGATATCGTTACGTCATGTTGTAGTATTGTTTTGTAGTCGACAGGCAGGAACAACAGGGTGGGACTTCCTTTTCCCTCAAACCGATTTTTCTCAATAAAAGCTACAGGCTACGAGAGCTTTTATTGTTATTCTTCCGGTTTGATGTAATTTGTTCATTTATTTGTGTGTTATTTAATTGGACTATTCCCATTTTGTTTGTTTGGTCACTGTCAAACCACACTAACGCACACACGCCCCCCCCCCCCCCCCCACACACACACACACACACCTCATACGGCAATTATGTCTCCGATGTAATGTTAGGGCTGAGGTATTGTATCCCATAATATTCTACCCTCCTCTCCATGCACTTTAAGGCAATGCAGATGTCTGTGACCTGATGTGCTGTAAATTCGCTATCCTTGCTTCTAATTTTACTGTCATCTGTGAGTTATCAAGTCACCATAGTTACAATACAATTAGTTAATGATGTGTTTTAATATTAAGATAGGCAGTGGCTGCTTGAAAAAGGTTTTAAACTGTGGTGATTTCAAATTAATTTGATGTATATTTTCTTATTGTTTCAAGACCAATGGTGGGGGCTTTTTGTTTAGAAGAAATGTCTGGAATTCAAATAGATTAATAAAACGTGTTGTCTGCATTGATCTAGTCAAGTCTATTTTGTATTTACCGGTAATATGTATTTGGTCAGAACTTTAGGGTGTTTGTTCAATATTATTAGAACTATATTGTTTTAGTCTGTGTAAGTCCTGGTTTGGTTGTTTCTTTTCTCCATGTGTCATTTATTCACACAGCAAATTCACTTTATGTCTGCCTAAGTATGACATAAGATACTTGACACAAAATTATGTGATTAAGGTAAATATATCTGCTTAGCATTCAGTCCATGATTTTCATGGACAAGTTGAATAATGGCCCACTGTAATTAATAAATTATTTTTAGCTTTGAAGCTTATTTCAGTGTGCGGACCCTATATTTTTTCTATTATTAAACTCGGCCTGGCATCTTGTATTTAGTTAGTGGATGTTCGTGCTCTATTGTATTTTTCCAGTTGAATAATGGACATCACCAAGACCAGCTTTTAGCACATCAACGTGAATAATCATATTGAAAGCATAATTATGCCCCCATGTTATGAAATTATTCTACTATTGTTTGTACTGTTCATGTGCCTGTCATTTTTTTTAGAGGACTTCAAACCTGCCCATCATGTCTGCATTGCTTTGAAAGAGGCATGGTTTGGAACTAACAGATACACGAGTGACTGGCATAGAGCCCTGAGGGACTCAACGGTCAACCAAGTCCAAGGTTTAAGTGGTTGATGTGGACTGTGTATTTTGGCTGTGGGTCTGTACGTATGTAGTATGGTAGTGTATGATAACTGGACTTGCCCGTTCCTCAGCATCACTCTGCACCTGAAGATCTCCTGCCCGTCCTCTCCGACTGCAGCAGTGCCCATGGGCCCAGGGATGGCCTGCCCCATCCCCCAGGTCAAGATTGAGATGGATTCGGATTCATACTCGGACACCGATCACCATGACGATCGCCGACGTCATGGCAGCGAGACGACACTGTAAAGGAAGTACTGTATGAGAGGTGCTGGATCTCGCGCACAAGTACATAGTGTATATACTATACTGTCTGGGACTGCAATCAATCACTGTAGCCTACAAAAAAATTGGAAAAAAGAAAAACAGTAGGCCACTGTTTAGACTGACAGCAGTAAGTGTAATGACACCTCATTGAGTTGGGAATTACACGTAGGCCTACTTGAAATTAAATCAGCATTATCTTGCTATTAATCTTGTACAAAAGTAACACACTTACTTGTATGATTTAGCAGAAATGGCTAGGATATTAGGTATGGGGAAGAATATGAGTAATATATTCATATATATTTAATAATATATACAGTATACATTGTAACTACATATTTAATTATGTTGCAGAAATGCAATAGTTCTGAATCTGAATCAAACTTGAAATCAGTGTCAGCTGACCTCAAGTTAGAACGCAATTCCCAAATCAAACTAAATGAGAGTATGTCCTCGAACCTCCAGTTCTGATTCAGGGCCATAGAATTGTTGGGGGTACAGAATCATTTGAGATGAGATTCAGATTTCAGAAGTGTTAATCATTAGTGTAAAAGAAGATTGTAAAAAAATAATACAAGCTAAATCTGTGATGGCGTGTGTGGGAGAAATATAGCCTGGTTAGGAGAACTATACTGTAGTGTGGGTCCCTGGTCTTCTTGCTTTGTGACTATAGTAGTAGTAACTCTACATGCTTGCACTCTCAGCCAGGGCTGTCACAATCATGACATTTTAGTTGACGAATTTGTACAAATAGAGATTAATTATTTAATTACATTTTTGGCATAAAAAAATCGGAACATATGAATACACATTACATTTTTGTTTAGCTTTTAGCCTTCGTAAACAAATATTCAACAGGTCAGATATGAAATAACTGACATATATAATAACTTAATACTTTCAACAGTGTAATTATCTGTTGTGAGCTTGTAGAGCTGCAATTTCCACAATTTATTTATTTTTATATATGAAACATTTTCAACATGGAAACATACATTTAATGTGATTATCTCAAAAAGAATTGTGATTAGGCGATAATGTAATAATTGTGACAGGCCAACTGTCAACAAGTCAGCTGGGGAAAAAGAAACAACCAAAGATTTTGTGATGTTGCTGAAAAGGATCACTTTGGGATTGAATGTAGCAGACCGGCTTATACAAGTTGAACTCAAGAATACATTTGAAAAAAGATACACAAAACAGCCCTCATTATTACAGAATACTACACACTGTACTATCCTCAGTGTTTATTTAACTGAGTGTTACAAATACATTTAAATTAACAATTTCACACGTAAAAGCACATTCTTCGGACATTCTTGTATTGCCATGTTAATTTTGTAATTATGAATAATATAAAGGTTGTGTACATGATTTTGTCTTCATGATTGTTCATCCTTAAAATAATATTCATTCTACCATTACTGAGAGTATTGTATTAATTGTGTTATGTCCTGATTTCACCATAAGACTGTATGGTTGTAATAATAATCACAGCTGTGCATTATTTTCCAATCTTCTTATATATATATAAAGCATTTTACAAAAATGAAATACAATTTTTCAAATTAACTTTTGACATTATACTGTACATTTACCAGTACAGCACTGGTGCAAACATTATATAAGCACATTGGGATGACAACTGGTGCTGCTTAATCCATGACCAAAACAGTTACAAAGTAACAAAGTACAAATATCCATTCATTGTTGGTGCCTCTCATAAACACCTGTGACACCATCATGTTAAGACACATGATGGTGTTCCTGAGTCATTAGTAAAACCGTCTGCAAAGCCCTCTCCTTCCAACAGAATGGGCCGTTTGTTACACATTGGGCAGAGTTTGTTGCGTTCCTGCGAGGCTCTCATCCAGATGATGAGGTTCCAGCGCTGGCCAGAAGAGATTGGCAGGGCCCCATGCATGTGCTGGCCCCTGTGAAGGAGCCCCTCTGTCACCCTGTGTTCAACCTCTGAGCACTCAGTCTCACTCAGAGGCACCTACAGGAGGCAATAACAAACATCTGATGTATTACAGTGATATTACAGGACCGTAGGTAGTGTAATTGAGGAATGTTATGTACTTTTGTACTTTAGATTAGAGTTACCTGCATGTATTTTTTGTAAACGATTGTTTTTAGTATAGGTAGATAGATATATGGCCTAACCACCAGGGACTGGGGTCGCAAATTAGCTTCGGCTATAAACCCGCCATATACAATGCTTTTTATAACTTGCTGCTACAATGTTTTTATAACTCGATACATGGGTTTACATGTATCATACATGTATTGTCCCTGTTAAATAAACGTATAAATAAAATAATAATAAAAAGAAAGGTTTAATTGTGCAGGACCAGGTGTAGGTTAATGAAACACTGCACATTTATTACAAAACATAAATGGATTGAAATTATCACCTCTCTCATATCACCAAAGTAAAGGTTGCCATCACTGAAGTCCTTCCCTAGAGACGCATTGAGTGTGACCTCTGCATTGTCATAGTGGTAGCTAAGGTCCAGGTCTTCGTGCATATCATACTTCACCACAAAGGCCTTGTGGCTGTCCAGAAAACCCCCTCCACAGTCTGGGAAGAGCAAGGACGTAATCGGACGGAGATAATGCACACGGAGAGGGCTGATGAAGCCATGGTCAAACCCAAGTTCATTGAGAAGGATCTAGATATAGGACGAGAAAAACATTACAGCTTACAACGGCACTCTATTAACCACATGAACCCTAGCATCCCTATTCTGGGCAAGTCACAACAGAACATTTCACAATATATATATATAAGGTTTAAGTCGTTAAGACAAAATGTTCTGTGATGCCTTCATTTCTTATACTGTTCAGAATAGTGTTAAGACAAATTACAGTGGAATATACTACCCGTATGTACCCCATAGTTGTTCATGGTGTTGGGTCTTCCTTTAGGGGCTGAAGAATGCTCAAAGTGCTCCAGCTCCTCTATCAGTGCATCACAGAAGCTTTTCTTGAAAACAGTGAAGCGATACACCCTTGGAGCTATAAAGAGATAGGTACATTTACTTTTTTTTTTATGTGACTGAAATGATTATAAAGATAACAATATTTTTCAATTAAGAAAAAGAAAGAAAGAAAAAAACTCAACTCACCTTTCTCTATTTGTAACAGACTAAGAAGTCCATCTCTGCTGGCTTCATTTCTCCTACAATAGTCAACAATCTGTTTGAATTCCGGGGAGAGATAGGATTCCTGGAAACAGGTGATTATTTAGATGTTTTTTCTTGCTAGCAATGGATATGGTTGCTTTTGGACAGAAACCTTGTCTTGTATAATCAAAAACGTACGCACATTTACCAGTGTTCCAATGGATTGAATGTAGTTGTTATTTGGTCACATACTTTTGTTAACACTTATCATTGGTTAAATATTCCGGACGCTTTGTGAGATTTTAAACCTTTATTATTTTTACTACTTTTTTGTGACACTGTCAAATGATGAAGTGCATTAATTTATGAAAAAACTAAAACTAAAAAACTAAACAAAACAAAACAAAACAAAATCTCGAGCTTAGTCCACTTCCCTGGGTAAACAAATAACTTTGCTTTGTCTGAAATCTACCTGTAACTGGTAGATGTGAGGATGGAGGGGCTGGTAAATGTTCCTTATAGCTGCAGCTCTCTCAGCAGACTTCACACCAAGGAACCTCCGCCTGTCCACTTCTTGTGAAATCTGGGTTAAATCAAATCGATTTAGTCGATTATAAATAAATATCAATGATAAATTATCTAATAAATTAATAATCCCTATTTTGGGCTTTTGTAATAATAATTGTCAAAAAGTTTCAAAAGGATCCCCCAAAATTCTAAAATAGTAAAAATAGACTGTGACGTGTTATGAGCTTGTAGATTGGTTATTTTTACTACGAAGTACAAAATAACACATACATGGTTAATAGATTTGTTGATACGTATAAAAAAACTTGCCTTTTTGAGGACATCATCAAATTGTGCATCTATTGAACAGCCAAGCCTTATAAGTACCTGCAATGAGAAGGTGATAAACATAATAGATATAGCCTATCTATCACTCAGTTGTGCAGAAAATAAATGTATATGTTGTATTATGATGTATATGCAAATACACAATAAATCATTATGCATTCATTTAATATCAGTTAAGTTAAATAGTTTACCCACTTCTTCATAATCAGACCTGAACTGTTGCTCAGATACAAATCGAACATGGAGCTTGTAGTCCTCGAGAAAAATATTTTCGGTAGTAAAACAACTACAAGTGTAAAATCTAGGTTTATCCTCCTCGTCTTCCATAACTACAGGAAAACTAGTCAGCTCGGAACACCGGAAATCAAGTGGTTTATTATGATCCAACAATGTTTTGTGTCCGACGGGAACCCCATCCTGTTTTCTTTCTTCTTCTGCCCCCCCACCCCCACCCTTTGTAGACATATTAGATATATATCCATCATCTGAATTTACAGGTAACTAATACATGTTTTCCAATGTATGTATTGGTATTATTTATGATAGTAGAATAAGTAATGGCGGAACTATAAGATGCGTGGAGTGTTTTCGGGTTCAGCATTTAGAAGACGTACTGTCGCTCAAATTCGCTGTAGAGTAGCGGTATTATTAGTGTTGCGTAACTTGCGTTGCATTCAAACGAGTTCGAGTTTAGTAATGTTATGTTTTAATCGCAGTTGATAAGATTGCTTAGTTGTGAAGATCGGATTCACATTTTCAGAGCGGAGATGTTGAGTGCGGAATCGTTGCAAGTGGCAGAGGAGGAGGTGGTGGAGTCCAGCTCAAATAGACTGGGCGATATCTACACGTTTGTGGCAGAAGGATGCTATCCCCAGACAATGAATCCTATAAGAAAGAAGAACCTCAAAAGATATGCTCAAAAATTTGTCATTGATGGTGCGTATGAAGTGGCAAGTAGTGTGTTAGTATACGTCCTCACGCCAGATCCTGATAAGTGTAAATTAAATCAAACTCATTATTATCACCTAGCTTTGGTCCATATAGCCAATAGCCATACTGCTCTTGCTGCCCTTGCATCTAAATGTGACGGCATTTATAGAGAGCTATGGACCAGAGCTAATTATCACCTAGCCAGAAACTTCACCCTATTTTTGGCACTTGCTGCATTTACAAGTTTTCCGTATATATAAACATTCAGATTTCAAATATAAAGTACTCACATTTTGTCTCACGGGTGTTAGTTAGTAGCAGATCCAGCGATTAGAATTTCTGCATCCCGCGTTGTTTAATAAAAAGCATTTTTATCCGAGCTGTTATTTTCCCATTGGCTTTCAACTACGCGCCCCTATCGGTCGGGAGGAGGGTGGCACTCGGTGTGTTCGATATAGGTACTCTGACCGCCCTGCCAATACAGACTAATAGGCGAGTGCGCTCCCGGTGTGCAACTGTGGATTTCCCAAACGAACCCCGTTTGAAAAAAGTAGCCGGGGCGCTCGGACAAAAATGCTTTTTATTAAAGAACGCGGAATGCAGCAGTGCTAGCGTTTGGGCTGCTACTAGCTAACACCCGTGGGACAAAATGTGAGTACTTTATATTTGAAATCTGAATGTTTATATATACGGAAAACTTGTAAATGCAGCGAGTGCCAAAAATAGGGTGAAGTTACGTCATGACTGTCATGATAATCATCATGGCAGTCATGTTCCAGGGCTAATTATCACCCAGGGTAACTATCCCTAATTTGCAGCACTAGGTTTTTTATAATGGGTTGAATGATCTAGAGTTACTTGCGATACCAGCCATTGACAATACCATTCATCCAGACAGAAAAGTCCGATCTGCTTGTATTAAACGACCTTAAACTCACCAACATTGCAGCTGTAAGGAAAGCAATGATCCTCTTTCTATCCAAGTGTTTTTCATAAACGGCATTTCTTAGCAGAAAGTAGAACATGATCTGCTAGGTCTCATAGTAAGTGCTCACTGCGTTCGCAATGAGACCTTGCAGCTCATGTCTGTGTGTCCGTGTGTCTGTGTGTCACGCTTTTGTGCCCATATATGGAGCTGAGTGATTTGTTTGTGATTGATGCAACACACTCCATATTTGGACGTATAGCTGCTTTGGGGACTCCTTATATGGTTATGGCTAAGTTAAAAACTTAACTTAAAAATAACTTAACTTAAATATGTACGAGCTGCGTTCGCTTCCCGCGTTTGCGCGTCTTACTGGTGACTCAGAGTCATAACATGTCTACAGTGGATTTTTTATGAAACAATTTTAAACAGTCAGTGTACACTGTTATGCCAATACAATTCTTAATGATACATTTTCACCCAAGATGGTAGGTTGTACTATGTGGGGCCGAAGAAAGAAGAGAAGCGAGAGGTCGTGATTGAGTCTGAGAGGAAGAGGCAGATATTCCTCGACAGCCACTTCAATGACATTGGCCATCACCTAGGCCAGAAGAAGACTGTTCACAGGATCCAGAGCAAGTTCTACTGGCTGGGCATCGTCAAGGATGTGGTAGACTGGGTTTGTGAGGCTTCCCATGTGGGGGGGGGTGGGGGGAGATTGGCAGGTTGAAACCATTGTGAACAATAATGTGAACCGTATTCTTGTTTCAGATTAAAGTGTGCGATACCTGTCAACACGCAGAGCGGACCAAAAACTTGGCAAGGACTGTTCGGCCTATTAAAGTGAATGCACCCTGGGATATTGTTGGGGTTGACATAATAGGTGTGTGCCTCAAGAGTTTACAATAGATGACTACCCTGTAATTTCTTCCCTAGATTAAGGCGCTCTCTAATTAGTTCCTAGTTTCACACATTTTGCCACTTTTTTTTTACCTGATACGTTCAGCATCACATACGGGAGTATTGTTCATGAACTATGGCTTTGATGATACTGGCTTGTAATGCTGACAATTAATTAAAACTTGTTTTTGATGATGCACTTGTTTGTTGTTGGTTTTCATTTTTCCCTTTTATGTCTTGTCTTCACCAGGACCCTTCCTGGAGACCGAACAACAAAACACCAGTGTGGTAATCATCATCGATTATTTTAGTAAATGGCTGGAGGCCTTCCCTATTCCAAAGACAGATGCTCTCTCTGTTGCTAGATGCATTTCTAAGTCCATATTCAGGTATTAAATACTATGCAAGAACTTAAACAGATGTACAAAACCGACAATTTTGACCCCTGCTGAATGGAATGCTTTTTCTTCTCTTTAACCAGGTTCGGAGCACCTAAAACCCTAGTTTGCACACAGAATATTGATTTCTGTGATGAGGTGAGATTTTGTAGCATTTCCAAAAACATGAGAATAAAAATCAAATAATCCAAGATATATCTCCATAGAAAGCTTGTAAACTAGCATCAAGAAGATACAATGATATTGATATCTAGACAGCGAGGTAGTCTGAAGAGGAGCAGGAAAGGGGGAGATGTGAACATTTTGATTGGTTGTAGACCAGGAGTGATCATGACTACAGGAGGCCAATAAGGTGGAAGTTACAGTGGTCAAGCTTTGAGATAACTGGCTAAAGAATGAAGGGTCTGATCCTTCCAATGTTATAGTCTAGTACAGTGCTTCTCAGCTACAGTCCTGGGAACTCGCGCTACTGTTGGTTTTCAATTCTACTGATAATTTACAACAATTTGTGTTGTGACTTGTTGTGGGTGCGTTCCAGGTGACAAAGCTGCTGAGTGAAAGGTGGAGCCTGGTGCAGAGAGTGTCTCCTTTGGAGCAGCCACAGCTCAACCCACTCCACGACTGTACCAGTGTACTACTGAAGGAGGCCATAGTCCAGATGGTGACAGAAAAACAGGCAGAGTGGGATGATTTCCTGGAACCCTTGTTGTTTCTGTTCAGAACGTCCACCAACCCCACCACCAAGTTCACCCCTTATTCCCTGATGTTCAACAGGCAGGCTAATTTACTCCATGATGAGGTAATTCCAGTATGCCACTACTCCTGCTACATATACTACCACTTCTTATAATAACAACAATACAAACTTTATATTTAGTGTTTCTATGTAACATTCATCAAGTGTTTCAGACACAATATATAGTTTAAAATAATTCATAATATGACAATAGTAGGGAGTACCACTTAAAATCGATAACATAACAGCACAATGTTAATGCATCTTTGATATCTGATATCTGCTGTAACAACAAGTGATACATGTTGCATGATATATAGTTCCTTTCTTTAAACATGCAAATAGGGTTGGCTGTCTATGCTCTTGAAAACTGGTAATTGCAGTTTTAAATTTTTGTTTGATGGTGACATTACTTTTCAAGACTCTCTCTCCCCCCCCCCCCCCTAATACAGCCAAAACTTAGCCTCCTTATTTATGATGACCAGGAGCAGGATACACGTGTATACTCTGAAAAGGAAGAGGCTGCTCCTTATATGACTGTCATGCAGGAGCAACAGAACTCAGTCAAGCAGCTGGTAAATCATATGTTCTACAGTGTGTTACATAATGTATTTCCCTGTTGGTTTGTGTGTGACATGGTAAGACTGAATTTGTATTCATTTTGTATCATACTGACAGGTGTTAGCCAACATGAACACAGCCTACAAGCAAGAGAAGAAAAATGCAAAGCGCAGGTTACGGAACATGCCTTCCATGACCTTTAAGATTGCAGATCCCATGTTCGGATCTGGGGAGTCACCCTCCCCCAAAAAATTGAAGGAGGAGAGTCTTTACTTGTCTTTTCCTGTGGAGACAGTGTTGGCTACAAAGGCAAGGAGCTCAGATGACAAAAATACTGACTTAGAATATCCTCTCCCAGTGTCTGATGTCCATTGATGGTTGATTCTATCAATAATCGGGGAGTTGGAAAGCAATTTATAATTACATTGATGGAACATGACTACTCACTACATGTCTTCATGAGCTGCCTGAAATCCAGGTGGAATGATGGACATCCTAATACTGGAAGAGCTTGATTATTACCATCTTCTTAACAATATGCAAGAACCTGGTCATGTTGGCATTTCATCTTTTAGAGGACCATGCTAGTCTAATTGTTATACTCCTAGTAAAAAAGTGCTGCTAATTTAGCTAACCCATTTAGACCTTAGGCCGACTAAAACCTACGGTAACCTAGGTTTCTGAAAACCTGCACATTTTTATTCAAACAATAAAGAATAATAACTATGTTGCTACATGTATCACATGGCAACAACTAATGAGACAGAGGTAGCATCCAGATTGAAAGGAAAACATTTAACTAATGTTATTTAACTGAACAGTCATTCACGTTTAACATACTGTATATCAAAATATAGCAATTGTTGGGGGGAATGGTCCGAGTAGATGGTTTATAATAGAGGCTGGCTTTTTGACTGGAGTTGTTGACTGTTTTTTTTTTCCTTGCAAAGGGAATATTTGTACTAGTCGTCGTCCCCCTCCCACAGCCAGGAGGCAGTATAGTAACAGGAATGTATGCTTCCAGTGAAATCTCTACATACTAGCACAGGATCTTATTACCAGACATACAGGGCATCATCTCTACTGTCTAGAGTGTCTACCTCCCTGTCACACATTGTCTACCTACCTACCTTCAATTTTCTCTGATTTATGTCATTCATACTTCTCTGTAATCCACAAAATCTGATACTTTGATAATTTGTATATCATTTGATAATTTGTATATCATCACCAGTAAATCAAAGGCTGGAAAGTGTCGGATTGTCGCTGCCCCACATTCGTTTTGTGAGTACTTAACGAGAGAAAGTAAGCTCTGTAATGTCATTGACATGACATTTACAAGTTAAACATTTTACATGAAACTTAATGGCATGTAGGTTGATGGGATGTACACAGCTATAACTGAATGGTGGTATTAATATTCGGCTTGTGCCAGCGTATTTGCATTTCTGCGATTGGCCAGTATTGGTACATTTTTTAAACCAAAGTGACAGGGGAGTTGTAATTGGTGCTATAGATCCAATCAACCACTGGACAGGCAATTTGAATTGGCTGCTTCTGGTTTATAGCCTTGTGGGACATGTGGGACATAGCCTCGAGAGACGTGTGCTCTGCAATGACTAATTCACAACAATTAACAAATATTGAGAATTTTGTCAGTTTCAGCATTAAGTAAGTAACCGTGGGAACCAACTGAGCTGTTTGGCCCATAGGTCAGGAGCCTGTCTCTTGTTTCCGTAACGTGAGGCAGCTTGATGTACAAGTTATTCAGCCCTTGGACATGATGCTAGTATGCTGCAGGAACTTACCCTGAATCCAGCCCTTGATGCTGTGTGCCAAGTAGTGAGGCTTTGGGTTAGCCTGGTAAACCATCCCGGTCACGTGATTCACATTATCATGTGTCTTCTGCAGACTGGGTGGGCGTTTTGTAGGAACCAATAAGTGGAAGAGCCAATCGGCGTCTGCGCTCAGGCCACTGTGATTGACATTGATTGATTTTAATACTTTATTAGTCGGAAATGTAAATGGCACAAGGTTAGGGCAAAAAGGATGACAAAGTCCTGGGGAATGGTCTGTTTCTATTGTAGTCCTACTGTATGTATTCAACAGCCACATTTTGGCCCAGCGCTTAGGGCCAGACCGGTCTGTAGAAGATGCATGATAATGTGAATTCAAGCGACCTGTCAGGATGGTTTACCTGGGTAGTGTTGGGTACCATTCTTATAGTCTTTGGTATGAATCAATTTGGGATTGAAACCTGGCATCCAGGGTGGACACTAGTTAACCACATGACCACTGAGCTGGTCTGTCAACAAGCACAAGGAATATGACAAGGATCAGCCTAGTAGTATGTGAGGAAGAGAGCCGGGCAAATGCATGACCTCTTGGGGGAGACCTTTTATTTAATTTTTATTGTTTAACAAGTTTGATATGGAGTGCAAAATTGCTGCATTTTACTCCATCTGGTGTATATACTTTTGAATAAAAAGGTTGAATTCATTGTATCACTTGTTGTTTAATAAGATACTACTTACTAATGTTTGAATGTTGTTATTCTATCACAGTTTATAAAGTTAACTTATGACTGTTCTTGTGTAACATTTAAAACCTTTATGATAGGCATTCAATAGCATGCAGCATGCAAAAGTCAGTGGACACTTCAGTGGACAATAACTAACTTTATTTGATACAGCAGATCACAATAATGTATGAAATGTATAGAGAGTAATCGATTAAAATGAAAATATCCAAAGTGAAAGAAAATGGACAGCGTCCGGTTGCCTTGGAAGGTAATGGTCCTGGAAGTCTGACACGGAACTCAGTGTTTGTAAAACCTACATACAGAGTTCCAAGAGTTTACCCCAAGGATTCAAATATAATCAGATGACCCAGATGCAGTATTTTGGCTAAGCAGTTCTCCTTTCCCAGTAAACACTCATGCAGATGGCTCCTTATCGTCCTTGTTTACATTCCCTGCTAGGATACTCCATTCAGACATATATGAGATATGTGTAGTTATAATTGCAACAATTCAGAATCTAGTCATACAGTATAAAAGTAATACTTAATTACTATATTACCAGGAATCTAAATGTAAATTTAATTAACTCATTCCAGTTAATAGGTTTTCAAATTGGTGCTCTTTGCTATTCTGTGATAATAATTATCTCGTACACACTTTGAAATTTCCACTCTATGGCCAGAAATCACACCTGTGTGAAGTGAGGGGCGCTCTTGCCGTCGTACATCATCCAATAAAAAATGTATATACCGGTACCGGTACTTCATGAATTAATTTGTCAACTTATGTTATGTTGTTATATTTAATCATGTAACCTTTCACCATGTAAGATGACAACTGAATTTATGTGAGAGGCCTATACAAGCCCAGAGTTGATTTAAAACAGTTGCACACATACGCACTCACGAGAAAAACACACGCACAAAATAACAAAATTATAATAAATAATAACAACATAATAATAATAACATAATTATAATTATACTCATTCATTGTTGTGTTTCATTTTCAACTAAGGGACTGCAATGTAAATAAGCCGTTGGCTTTCTTGCATTTATGACTTATCCTTTTGATAGTGATGTATAACTATGTGCATTTTTCTGTACACGTAAACGCTGTCAATAAACATATCAATCAATCAATCAAAAAACTGTTTAGAAAAGCAGATGAATTCATTTGTCAACTTACTGTATGTTATTATCTTTTAACCATGACACAATGGTTTTTTTTAAACTCATCTTTTCACCATGTAAGATGATAACTTCAGTGAGTAGTAGGCTATTTTAATTATAGCCTTTTTTACTTTTTGTGACATATTTTATTTAATGAATAGCAGTGCACTGACCGCGCGCGCACAGTAGAGGAGGACTGTTGTTACTGTTACTGTAGGTAACACTGTATCTTTTGAACACACCCCCAATGCATGCTTTGAGTGTGGGAGGAGCCACTGACGACTGTGCCGCTTCCGTCTACCTCCTCTACTGTAACTACAGCACCTGAACTGCTGAACTAAACTGGATAAAGGATGACATCCACTCGACTAGAATCAAGTTTATTTTTAGAGGGCATTCATGCGCTCGGCCCCGACGTCACTTGACCATCTCTGGATACTCTTGAGATCTGAGACTGAGAGACAACTTCAAGTGACAAGTAGCGTACACGTCTGTATACGGTAGGAGGAGTGCAACAACGAGACCTTGTACATTTAGGTTACTTCGTTTAAAGCTATAGCGGTATAGCCTATTTAAGTTATTAAAGCCACAACAGCTACCCCACAAATATACAATTTAAAATGGGTATCAAGTTAGGTTTAAGCTGCGCGTTACTGTATATCCTCATGGATGTTATTGTTACCACAATCCTGTATACACGT
The DNA here is from genome assembly GCF_963924005.1 of Protomyctophum bolini. Classification (NCBI taxonomy): domain Eukaryota; kingdom Metazoa; phylum Chordata; class Actinopteri; order Myctophiformes; family Myctophidae; genus Protomyctophum; species Protomyctophum bolini. The sequence goes on along the minus strand of NC_137867.1, from coordinate 28,109,970 downwards.
GTATCAAATGTCACCATATTCACCGAGGATGTCCAGAACTTTAACATTCTCAAATCGTTGTTGGACATATGGGGGACTGTGTTGGTTCGAGCCTCCCTGCTCCTGGGTGCTGTCATTGGGGTCGGGTGGAACACGGAGGATGGTCCACGGAGGGTGTCCAACCTATCTACTGTCATTCTCCTCATCTGTCTGGTCATCGTCACCTACGCTATGGTCAAGCTGCTGATGCTGACTGAGCAGGAGGATTTGGTCCAACAGCCCTGGTTTCTCTGCCTGTTCTTCTGGACCTGTGGGTCGTCCCTGGGCACGATGTTGCCCTGGTGGCTCTTGGGGAAGGAGGATAGCTCTGGCATTGACAGTGGTGGGGAAGGAAGAGGGTGCTGCAGTGACACAGAGAGTCTGGTGGAGACCACCAAGCACGAGGATACTGAAGAAGAGGTGGAGGTAGAAACACGAGGGGGTGGTGGGGGGAGGAGGAGGAAGTCAGGAAGGATAAGGAAGCAGGAGAAGACTAACTCAGGAGCCACATTGGGTCGCTTGCTGAAATATTGCAGCCATGATAAAGGCCTCCTGTTTGTGGCCTTCCTCTTCCTCCTGATCTCTGCTGTTTGTGAGTATCATTCATTCACGTGTGAGTGTGACCACTGAATGGGCCAATAGATGTAACTCATTAGACAGCTTTACAACACTGGGTTGAATGAGAAATATGCAATAGGTCACCATGTTAGTTAGTTTTGAACTAACCTGTGTGTATAAGACTCATTACTAATAAGTCATACAGTAATTACTGTAGTATTGCACATGTGGTTGCAATGCCTCAGATCAAACATAATTTTATCTCAATTAGAAAAGCAATTAATCAAGCACTTAAATTGACGATTTCTTAATCAATGTGTTTATTGATTTTAACCACACTATGTGTGGTTAAAAGCATAAAAGGGTATACATTTGGGTGTATTTTTACAGCTTTTGTCCTCACATTTGCCATTGACAATGAAAGGAGAAATTAGGTCATATGTCCTTCAAATATGACGTAAATGTGTGGCAACACAAACATTAAATGCCATTGACAATGAAGGGAAAATATGATACATCTTACCAGATTGAGCAAATCGGAGCTACCAATTACCAATTCAGTTGTTCATGAGATGATGTATTATGATGAGAGCGCCCCTCACTTCACACAGGTGTGATTCTTTACACTTAAAAGCTAAATGAACACAAATGTGTTTAGTCTATAGCGTTCTACTCATGGTTAGTTTTTCCAAAATATTTGTATGATCTGGCTATAATGTTATGGTCTCTCATCACATCATAGGTGAGGCCTTCATACCTTATTACACAGGCAAGGCCATAGATGGCATAGTGGTTCACCAGAAAATGGAGTACTTCATCAAGCCCTTAGTGACACTGTCAGTACTAGCCTTATGTAGGTAAGTATATGGGGATTTTCTTTCATAAATCTCATCCGTATCTGATTTGGCAACAGTCCTAATCCAGGTCAATTTTTACACTTTTAACGTTAAATTAATATTTGAGCTTTGACTGTGTATGAATGTTTTACAACATAATTTTGCCTCTTATTAGTTCTCTTGCAATGGGGGTGCGTGGAGGAGTCTTCTCTTTGACGTTTGCCAGACTAAATCTGAAACTCCGGAACGATTTATTCAGATGTCTGATGAAGCAGGAGATTGGGTTCTTTGATGCTAACCATACAGGTAATGAGGTGATGGTAGGCATTAATCACTATCTGTCTGTCCCTCATTTTATTCACTTATTCACAAATCAATTGATTTAATCTTTCCACCCATTTGTCTTCTGTTCATATGTACATTCATTTATCCATCCTTCTATATGTTTGTGTGACCATCCATAGTACAATTCTCATCACTGTATCTCCCTGATTTCCTTTACTGATAGACAACTTGATACTATAAGAAGCCTCATCCTAAGTCAAGACAATTGAAAACAGAACAGCCATGCTGGACTGTGGCCACAAGGAGGCGGGCCACGCTCATATATTCTGGACTTGTCCTAACATTCAGAAATACTGGCAGGATATCCACTCCACCTTAGAGACCATTCTGTGTTTTAAGATACCTGTTTCTTTTCTACTGTTGGGATATATCCCTGAAGAGTTTCTAATACATGATAAATATTTAATCAAGATCTTCTTAGCAACAAGTAAAAAAGCGATCACACGACGCTGGTGCCAACAGGACCCACCAACGAAAGATCAATGGATGGACATTATTGAGGAACTGTATGCTATGGAAAAACTAACATTCATACTTAGACTACTAAATGGGAAAAGTGGGATCTCTTCTCTCAGCCTAGCGATATTGCAATAGGATTTCATTGAATGTATTTTGTAATATGAAAAATGCAGCCTTGTCTTTTTGCTTTTTGTCTGTGTCTTCTTTTTTTCTTTCCCGTATAGTCTTGTTTGTTGTTTTTCTTGTCTGTTTTTTCTTCAATAAAAATGAAGTGAAAAAAAAGAAGCCTCATCCTGTGCCTTGCTTTCATTGTCGGTTGCCACGCCATAATAACACTTTTATTTCTCCTCCTATCTCCCACAGGTGACATCACATCTCGTCTAACTGCTGACACCACCCAGGTGAGTGACCTCATCTCCCAGAACGTCAACATCTTCCTAAGAAGCGTCGTGAAGGGAGTTGGCTTCTTTATTTTTATGTTTGGCTTGTCCTGGAGGCTCACGCTGGTCACCGTAATGGGCTTCCCTTTCATTGCCATTGTCTCCAAGGTCTATGGGGAATACTACAAGGTAGGTGTCTGAAACAGAACCACTTAGGACTTTGCAGGGAACTTATGACATATGACACACACTGCACAGGGTCAAAAGATAATGAAAGACAATGAAGTTTACAACATTTCTGATCAGAGTTTAAAAGTGTCATGAAAATTTAACAAATAAGAAAGAAGCAACACAACTAGTGGAAATTGTGTGTTTTTTTAGGAGATAGCTTGTTTTTAAATGGGTTGGATTATCTTTGCTTTCCAAAACCTCCAAATCTCCAAGTCAGTGTAAGTTTCTCTCATTTAATGATCCTACATTAAACAAAAAATGTTTTCTTCCAGGGGCTCACTAAAGAAGTACAGACAGCCCTGGCTGAGGCCAACAAGGTGGCTGAGGAGACTATCTCAGGCATTAGAACAGTACGGAGCTTTGCCAGTGAAGAGGAGGAGGCAGATTCTTACTATGACAGGCTCATGGTTATGTTCCAGCTCAACAAGAAGCAAGCCCTGGCCTATGCCTGCTATGTGTGGTCTAGTTGTGTAGGTACATTTTACATTGTCACTTAGCCCTGGCCTATGCCTGCTATGTGTGGTCTAGTTGTGTAGGTACATTTTACATTGTCACGTAGGTAATACTTTTACAGAGTGGCTTGCAGTCATTGTAACAGTAGAATAAGCTATGAATCCTAGATTACCAACATTGCATGCAACTATGGCTCTGTGCCCGGAACTCCTATTTTAGGAGTATATTAGGGCCTGGAAAAGGGCCCCATGCCATGATAGAGTTTTCTCTAATGGCAAAATTCTTATTATTTTTTAAACATCTAAGAGTTATAATAATATTTGGTTATTTGATTTATATGTGATTTAGGTAACATTTTGAATATTCATAATATGTGCCTGTGTTTTAACAGATCTCAGAACTTGCTCTTCAAATTGCCATACTCTATTATGGTGGCCATCTAGTGGTGACTGGTCAGATGAGCGGTGGGACCTTGATAGCCTTTGTCATCTATGAGCTGGAGATGGGAGAATGTCTAGAGGTATTCCTTTTGCTATAGGTCCATGTCCCCTTTAATTTCTTTCTTTCTTTCTTACTTTAGGGTCTTTACGATGAGCAGTTAAGCCTCTTTGACTTACTTACTTATGAATAATAGTTGTATGAATTAAACTGATCCTCTTGTCCCCTATATTGCTTGACATATCTTCCAGAGCATATCATCTGTCTACACGGGCCTCATGCAGGGAGTGGGTGCAGCCGAGAAGGTTTTTGAATATTTGGATAGAAATCCCAAACACCCACTTGATGGTCAAGAGGCTCCGGACACGTGTAAAGGCCTGGTGGAGTTCAAGGACGTGACATTTGCCTATCCGACACGCCCTGAGACTGAAATATTGAAGGTTTGTTGCTGGAGAGGTCTTTTTTAGAGCTCAATTGTTGAGTTGGAATTAATTGTGTACATCCTCCAGCTGTGATCTACAAGTACACCCCCTGGACATGACACTAGTATGTCACAGGGATTTACCCCCAATTCACTGGGTCCCATTTTTATAGTCTTTGGTATGACCTGGCTGGGGGATGGAACACCCTAACCTCAAGGCCACTGAGCTGGCATATATTCCAACTACCGGTATATATAGTTGGAATTAGCCCATGGTTAATTACAGCGTTTCCACACAGGTAAAGCCATTTAAACCCTATTCACTTAGTAAGAGACCACACCTTCGCTCAAGATTAACAGTTTATTGAAACAGAATGAGATGAATGCATGGAGTGGAGTGAGGAACCCAAGGTAGGGCGAGACTCAGGGTGGGGGCGTAGTCTCTGGAGCTGACGGTCATCTTTGCTCTATACTCGGAATGAGCGGCTGGTCGTCTCTGCTCCGTCACTGCCCCCCCTGGATTCCTAGAGAATCGAGGCGGAAGGAGGAGGTTGTGGTGGATGGCGATTTTGAAGAGTAGTGAAAATAGCCGATCTACAAGTGCAGTACTCACAACCCATGTTTGGTCTGTCGTGGAGCAGAACAAACAACTTGGTTGAGAGATTGCAGGTGTATTTATGCTGTGGTGATTGCACCAGGGATTGGCTGGGTGATAATGAAAGGCAGGTGAGTTGATGAGGAGGGAGGAGTTGTTGATAATGAAGGAGTGGTTAAGGTCAAGCGGAAGGAGGTCTCTTCTCCCGAAACTACGTTGTATAAATACAACTTCCCTAAATGTGAGTTAGTAATCTGAAGGAAGCAAGGATGCTAAAATCTAAATTGAAGTTTAAATAGTAATTTCCTATAGTTTTCATTTGGTATACTTTCTGGGTACTGTAACAATGCAATATTATGCCTGTAATAGAGTACCTAACTGCGTAACCTTAAACCTACTGTATGTACCTAATTATAGTCTTTAGTCTCACATAAACATTTTGAACTAATTAAATTGTGAATCTAAAAGGTGAATTACCCTAACATTGACTTTTAACCATGAACAAACAATTTATTTTTGAGGGGCGCTATCCCCTCCTATGTCCAGCTTTTACTGTGTGTGTAAACACAAACTTTGTTCTAACACAAACATTAAATGCCATTGACAATGAATGGAAAGTTTTTGTGTGTGTTAAACACAAACATTGAAGATGAGGACGCAAATTCTCATTGGCCGGAATGAGATGATGTATGTATGAATCTGATGATAAGAGCGCCCCACACTTCACACAGGTGTGATTTTTTTATTTTTAAGGGCCGCGCCCCTCCTATAAACAGCTTTTGTCCCCACACGTCTCAAGATTTGCCATTGACAATGAACGGAGAAATGACGTCATATATAAAACACCTTATGTACCTTATGTAGCAATGTCAAATGTCCGCTAACATAAATTAATGTACGATGACAAGAGCGCCACTCATTTCACAAACACGGGTGTGATTTTTAACTAACTTATGATGTGATGCAGGGTGTATCGTTCACATTGCGTCCTGGAGAGGTGACAGCCCTGGTCGGGCCCTCAGGCAGTGGAAAGAGCTCATGTGTGGCCCTCCTTGAGAACTTCTACCCCCCCCAGCAAGGGCAGGTGCTACTGGATGGAAGGCCTGTACAAATATACCAGCATGATTACCTCCACTCCATGGTTAGTACAAATGCTATCGTAAAAAGTACCCAATTATTTATTTTGTATACTGCACGTACAAACACACTGTGAACTTGTGGCAAGTTTACACTAGTGTAGTACCTGTAGGGTAGTACCTGTAGGTTAGCTGTTAGGGCAGTTATCAGGGTACTTGGATACGGTCACAAACACTGAGCATCGTGTGCAGACTTAACAATGTTAACCATGAAGACCACAGCATGCAGGGTAGTCATCACTTTATTTCAGAGAATACATAATAGGTGTGATCCCATCATCCCAGTGATGAAAATAGGTTTTCAATGTAATGGGCATCTGGGCTCTCTCAAGCAGAAACGATGAACCGGACAACAATCTGATATCTCCATAATGCTTTTGAGTTGTAGTCTTGTTAGGTTGTGTTTACATTTGTACTGTGGCACAGCTTCAATATGTCATCAGTCTCGCGTTGATCCCGCCTCTAGCGGCCGCATACAGCTGCATATCGCTCCGGTCTGATTTGGTCCGGAGTACATTGTCTCTGCGTGAGAGGCTACATACTAATTCCTACACGGGTTGTGTTTATAACCACGCCCCCGGGCAAGTTACGTTTACTGGGGTTAAGGTTAGGGTTAGGTTTAGGACTGGGAGACACCTGAGAGACACCAGACTCTCCCTAATTGCAAAATGCAAATGTTGTCCAGCAGGGGGAGTGGTTTTACTAGGATAGGTCCTGGGACCCAGGGGTGGTCTTTTAGATGGGTCCCAGAGTCCTAAAAAAACATTAGAGTACAGTACTGAGTACACTATTGCATCCTAGGACCCCCGGAGGGTGAGATAGATGATTGCGTCCTTTCTCAATTTAGTGAGTCTAAAGCCCTAACCACACCAAAGGGTCACCACGCAACTCCTTGGGTCCAAACGGTTGCAAGGAGTTGCATGGTGACCCTTTGGTGTGGTTTGGGCCATTGAATTCCATGCGTTGAATCACTTGAGACAACTTGGGACGACGTGCGTGAACGTGCAACAGGACATATCACGCCGCTGGGACAACGCTAAAACCGTCTCGACCCTTTGGTGTGGTCAGGCTATTTGCATCACTGTGATCCCTTTGGAAGTTAACTTGCACTACTTTCTTGTTTATACTGCCACCAGCCATCATTCCCTGTGTCTGTTGTTGCAGGTGTCTTTGGTGGGTCAGGAGCCTGTATTGTTTGCACGGACAGTTGAACAGAACATCAGGTATGGCCTGAGTAACATTGCCTTGGACACTGTGGTACAGGCTGCTACAAAGGCAAATGCTCATGACTTCATCACAAACCTCACTAAAGGTTACGAGACAGGTAATTTAAAACTTTATTATTTTTTATTGGGTCTCTATACAAAATGTATATTTAAGCTGGGCCCACAATAGATGATAATTGATCAAATTCTGGATTTGACTCACCTTTCCCGACAATCGCGGGGCCTTCCTGATTTTGAGGCCCAAATCATTCTGTATTGTAAGGGGGTTCACAGACATGGGTCACTGGGACACTGGGTCTCCTGGATTTTTAATTGTAAATATCAATGTACTGTTTAAACGAAAACACAGGTGGACTGTGGGGTAGAAACCTGCCAATGAGAGTCAGCTATGGATATGATGCATCAAGGCTGGTTATTTCCTCCTGTCCATTATTATTATTATTATTATTTCTTTTTTTATCCCACGATTTTGCAGCGCATATTCTCACCCAGTGTCATTTATATAACGTAATCATGGGCTCCCTCTGCCAACCTGGTGAGAGCAACGGACTGACCGCATACTTCTATGCATGAGGAGTCCAAGCCGCTTTTTTTCATTATTTCACAGGAATTCACCTCTCTTAAAACATGTCAAAGTGAAGTGACTGGAATTGAGTTAGGTGTTGCCATGGAGACTATGTTTTGCTGTGCAGTAGACCAAATGTATATATATTTATTTATATTTTTCCCCCCTTCATTGACAATGAAGGGAAAATGTACGTAATCTTGTACCTAACACAAACATTACATTTAATGTTTGTGTTGGCACCGTTTGTTTTACATAGCCATTGAATCACCTAATCAACATGAGTTAGACTTTAATATATTAGCGCCCCTCACTTCAAAGTTCACACGTGTATTATTTTATTTATTTCCTCATCAACATAATAACACATTATTCCTGTATACCTTTCTGTCAGGTGTGGGAGAGAAGGGAACTCAGCTCTCAGGGGGCCAAAGGCAAAGGGTAGCCATTGCACGAGCGCTCATCCGTAATCCACGTGTTCTCATTCTGGATGAAGCCACCAGTGCCCTGGATGCAGAAAGTGAACACATTGTAAGTGAACTACATCAGTAACTGAAGAAAACACATTAGCTGCATATTGTATTGTATGTATTTTATTGTACTGTACTTTCCCTTAGGATACTGAATAATGATTCATATCATATAAATCATTATACATAATGCATAGTATACACTACACTAGTACACTACAGTATTCATTTCTGGTTCTATGCTGAACAAAAATGCTTTCTGTTCTGTTGCTATAGCATATTATACAAAGTTTTGTCACTTTACTTAAAGGTCTCAAAGTCAAGCTATAGGGTATTATAAAATGATACAACTGCTAATAACCATTAAAGAATGTTGCCACTTTACTTAAAGGTCTCAAGGTCCTGCTATAGCATATTATTGATGTTTACATTATGTAATACATTTTTCCAATTCATAAACACAATGGTTATAATGCATTATGACAGACATTACAGCACTTCTCTATGTGCCTTTATAACCACCTAAGTTATAATGTGCTGTTCCACTGAGCATAATAATGCATTATGATATGTTATAAAGGTGGTTATAAGTTGTTATACATGATTATAAACATTTATAATGAGTGTTATAATGACTTATGCATTATAAATGTGCTATAATGCATTATAAAGACGACCTTAATATAAAGTGTTACCGCAATTGTTACTATCACAATGTAGAGCTGGAACCTTTTAACAACCTTTTTTTTGCTGCATTAAAAGTTATTTTGTGGTTTGCGTTATACTATAGCTTAGCTATGGTCCCTACAGTTGCACTGTTTGTCCACAAGATGGAAGTAATACTTCCTGCCAACCTTTAGCCACAATAGAAATCTATATTTATATTACTGTATACTATAAGTAATGGATCTATAATACAGTAGGTGCAATAGTAGAGTGGAATTAGGTTCAGAAGTAGACTGAGAATGCTGCCTGTCAGATGATTAAATAACGGTATACAATTCCAGAAACAAAAATAAGTAATCATAATTAAATAGATAACTGTATGGAAGGTGGAAGACAATAAAACTTTCCCTTTTACTACATACACAAGCTTTTTTTAAATTATTGTTATAGATTTAGGCAGAGACAATAAAGGCTTAATATATATATATATCTACCGGTATTCCTGATCTTCCTGAATGCTGTTTTTGAGTGCCTGCTATTGCCTGGAATATATGTTTTTCTGTTTCGATATAGATAGACAGTTCATCTGGTTGGATAAATTAAGTAGAAAAGACAAAGACATATTCAGAAAACTGGTACCAACCTGACAGTAATTCATCCCGATATTATTATTACAACAGCCTAAGCTGTTTATCTGGCTTGCAGGCACACACCGAACCGACGAGAATTTTCTGTCAATCTCCATCGCAAGTTCCCTTTTTCTGTTATTATCGCTTTGGGCCTGGTAATTCAAGCCCTGGTTAGCCCATTAGGTAAACAGTCCTGGACAAAACTTGTAAATTGTAAAACTTGTAAACTTTTTTGCTTCATTGTATAATGTAATAATACACAGATATCATAGGAAGAAAATGGGATTCATTTCCATGAAAAGTCTTACCTTTTAGAAATGGTTCACAATCATCATCATCAGCATCAAATGTTTTCATTTTGTTCCCATCAACAGTTCTGTGGATAATATTAGCTCTGCCATGTTAGAAACAAAACAGTATTTGGATTCCTAAACTTTTTTTCTTTGAAGACTGTGCTTTCATTGATTATACAGTACATAGTGTTTCTTTATTTTGATCCTGTCCTTTTTTCTCCTCCCTCAGGGACAGATTTTTGTGAAGCCCCTACCAGACAATGTTGAATTGTTGTATTTGTTTACGGCATTTTGCCCTGATTATTACGCCTATTATGTATTTCTTCATTTGTTTATTTGGACGGGACATTGCATATTAATGGACATGTATATGAATGCAACTTAAATACACCATATTTAGCAAAGATTACACTACGAAACAAAGCATAAAACATACAAAAACAAATCTATAGAATCTTAGCAGCGGTTTATAGGGCAATTGTAACTAAAGTAACTTGTGCATTTAGTGCAGTATTGCTTTCAAGTAATACAGCCAGGATACACTGTCAAGGTGCACTAGACTAGACTACTAGACTATACATTACATGGTCACAGGTTTGGTTGTCAAGTAACCTTTTTTATTGAACTTAAAGGATGGAAATGAAGTACAATCTCTTTACAATTACTCTCAGGATGTTTGTATCTGAATCTGTATGGTTGGACCATAGGTTGGACACTGGGCAGCCTTGGTCTCACTCTCTTGTTTTACATGATAACCTGATGAAGGTCTAAGTTCAGAAATGTTGTTTCCCAATAAACAAACTAGCTTTTGTTTTTGCATCAATTTGAATTGTAACATGTTTTTTTTCTCCCCCATTTCCTCTCCCAGGTTCAACAGGCTCTTAATAACATAATTGGAAAACATACAGTGCTAGTGATTGCCCATCGATTGAGCACCGTGGAGAAGGCTGACAACATTATTGTGATTGACCGAGGACACATAGTGGAGCAAGGGACACACAGTCACCTCATGGCCAGTGGAGGCCTTTACTCCAAGCTGGTGCAGAGGCAGGTCCTGGGCATCGAGACGGGTGCTGAGGTCCTCAATCCTGTTGAAAAGCCCCCTCCTAAAATGTTTGAGGATAGAAGGCAGCGGGGCAGACAAAGCAGCAGTAGTGCCAGCGAGTCTGATTGCAATGCTTGCTATTGAGGAAAAAACAAGATAGATATCCTGTGGTTGCTGACCCTGAATGAAAAGCATGATGCATTGATGAACTGCAGTAGTCCAGGCCTATCCTGTCTTTCTCTTCTTGTATGCTTGAGAAGATGTTAATGCAGTACGTGCTCTGCTTGGCAAACAATGGGAACAGAACAAACCTTAGCACTGTAGAAAATATTACCAATATGCGCTGCTATTTGTTATTCTTTGCGTTTAGAGAATCTTGAGGGAATTGTATTATTGCGTTGACTGTTGCGGCCAGTCCACACCAATGCACCAACTCCCTGCAACTCCTTGCAACATACAACTACTTGCAACCATTATCCCCAATGGCCTTAAAACGGTTTTGTTGCAAGGAGTTGGCGACTACTTGCATTATTTAGTGCGGTCTGGCCTTTAGTAATGGGCTTCTGCGCAATGTAGAAAATCTAAACGTATGTGGCATTTTCAATGGTAGAAAACCACTGCAAAGCAGAATGCCTGCAACACTCCAGATTAAACAAACGTCTCAATGTGCACGGCTCAACAATATCATGAAACTAAGAAAACAGCCAGCACACAATAAAAGTCCTTTTCACAAGTAGTTTTATTTATCTCTCCAGACAGAGCAACGGACGCGTTTCAACATAATGGTGTTCCTCAGCATTGTTTTCAATGGTAGAAGAAAATGCTATATGGTGTACAGTACAGCCTACTGGGTGTTGCCATTGTTGTACAAGACACTTTAATTTTACAGTAGTAACGATGATGCTCAAACCAAAGTCAAACCTGATTTACAGAAATGTACTTTTAATAGTTAAGGGTCCTGAAATGTATAATTTCTTGCCATGTAAGAACTGGAATTGTGCCTTTTCTGGTAAGCATGGTTGTGGTATCTTGCCTTAGTCAAGGAGGACTTTTGTTTGGTTGTGGTTTGGGGGGTGCTGCATACACATATTGAAGAATAAAAGTGTTTATCATTTAATAAGTGTATATATTATGTTTATATAATAAGTGTATACAAGTGTATTTTATATAATAAGTGTATATAATTTCGAGGTAGGCCTATTTGTACTTTACTGGAGTATTTCCAATTTCCAATACTTTTACTTCTACTCCACTACATCTCAGAGGCAATTATTGTTCTTTTACTCCACTACATTTATTTGAAAACTTTACTATAAGATTACTATATGAAAACCTGCAAAACCTGTCCGTCTGTCCATCCGTCAGGTCACGGCCACCATATATGGCCATCAGCCCGTTATGCCTCATGACATGTCTCGCTCCATATATGGCCGTCTCCACTCTCCATGTAAGATCACGGCACTCATCAAACCCTGGATTGCCATACATCGAGAAGACTGGATCATCACCTAGATCTGCATATATGGAGCCGGCCAGCAACTCTACATCTGACCTCAAACCTCAAGCCTTTAGATCTCCATATACAGTATGGAGCTCACCTGTTCTGACATTTCATATGTTGATCCACCCCCACCCGTCCTTCCTCTTTGATGTCTCCCTTTTGACGGATACCTGTCCATTCAACAGGCCCGAAAATTAAGGCCCGGCTCTAGCTGGGCCCTCATCAAACCCTGTATACTCAAGACACTGCCCCTGCTGCTACCCTTACGCCAGGGCTCCACTGGGCGCGTTGCGTCTTCCGACGCGTGCGTCAAAAAACGAACCGGTTCAATTTTAATGGTGACGCACGCACGCGGCACGCACGCACAACGCGGGCAGTGGAGCCACCCTTCATTGATTAAAAAGGGAACATTCTGTGACGCTGACGCGACGCAGACGCGCCCAGTGGAGCCCTGGCGTTAGATCTCCATATATTAAGCTGACCTGTTCTGACATTCCATGTTGATCTGACCTCATCAAACCCTGTACACTCAAGAGACGCTCCATATATGGCCAGTACAGAATTGTGTGTGCGTGTGTGTGTGTGTGTGTGTGTGTGTGTGTGTGTGTGTGTGTGCGCGCGCGCGCGTGTTCCAAGACCAGGCTTTCCACAGGTGCTGCAGCAGAAAGCTGCTGGTGACGCGTCGCGAGTCCCCTCCTCCTCCAATGTAGACCTGTAATCAGCTTCCGGCCGTTAGAGGAAGCTAAGTCAGCTGTCAGACGGAAGAAGGCGTGAGAAGAGGAGCAGGGTCGAGGCGAAACAGAAACACAGCATACATCGCTAAAAAATGTCAAATTTTTCGGACAAGTTTAGCGCGTACACGATGACGCAGCTCAACGAATTGTTAGAGGACGACGACAAACTCAACAAAATCGTCCAGGAATTGGAAGAGGTAAGCAAGGACGACGCTTTGGTGGGCTAGCTCTGACTTCTCGGTCACTGTTTTTTCTTTCTCTCCCCTCCCGAACCCTTTGTTATGCTTTGCTAACATGCTCCCGGGAAATTATGTCATCCGCCACCCAAGTATAAGTGATAACAATAATTAAAAGAAAATGCGGGGAAGCTATAACGGGGAAATTGTAAACTATACTTAATTCAATTGGAACGGAGCGCACAGCAACGTTGTTTTTAAGTTATAACAGATTCAGACAGTACGGCTGCGACATTGTTGTGTCCCAAGTTCACAGGCGAGTACAGAACAGATCCTTAATAAAATAGAAGTGTGTTGCATACTGTTGGTCTGCAGCTTTTTGTTTAAACTATTTAAACTCTAGCAAAGGTTATCGGTACAGGTCCTGCTCTGTGCGGTAGGTCTGGAACTTTATAAACCTTTAAAACGCTGAACTGCAGGTGGTTATTTTTTTTAGCCTACTATCAGACGACAGACTATTGCACCTGATAAATGCCAGTTATTCACACACATGAGGAGATTACTACCTAAGGTCATTAGAATGCCTTTGCTGTGTCTTATATTTGGCATGTTAAGAGTATATACTCGCATATCCAAAAAAGCTTTCATGGTGAATTTGTTCTTCTGTTTGTTCCCTGAGATGCACCAGCTTCTCCATCCCTTCAGTTAAAAATACCGAATGTTGCTTAATTGTCACTTATCAGCCCTTCTGATCTCAAGTGGTGGAGTGACTGTACTACTCTGCCAGGAAAGCAAAGTCATTCCCTTAAATTTCTGCCATCAATATTAACTGGAAATCCAGATCTCAAAGTAGCAAATAACATTATTGCATTCATTCATTCAGATATCCTTGTCCCTAAACTTTCTGTTTCACTGCACCTGACCGTGTTCATATCATATGTTGTCATGAGCTTCTATTTCTTTTAACCTATCACTTCTGCTTGATTTAAAGGCCAGGCCACACAAACAATGCAACTGCCAACTCGTCGCTACAATTTTAAGGACAGTCGACTCCACACCAATACAACTCCTTGCAACTGCCATTGTAGCCGCAATTTGAAACTCTAGATTTTTTTTACAATGGGCTGAATTTAGAGTTGCAACACCTTCCATCCACTTCCTAGAAGGCTGTGCGTGATGGGGCGTCGCACTGCGTCGGCCTCTTCTTTGGGTGTCTTACCTGCGCAGGTAAGATTCTATTAAACAAGCGCTCCCCCTCACGTCTTGTTTTACGGCATGTTGAAAAAATACAAAATGGCGGCTCGGAATGTCACTCTTGGAATATTTTGGGCAGAAAGTATCTCATAACTACGGGGGATTTTTATGAAAAACAAGCTCGGCAGATTGAAAGAGGATAATTCAAGCTTGGACTGCAGCTTCAATGTTGGTGAGTTTAACGTCATTTAAGACAAGCAGATCACAAACCAAAAAAGATGAATAGGAAGTGGATGGAGGGTGTTGCAACTCTAGATTCAGCCCATTGTAAAACAAAATCTAGAGTTGCAAATTGCGGCTACTACCATTGGGGGTAAGGGTTGCAAGTAGTTGCATGCAATGGTTTAGTTGCAACTAGTTGCATTGGTGCAGTCTGGCCTTAAGGAACAGGACAATAACCATCACCATGTATGTTTTGTTTGAGATTGCTGTTTTACCGTAGCATTCTTCATTACCTGTCCTGTTGTAGTGCTGGTGGTCTAGAGACATTTACTTAAGTTGTTACTGTTTAAATCAATCTACAGTGACTCACTCGTTATGAGAGCATCCGAATTTCCGAAACATGCTTAAAATATGGGACCTCAGTCACCTCACCTTGTTCTGTATGGTTGTACCTGACAAGATGATCCCAAGGGAATGCGGCAGGTACACACTTAAACATCAATAGAAGTACGACAGACATGTTGTGGTAATGATTTGCATGAATCCGCTGGTTCCATCAGTGAATCATCAGCTTTGTTTTTTGTCCATGTCCCTGTTGGTGTCTCTTCACGTTCACGAAGTTCACGGTTTTATTTTCCTTGTGCAAAGACCTGCAGGCCTGATAGCTGAATCTCTGTACTTGTTGACTCAAGTTAGTCATAAGTTTATAGCAAAGACACACTGTGGAAGATTGACCGAGCAACGCCTCAATTTGAGGTGGAGCTGGGAAAGCTTTATCATAAAGTACTGCACAGGAACAAAGGTAGTTGGTTTTGTAACTCACAGCAAGTGACATGAGAGAATGCATTTGCAGCTGGAGTGTATTAACCCATTAAGACCTGAGACTAGTTCTACAAAATAAATGCGCGAAAATAAGTAGTTCTCAAACATTTTTGTACCAAGGGCTCCCCAAACACATTAAAGATTTTTTTTAAATGTTGGGAAAATAGCAGATGAGCTTGTAAATATGCTATTTTTGAATAGCCAACACTAAAATCTACCAGATTCTTTCCTGGTTCTGATGGATTAAAACGTGCACACGTGCCATTTGTCTTTGGCCACCAGCATTTTCAGCTCCAGCACTGGGAACTAAGACTACTGGTCATTTTCTATTTTATCAGGGAGTTCTGCTTCTGTATCGCCTGCTGTCCCAAGGTCTTAAGTTGTTTCATAACTGATTGGACTCTGACCACATGCACATACAGCAGGCAGTACGTTTACATGCACCCAGGAAACCAGGACTTTCCAGACTACATCGTCACAAAGAGAAACCGTACGTTTATTGGGTGGTGCCACTGCCTGCGCTGTATTTTGCAATCTTTTTTTGCTCTACTTAAGCACCTGCCGTCTTAACTGTACAGCAGGAACATGGGGGAGCTCCCTGTGGTATACTCGCTGAAACTGTTACGTGGGACTCGTAGACCCCAGGAAGGCCCATACAATACAGTAGCACTCATTAAACTAGTAGTTTTGTCTAAGACCGGACGTCATAGCCATAGTGTGGGTGATGAATCTGAACAACACCAGTGTTTTCATTCAAATGGATGTCATAACTTAGTGCTGTACACTACAGTCACTGTTGACACTATTGTATAATTTTAGGTTGTTGATGTTGTGGCTTGTTGTCTGTGTGTACTGTGTGCATGAGGCAAGTGTGGGTGGCTAAACAGGTCTTAGTTTGATGAACACAACGATTCTGTGGTGGTATGCCATTATCTCCTACCTACAGTATACACACCCAGCTATGTGACAAGAGAGTTTCCATTGAGCAGAAGGTACAGTAAGTAATGATGCAAAGGTGACCTAGTTTTTGAACATTTCCACCCCTAGAAGAAACTGCAGTCACTCAATGTTAATTTTTATTTGTAATAGATAACAGTAGCAGATTTTGAAATTTGCACCCTATGGCCAGAAAGATTATGAAGTCTGTGTTTGAATAGATTGCTGAATTCCTACAATGCCCATAATGCTTTAGTGCACTTCCCCTCCTTGTGGAGAGGGGAAGGCTGCGTGGAAGTGTGACTTGTTGTCTTGACAGGTTTTTGGTCATGAACATGGTGTCATGACTAAAATATAAAAAACACACACACAAAACAAAAATAAAGCTAAACTGTACATATATGCTAGACAAAGTTAAAGTGAGACAAGACACTTTGAGTAAACATACACAACACTTTAACCCTACAGTTGCAACACTTCACAGCGGGGCCCCCAGCAGATAAGGAACATCATGTTTAAGTTCCATTATGGCAGGGGATGCAAACGGTGGACTGGAGTCAGTAAAGATGGGTAATTATCAACCGCTTTTGTTGTACAACAGCTGGACACTTCAGGATATGATGGTGCTATACACAGTGATATTAGACCTACTTAGCTGCCTCTCTTGCACAAATGTTGTTTTCTTGTTTTTAATCCAACCCACAAACAACGGCCACTTAATCCAACCCACAAGGGCCTCTTTATTCTATTTTAGACTAAGCCTATTCTATCATCACAGAGACCCACATCACACAGTGGTATTTTTAGACCTTTTCCACCTATTCCATTCAGAATATTTAATTTAACGTATAAATGAAGTCACAGCAGATATGTTTATATTCTTTTTTCAGTGCCTTTAGAATAGATTGCTGTACTGTTTTTCCAGTGACTCCCCTCATTTTCCCAGTACGATACAGTATGCCTACATTAGATTAGGTATATTGTGTTAATTTGTATTAATTAACACAATGTCAACAGTTAGGGCATTAGTTGTCTTGTTAAAAGGCTTATGAATGCACACATTGGCTGCTTAGTGCTACATGCATGAAAAAAAACCTACATTACAGTGTTCAGATGTTCCAGAAACTAGGGAGGTCTGGGGAAACATCAGGGAATCATATTCCATTCATATTATATTGTTGCTGTCGGGCAGAACCCTTCTATCCATTTTTCAACAGTTTTTGTTCTTGTAAATGAATAGCCTTGTTGCACAAAAGTGATGAAAATAGCAGATTTACTAGCTTGTGTCTGTTATTTTGGCTATTTCTGAACATTTTGCAAAGTGAAAATGGTTAAGTCTATGTGGGTTTTACAAATATTTACAAATTAAAAGTTTAACAAAGCTTGTTGCTAAATAATATTTAATAATAATATTATTTTTTCCATATCCTGAAAAGTAACGGTTTTGATTGAACATACAATGTTTCTACCGAACGGCAACAATATAACAGATGGAGCACAAACACATTTTAAAGGAGAATCTTAACATGACGTTTCAAAGCACTATGCGTTTTTCCTTCTATAACTTTAGCCACTTAAACAAGGATCATATCTCAGATAAAGGGCCCCAGCTTTCTATACTCTCACAGGCAGCTGTCTTTGGGTTGGCCAGTATTGTTAATTAATATACTTTTAGATGAGGAAACATCCTGGCGAGGTACAGCTTCCTCTGAGCCTACATCACTCTGGCTCGGGCAGTTTAGGGTTGCAGTGAGTTACCACAAACTTCTTCCATGAATTTCTGAGTCTGTTGCATAACCCTTTTTTGCATAATTCGCAAAGAAAGGCCAGTTACACTCAGATGCTGCTGAAGGTGAGATTTGAAGAATGGCAGTAATGGGGAATAAAACTTTAGAGCCACTCCAAATGGATGCTGCTGTGATGTGATTATAGTAGATTCTATGATTTTATTCCTTTTGTCTGGTTCTGTAATGTGTTTCAGGCCTCCTCCATATCGGAGGCCTAAAACACATATTGGCCTATTTCTTTTATTATAAGATCGTCGCCGTCAAGCGGCCAGAAGTTGGGTTGCAGCTGACACGAGGAAGCTCCTGGGGGAAATGGTGTGTAACAGCCCCTAAGTGAAAACCGCTTCCCAAAGACTTTCCCAAACAGTGTGTCGGGACCCATGTTTGGGTCGCAGATCGATTTCTATGGGTCGCGAGTAAATATCCCCCAAAAGTATTATTTCAAAATATTAAAAAAATCATCAATTAAAACAAATCTAACATTTTTCAAAGGTATTTCATAAATAATAAGAAAAAATGTAATGACCATAAACCAGTAAGACGCCTGAGGGCGAGAAGCACGCAACCTTGCCCCAAGCATCTGCCTTGTTGACGGCAGACTGCTGGGCGAACGCTGGCGTTGTGGCATGGGGGGTCAGATCAACATGGAATGAATTCTGTACTGGCCACATAAGGAGCATGTCTTTCTTGAGTGTACAGGGTTTGATGAGGTCAGATCAACATTTGGAATGTCAGAACAGGTCATCTCCATACAGTATATGGCGTGTGGTAAGAGTGGTAGTGGGGACATTCTCTTGAGGGTACAGGGTTTGATGAGGGCCCAGGTGAGGCCGGGCCTTAATTTTCCTTAGGTGGTCTTTACACGAGAATGGTGTTCATAGAAAACGGCAGCGTTTTTGTAGCCTAATGTATTATAAAATATATAACCATCCTGCTGGTGGCTCTGGGTTGCAGAAGGGGTTCTTCTTCTTGTACGTGGGTGACTGGTCCATTTGACAGCTCGTTACCGCCACCTAGCGACATTATAGCGTTTTCATAAAGTGTGCGTTCTCGTGTAAAGGGTCAATAAAAAATAAAAATTAGAACGCAACGGGACGTTTTATCTGGAGATGGTCTCCGTCTAAAAGAGGCATTAATTTTCGGCAGGCCCGTCTAGAGTTTGAAATTACAATGGACTAAGTCAAAAGGGAGACATCGAAGAGGAAGGATGGATGGAGAAGGGTCAGGTTCTGACGTATATCCATACTGTATATGGAGATCTAAGGGTTTGAGGTCAGATGTAGAGTTGTTGCTGTTGGCCAATAATTTACTATGACATCAGGGTCTCAACTTCTCCATCCCTGATGTCACGTGACCCGGGCACCAGGAAATGCACGATTCCATAGTTAACTGCGACCTTCGGTCACGATAAAATATATATCTACGAGCTCACAATGCTTTCAGATCTGCTATTTTCACTAGTTTGGGTTTTGAACTGAAACCACTGGTATAGAGGCCCCATAATGAATATGTAGTTCCAATATGGGTATAATAAGGATTTTGCATTCATGATGATATGCTGTTTTTTATTACCAGCGAATGGTATGGAGTATCAAGACCCTGTTTTATTGTCATGAGACAGTACAATCAAAATGGCAAAACTGTAAGCGGTTCTACAGCAACTTGGTCAAGGGCTGTGGCAACACAACACAATAGTTGGGATACATCTTCTGTTCACACGTCTCAAGAGTCAATCACAAGCCTGTACACTGTGCTTTTAGATGGAAGAGGTCCAGCAGACCAAGGAAATGACTCTGGCTAGCAACCGGAACCTGGCTGAAGAGAACCTGGCCCTGCAGCCCAGACTCGAACATAAGAAGGACAAACTCACCAAGTGCTACGGCTGTCTGCAAGAGAGATTTGAGGCCTACCAGCTCCGCAAGTCCACCCTAGGTATGTACCCAATGAACATTTCAACTTGAAGTATTATGCAGGCAAAACATTCAGGAGTGAGTGGATAATAAATAATTAAATGAATAGGTTGTCTTGGTGCTCTTCCATTGAATTCTAGATGCAAAGCTAATTGTAATGTTGTATACATTTCAATCAGACTAATTACCAGTGTCTCCATAGAAAATGCCTTACAAAACAATATTTGGAAAATGTCAAAAGGACAAACCACCATGTAAACACACACATAATTGGACAAACATAAAAACTTTACACATTTCTTTCAACCTCCTAGGTCTTTGTTAAACGATTGAACAAGGTCAGAACATATCCCCCCTCCCTATATTCTGCACATTCCCCTGTGGTAAAGGAGTTTTACAAGTATTATTTATTGCTAACTTTATTTTGTATAAAGTGTTTGTAGCTATTGGCAACTTTATTTGTATTTTTTTATTACATCCAGTATTAACACTATTATCTTTATGTTGTATGTTGTGCTTGGAACAGTTTACTTAGTTTGTCGTGTCTTTTGTTTTCATCTCAAAGAGCCACAGCTGTTCACATAACGCTGCACTCTAAGGTCGCATTCTCACCAGAGAGCTTTGCTTCGATTAAAACGAATCCTGCTGCGCATTTTCAGAAAGTGCGCTTCGTTTGGCAGGTGTGAAGGCTCTTTCAAATCCTAATGCGCAGCAAAGAACCGCATTTTACTTCGAGCAAAAACGGGGGTTTCGCTTCGCTTCCAATCGCGCTTGACTACGATTCGGTGCAGGTGTGAATGCAATCCGCAGCAAATAAAGGAAATGAAGCAAACAATGTGGCGGGTGAGGAGCTGAACACAGTTGGAGACGGAGAAGGCATATTTTACACAGCGCAAAGATGTCCCGTTACCGTGGATAGACGTGGTCGAATGAGGAGAGTGGAGACTGAAGCCCTGATCGAAATGAGGACGAGTACATTAATCAATTGCTTAAGAAAACACAAACACTGCAGTGCAGTGTAATAGTAGCCTACAGAATATTCTGTCTGTGCGTGCCGTAAACATGGAGTGCTGTCACTGTGTGGGGACTAGTGGGGAGTAGGAACTTTCATCTCGATAAACTTGTAAACATTTTGCGCTGCTGTCTGTTATATCAGTGCGCTCAGCGCTGTGCCTCCATGCCCAAAAGAACAGTGCGTGGCTGCGTGCTTATAGTGAGAGAGCGAGAGAGAGGGGGGGGCAGTCCCAGACGGCACGACACATATGCACGTTATGAGTATAATTTTATCACCATAGATTTATCATTTCACTGTGTAGGCTAGTTTATGAATGGAACACATTGATAAAGGTCCCCCCTGCTGCGTTTCCAATTGCTGCGGATCATGACAGTGTGAAGGCAAACCGTAGCCAATTAAATAAGCAAGAATCCCATTTCTCCGCCCATACGCATTCGAGTCTACCGAAGTATTAGGTGAGAATGCGACCTTACTTACTTACTTACAATGCGACCTTAGTCACCTAATATAACGATACTATTATTACAAGGCAAATTCCTCTTCCATTTGGTGGAATACAACTCGGATTATCTGTCAGTAGTTCACCAGACATCAAAAGGCCAACGTTTACACACTGTCTGTGCTTTTGAAATGTTTCATTCTGTCATGGGATACTGCTGTTATGCAATAATTTCCCTCTGTCGTTTGTTTGCTCCTCCACTGTGTGACACACGTATCCAACCTGTTTCTCCAGTTCCCTGGTTTCCCGTTATAAGCTGTAGTCATAGTGATGGAGGCGCTGGGTCGTGTTTCTGCAGGAAGACAGTCCCTAGAACTGATCTCTGATAGTCTGTGTTAAACAGGTTCCAGAATTAGATTTCCTCTGAAGTACAGTACTGCTCATAAGAAAACGGAGAGGTCTAGGTTACAGTGAAATAAGAAATGCCCATGTCCTCAGAGACAATGTAGCAGTTAAGACACCCCACTTTAACCCCTATTATTTTGGAAATGCCTGGCAGAGCAACAAAACAAGTAGAAAGGGCAGGGTACTGTCCATACTCTATTCTTCATATAGTTAGGATGCTCATGTTGTAGTGATGTTGGTGATTTATTCAGCTTGGACCACAGAAAAGCAGGGCCAGAGAGGCTGTTGTTTTACCATTTACTTACATAGCTCTGTAGTGTTCTATCTACAGCATTCCCTAGCATGTATGAGTAAGATGAAGCACCGGTGACACTTATGAGTTTGGTTGACGCAGTGGTTGCCAAGCAGCCAATTCAAAACAGCATTCAAACAATCTGCCATTGTTTGTCATGGCTCCAGCTACCGGACTTATGAAGTTGTTGATGGCTTTTGTCAAATATAGGTTACCCAGTTTTACTGACACACACACACACACACACACACACACACACACACACACACACACACACCCTGCTCACTGTCCTAGTTGTGAATTTGCTGTGAGCAGAGTGTGGCTGGCAGATGGCAGACACAACTGTTCACTTCATCTCAACCATTTGAACCAGTATGAAAAGCCTGGGCCACTCAACTTAGATTCCTTCACATTCATATGTTATTAATACTAGTCCTTACCCGTTCTGAATATATGAACAGCAAATATATATATATAGAATATTAGTGGTCCATGACATGAAAATGATGTTTGACAGTCAGCAATATTGTTGCTTATTCTAGATGTATTTTCGGATTTTCTGACTTTATCTGGCCTGTTAACATTTTCATAGACCTGGTTGCTTGTTTCCCTCTCAGTCAATGTGGCAACCCTGGTCATTGTTGATGATGTAGCTTAGCACACAACAGCTAGGACGATGTAGCAGCCTGCTATCATGTTTAAAAGTATTTTGCGCAATTTATGTCCCCGAATGTATGGATATGGACTTATGGCTCCATCGCTGCCTCTTTCTTTAGTAGAAGTAGAAATTTAACGTTTTGCGGAGTGTTTACCGTGCGTGCGCACACACACACACACACACACACACACACACACACACACACACACACACACACACCGCCTCCTGGCCTGAGGGGGTTGGAGTGATGTAAAAACAATATTTGTACAGTGAAATACATCGGTAAAATCGGTAAAATGTAGCCTAGCTGGATTCTGGGAGCGTGCAGATTTTTTTTGCATGGAGAGATGTGTGCTAATAGCGTGGCTCGGTCGGAGATAGACCACAGACGGACAAACGGGGGTAAACGGCTGTGCTGTCTATTAGGAGACACACACACACACACGCGGCGCCAAATTGTATAGGGCACATTTTGTTGTGTTGCAGCGGTAGCTAGAGGAAGCATGCCAGTGGGGTAACGGTGATAACGGTGGCCTGTGATGCAGGTGTCGCTAAGGGACGGAGGTGCGAGGTTAATTCACTAATAAATTGATTATTAATCATTAATGTGTCAAATGGGAAAAAGGGCTCCGTTAAGACCTCCATATAATTATGGTCCATGCCTGTGTGAAAAGTGGGAGTGATTCGTGCAGTTAATGATGTGAGAACGCGCTGTCAGTGACATTCAGATATTCAGACAGACAGACATTCAGACATTGTTAGAATTATTATTTAGATTATTCATTATTCTTTTGGAGTACAACACAGTAGATGCCTATTCAGTTTTGTGGCCTGTTAAAATGTGTTCATATTACATTCATGTGCATAGCCAAGTTGTAAAGACATCCTGTACTGAAAGCTGGTTATGAGCCAATAAAGGCTCTTTGAAAGACTCCCATACAGTACAGTATGCCAGTCCCCGGCAATGAATAGTCCATGCATCATAGTAACTTCTCTCACAGTCCGAAGTTGTGGGGGGTGGCAGGGCAGACTGTGCCCCACCCCCCCACCATAACCATCAACCATCCTGCCCCCAAAGACTGTACCCACACTGGGTCATTGTACTACCAGGGCAGGCGAGGGCGAAACAATGGTGTCCGGTGGGAGGGAGAGGGGGGTGACTGGCCTAGAGAAGAGGGAGAGAAAATAATTGAGAAAACAAGGCAAAGGAAATCCAACACAGATGGAGAGAGCAATAAGACATCACACAGACAAAGAGTGAAAGGCAGTCGGAGACAGAACATTGGAGAGATTGCTGGAGAGAAATGCCGTTTTGGAGGCCAAATCTCCCCTCTCCTCAGTGGAGCATGACGTAGATTAATTTACTAAATGGCCATCTCATGATGGGCTGGGAGTCTGGGACTTTATTCTCTTTGCTTTGAGCCACAGAATCACTGCTCTGTGTGGAGAAGGGCGGCTGCTGATTTGCTTGTAGAGGCTTGTCTTGTTATTTGTTACAGCCTTATGGAAGAGAGTGTGTGAGAGAGACATATACAATATGGACTTGCAGAGAAATTTACCCTGGAAAGAGGCATTATGCCAAAAGTAGAGTCTCGGGCCATTTGTAGGTCCATTCAATTTACAATCAGTAATGTTTGGCACTATGAAAGTCCAGCACTGAGTCTGAGACCTCTGGTTAATGTCGTCCTGATGATTGATTTGAATATACAACAAGGCTCCAGTAGTGGCTGGTAATCTGCCAAGAGCCCACAGCCTACAATAGATCTTCGCCAGGCCAACGTGTCTTGTGGACAGCTAATCTTGTCACACTGCTGGACTAGTGTTGGGTCATTTGCAAGTAATTAGTTTGAAGTGATTCGATTATTTTGGTGAGCAGGAACGTACTCGGTCCCTCCTCAAAGTTATCATTCTTCGCATAGTTCATTTGTGTGGAAAGACTGGTGACGCAAGGTTCAGTCAGTTGCAAAATGCTACGTTTTGACGGGCTGAAGAGAGACGTTCGTCATTGGACTGAACTACATGATGGCGGAACTTGAAGCACTGAACTGTGAACAGATTCTTTGGAACTTCTCATTTTAGTGCACAGGAAAGAAATGAATGATAGTTGCCATCACTACACTAGGACCAATTAGCTGTTCGCTAAGTCCCACCAAGCCCGTTCTTGGCCAATACTATGTTATTGACCATTGGTTATTGGTTACTAGGTAAGGATCCTGGTCACACTTTCAATGCTGGTCAAAATGGTTAAGCAGCGTTAATACATATATTTGCTGTAGCATGTGTGGACCTCAGAAAGAGTTTGTTTGTTTTCTTACCTTGTTGTGAGCAAACTAGTCCATTCCATGAATTATTTCGCTCCGTTGTGCAGTTTAATAGTAAATATTAGAAATAAAAATAGGCTCTCATTGACTTCCATTGTCAAACAGCCAAACATTGCCAAACAGCTCTCAAAGTCACTCTTTTGGCACATAAGCGAACACAACAAAAGCTGATTCTGACTGTTTGTTATCAAGAGCTATCTCCAACACGACACAGGGCGGCTTTGGGTTGAGTTGTTAAATTCCGTTTGAACGCACAGATCGGATCTGGTCACTTGCAAACGGATTTGAGAAACAAAATCTGATTTGAATCAGATTTGACTTGATATGACTGCAGTCTAAATCGGGCCTTGGTCCAATCAACATCAGTCACGTTCCCTACCAAGATGTTCTCACTTCTCAACTCTGTCCTCTGCCTCTCCCGTCCCCCATCTCTCTCTTTTTTGCGTGTGCCCATTGCTGCTTAGGAATACAAAACCAAATACAGACACGCGTTCCACGCCCCCACAGGGAGTGCAGTGCCCGGTATCAAGCCACAAAAGGCTCTGCTCAGGCTCTGCCAGTGGGCCTAATCAGCCTAAGGCCCCTCACCTGTGCAATTCCCAGCCTCTGCCAATTGATTGCCATGGCAACCCCACACCTGCAAATTGAGTACTTAACCACTACACTTTTCACAGTCAGTTTGCACTCTTCGGGCACATGCAGACAAACAGATACAGAGATCTCCATATACAGTATCGGTACAAAAGGGACGCAGACAAATAGTTAAAACGGGTGCTATGACAAGTTGACAACGGGTATTATTAGGTTCCCAAGTTGCATTGTTCTCAAGTAGGCCGGTGGCCGACGGGCACGTACAGGTCTAGTTGACTCAATGGGGCCTCACAAGCACACGGTAAACACACCTTTACGACTATAATGAAATTAATCACTTGGCAAGTGATTATAAAGTAAAGGTTTGACTTAAACCGATTTTACGTTAGTCTGTCTGTTTCTTTAAAGTAAAACAAGTTCATTTCTATTCCATTACTACTTCTGTGACTACTGTCTGTGCACTGTTGAAGAGTAGTGACCTTTTTTCTTTTAGATGAATTAATTCTGTTCTGAGAGCAGATACTATACCTTAACTACTATGCCAGCAATGGCAACTGTACAGACAAACTAGCTTTGCATCATCAAGTAATGCACAGATACCAACACTTGTACACTTGAAAAATAGACCTAGGCCTAGGGGCTTGTTTCCATTGTGGTCCTGAAAGTAGGATTAGATACTTCGTAATTTAGGCCGTTATAAAATGTGTATACATTTTCTGTCTTGTCCCTTCACAGACCACAAGTCAGGAAACACTTCCCTGGATATTTTGCTGGCTCTACTGCAGGCAGAGGGAGCCAAAATAGAGGAAGAGACAGAGGTAAGAACTGTTCTGCCATCTTCCACGGCACGTCACATGTGGCATCAGTAAGCCCATACCTGACTGAAATGTGGTTTACTAGAATTTCGCCCGGCTTCGCCGGGCTCATCCCAGTGTCGTTGCAATAACAGAAAGTGTTTTTTATTTCTCATAAATACGCAAACATGGTGAAACAACTACAGTCACAGAGAGCAGTGGCAAGGTAGCTGCTGCCTGCTAACGATGCAAACAACAGCCTTGCCTGTCGTGTGTGTGTGTGTGTGTGGGGGGGGGGGGATAGCACTAATTTTCGACATTTTACTGTGTCATAAATATGTACATCTGTAGCCTATATTGTGATTACATTTGACCGTACATTTGACTCTTGTGTTATATTCTTGTGAAATATTCAGTAAAGTATTGTGGTGAAATATTCACCCCAAGTTGATAAGATATGCAGAGAATATAATAGCAAGAAGCCCCAGTTTGAAATGCATTAGGCCACAGACCCCCATTTGATACCATTTGCTCTCTGGGAAAATCAGGGTCCATTTGGTTCCATTTGTATGCTCTTGGAGTATGATGACTGTGCTAACAGTATTATCATCAAATATGTCTCAGTTTGAAGATTCAAAAAAACATATTTCATATGTGTGAGCTTGTAAAGTCGAACGTTCAACCTAGAGACAGTGTTGCCAAGTCTGATCATTATAAGCTACTTTGGACTTGTTTATCTATTGGTAGTCCTTGACATGGAAATGTTTGAGTTCCACTGCTCTGAAACAACATTAGACAACAAAGTGTGACAGTCAACACTATAATTGATTATTTTAAGACTAATTTCCGGACCATTTCTGATTTACCTACTTTGAACTGGCCTATTAACATTTTTATAGACCTGGTTGCTTGTTTCACTCTCACATCCACGATATGTGGCAACCCTGGTCCCTGGTTTGTTTTGCGTGTGGATGTTGTTTTGTGTTGCTTTAGCATCTTTAGCACAGTATCTATCACAGGGTGCAGCAGCTGCTGCTGTCATGAAAACGCAAGTTTCTGTCCCAGAAGCTCACGTTAGGTCTGCGCACACTGTACGTTGCTATGGCAAGCTGTCATCAAATGCTGCTAACGTTGTGGTCAGCACTGTTAGCATGTGTGCTATCAGGCAAAAGCTGAGATAGATATAAAACTACTGGCCAAAATGTCATACAAAACACAACCCCTCAAATCGGAATGTGATTGTGACCTACAGACCATCATGATTTGCTTGCTGGACCTATAAATAATTTATTTGCATTAAATTGCCACTCGCCTTAGCCTGCATGCCTATTCTGTGTGTCTCTGTGTGTGTGTGTGTGTGTGTATGTGTGTGTGTGTGCGCGTGTGCGCAAGACAGACGTGCGTGTGTGTGCAGGCTGAGAGCTGCTGACTGTGATTGACGTGTGAGCTGGATAAATCAGTGAGAGTTGGAAAAAGCGCACGCAGAGCCAACTCGCAGGCAGTGCCTCAGGCCAGATGCCTGAGAATCGGCACAGGATTCTCTGGGTCACCAGTGTTGGTGTGACACACACGGCTTCCACATTTAGCTTCATACTGGGTGAAAGTGGCGTTCCAAAAATTATTTTTCCCCTCGGAATTCTTATTCACAATGAGATGGAGTTGAGGTGTTTGTGTTTGCTTGCTGGAGCTATAATTAATGTATTTGCATTAAATGTCCACTCGCGCATCGAAGTAAAAAGCAAGATGGCCGATTGTGAGACTGAAAAGTAGCTGTGGGGGCGGGCCTGGAGGGCCTATGAGAACACGGAACAGTGTTGCCAGGTTTGCGAATTGTAAGCGAGTTGTAGTGTGTGTAAGTAGCCTGGTTAAAAGGCCTTGTTTCTGCCCGTGTTGGGGCAACAGAACATGTCGACCAGTTTTGTTAACCGCTTTTGGTCAGGTGACCAACTCCACAAATGTTAAATTAGATGTATTACAGAGGCCTGCATTATTCACAGCGTGTTAGAGCTTCCTGGTTGTTCCTTCCATGTTGACTTTGAGTAAACATATCTGAGTCATCTGATGAACATGTATTGTTCAGATTTTTCATTTTTCATTCCATTCCGACTGGCTAAGAATCTAAGATTCGTTCCAAAGTCTGTCTGTCCGTCCTAACCTTGTTAACGTGATATCAATCGTCCACTTGGACTCAGAGATGAACTGATTACAAGTGGGCAAGGTCACATTTGACATTTGTATTCTTCTCTACACAATGTATATACAAATTATGATTCTGGACAGACAACAATGTAAACATCAACTCTTTGGCAGAAGCATACAACTGCGAAGCAGTACTTCTGTAAATGTATTTAAACAATTGCTTCCTTTATTTGTTTCTAAATCCTTTTCCACCCTATCTCTGTCCACAGAACATGGCAGACTCCTTCCTTGATGGTGATGTGACCCTGGACACGTTCATTGATGCCTACCAGAGCAATAGGAATCTGGCCCACTTGCGGCGGGTGAAGATTGAAAAGCTGCAGGAGATGGTGCTAAAAGGCCAGCGGCTCCCCCAGGCCCCTCCCTCTAGCAGTGCCCGCCCGCAGGACGCAATCTCCCGGCCTTTACCCCTCCTCCCGGAGATATCCGGTGGTGGCAATTCTCCCATCCCTCATCCCCGGAGGAAACCCCCGCTTCCTCCATCGCAGCCTGTCCCAAGCCCACCTCCATTTACTACAACTTCAGCGTCGGAGCCCCAGCCTCCAATCTTTTACGCGGCTACTCCTTACCCACCAATCCCTCCCAGAGCAGGACAGCAGTTCCCCAACGTCAGTTCTGGCTATCCCAATCCATTCCTGTCTCAGTACCCCCCTGCTCTGCCACAAAGGCCCCCGCCACGCATAGCTCCACAGCCTGGCTTTATCATGCAGTAAAAAGAAACGGGTGGCTGTTCAGAGGAGGCAGCGCGTATCGTGGACTCTTGAGACCCACCAGAACACCTCTGGAACTCCTGGATACTATCATCCACGTGTCAGCTTTTCAAAGGAATATGGCACGTCACGCAATACACAAGAGAGCCCGACGTTTAACACCGGCTGGTCTGGTCATGTTCAGTGAAACAGATCAGATCTCTCTGGATTCTTGTTCCTTATTTCTTGCCACAAAATACTCCATCTTCTAACATAAGGACCTGACTTCGACCCAGTCTGACTCTGCTGGCCTGAATCCCTTTGGTGGAAGGGGCTAACAATAGGCTGTAGTGAACCAGGTGTCCGTCAATGGAACACTGGCCTGGGACTTGGCATCTCACACTAGATTAACTTCTTAGCACTTTCTTTTGTCATTGGGCAGCGCCCTTGGCTGTGCATGCCCCTCAATATCAGTCTATCATCTCCCTCTTTTCACCAGTACAATACATGCTCCTGTGACTATGCTGTCAAATGAAGACTTCAGTCCTTCAAAAGAGTTGAATTTTATTTTTCCAGTTGGAGCTTAGTAACTGACTGGTAAAATATATGCAAACAAAGAGACCTAAATTACTGTGCAGTTTTGATAAAACAAATATCATCTCCCAGATTATGTTGTGGCAAAACTGCATCTGTGGTGTTTTTTCTTTGTTTTGTTTTGGAAGGAGTGACGGGGGGGGGGGGTCCAAAAGGTACATAGAAATATTTTAAATTCAATTACAATAGTGTACTAATGGGGTTATATTAATGCTTTTCCAGGATAGACTGATTAACATTGTTCTGTGTACACGAAGGCTTTTGGAAGAGCATCTCCTCTATTGGACGAGTTAAAGAGTGTGCAGTTTTGCCTCATTCAAGAGGACCAAACATTGCTCCTGGTCCTTATCTCAAGGCAGATATGGAAGAAGAAAGCACAGCTTGGGTGTTGAAGGAGGGGGGAGTGGTGTAGAAGCACTCCAATAAATACGCAACAGAAGAACAGGCCTTAAGGTTGAGTTATACTTGCTTGCGCACCATGACGCTCACAGAAAATACCAGATCTATAAGGCCACAATGCGTCATAGTGTGATGTGTGATATAGTAGATCTTCTATTTTCAGTGCTTGATACTGGCGCATAACTAAGTATATTCCATCCGTCAGAGCCTTGCCTAAAAATGAAGGATCTTTGATGTATAGCCATATACTCTAGTACATGTATTCTGTGGTGTTTTGTCACAGGTTCCTGTTGTAATGCAAACACTCCTTTTATGATGTCCATTGTCTTGAACGTCGAACTGGGATATACCGGTATTTATGCCAACAAATCTCTTTGAACAAGCTTTTACCTTTCCTATCATAATGGCTCTGCACCAAAGACTTTCCAATGTCACTTATTTTCTGCCATAATCCCTTTTATAAAATACAAGTGTGACATTTGATTAGACTTTATTTTCCCATCATATCGGCTTGTGAAGTAGATATTGTTTGTAACATATTGTCATATTGATGGGCCCCACATTAGTAATGTGGAGCTAATAATCTTCATATTAAGCCACCATAAAAGTGGAACAGGCTGGTATTCCTATTCAATAGCGTTTGTAAACTATACATGATGCCAGTCAAATCTCACAAAAATAGTAAATAGTCTCTTAGCTTGGGTGGTTCTAG
Organism: Protomyctophum bolini; assembly: GCF_963924005.1. NCBI lineage: Eukaryota > Metazoa > Chordata > Actinopteri > Myctophiformes > Myctophidae > Protomyctophum > Protomyctophum bolini. The sequence goes on along the minus strand of NC_137867.1, from coordinate 28,078,816 downwards.
TTTAAATTTGACTGGTGCGATATGGGGGAAAAGATCACTATTCTGTGACTACTGTCTGCACTGTTGAAGAGCCATGAGTGCCTACACTTGAAACTGAAGTTGATCACACTGTCGAGGACAGGAATCCTGACTATAATCCAGGTCTCTCTGTTCATGTGTATACAGCACGCTGACTTGATCTGATGGCTCTGGAGACCACCCCCCCAGCTCCCGCAAACTAATGCCCTTCCCTCCACACCACCCAGATTGAGGACACTCCAATCCCTCATACACCCCCATTCCCTCCTGGCAGTAACTCAACATTAGGTCTTTTCCCTTCCCACTGCAGTTGATTTGACAAGATGCCAGAAGTTATAAAAAGCTTTTGAAGTTTGACTTTTTTCATGTCCTGAAAGCCTGGATTTGCATTTGGCTGGAAGCCAGAGTTGAGTGCTGCTGTAGAACATGTGCCAGTTAGATGTCAGGATGTATGCCTACTGGTGCTTGTGGTTTTCTTCCATTCTTGTCGTAAGAGAACCACAGACTGAGCAAAGACTGCTTTGTTGGCAAGTAAATACATAAATATATACAAGCCTGCATAAGTAAAAATTATCCATGTCAATAAACCAGCATTTCTAACAACTAACAACACTTATTGTGTGCATGGCCTTTGCTCTCGATGTTAAATTTGGAGATACCCCTTCAACACTTGTTTAGGTTTTGAGCTGAACCTAGGTCGAACCTCTGTATTCCTGGTTTTATATGTGGTTGGTGACATTTTCAGTGTAATGTAGGAATTTACGTATAATGAATGTTTAAGTGGAGTTAAGGCTATTTTCAAAATTCAATAAATAAAACCTACGTTTTTGTAGTTTTATTTTCTCTTTTCCTCCTTTTATTGAGGGCACCTTCAGATGGCTGATGTATGACTGTTTACATCTATGGCGACAAGCTTTCTTAAAAGGATCCCTGGCTGATAAGACAAATATACATTCAAACATTATACTTGCACTCTATGACTAAAATAAAATCACCTTAAATATTTTATTTCTTTCATAAATGGAGAATCTTTCACTCAATAGGAGCTGCTCCTGTCGCAAATTGATGTCATATGTCCATGTGTGGTCTAGCCCTATGGAAAATATGGAATGCACGTGCTAATAAAAAGTATTTTTAATATTGCTTTGATGCTCATATTAACCTTAGTAGGTATTACGTTTGAGTGGTGCAACATATTGAGTGAAAGATTCTCTATTTATGAAATAAGTACAAATATTTAAGTTGTTTTTATTATTTTATTTTAGTTGTAGAGGGCAAGTGTAATGTTTGTCTTTTATAGCCAGGGATCCTTTTAAAGTGAAACAAGAGAGGCACCTAGTGGTCGTGGGGTTATGTACAGCCACAAAAAGCAACAAGTGGATTTATTTCCTTCATGTACAGACATTTGCGGAGAAGCAGGCAATTGCATCAAATTGCTATCACATCTGATGAGAAGGTGGCTTTGCATTGCAAGCAACGTGAGTACATACCATAGTCCATACAAACGAGTGTTAACTTATGTTGAATGCACCCCAAATCATCTACACGTGTTACGTTTCCATAGCTACGTCACATCGGCTCCACCATGTTGTAGGAAATCCGCCTCTGCGCTTCCCCTCCTGTCAGATTAGAGTTTAATCCGAGGGGATGCGGTCAAGACGCTCTGTCTGTTAACAGTGGAGGAGAAGGTGTCGATTCATGCAAACCAAGTGGTATCGGGGAATTGGATGCGTTTCTTATTTTTTCATGTAACTGAGCAGCAGATAGAAAATGAGACGCCAGAATTCGGTTGCGGTTGTCTCCCAATTTGACTGCTAATGTTAGCCTGCTAGCCTCTTCGCTAGCTGGCTAACTAGCTGAGAAAGAGTAAGAAATCGGATTAGCTGCTATACCGTTAGCTGCTCACCGTCAATATCCAGGTTGATGCACCTGGCAACCACCTCACTGCAAATTGGTGGATCTTATTTATGGAATGTTTTTCTTTTTTCTCCTTTTCACTTCTTTTGTACGCGTTTTTAATTTCACCTCATTGATTTGAGGCCCCTTGTTCTTAATTGTTACCGACGTAAATGTTGCAACAAGGTTGATAACCTGATAGTTGATCCAGCCAACGGCAGGCTGCTCGTTGGTTGGCCAACCTTACTGTTGGTTATTTCAAAAGACAGGTGACCGCGACGGGATAGACGGCCAAATTGATGTGCTAGCCACTAGCCAGCGAGCAAGCTCATTGAACAATATTCTGATATAAATCTAGTCTTCCGACGAAGCCAACATGTCAGGGAAAGACAAAGACAAACAAGAAAAACAGTCGACCACAGAGCGGTTGATAAAAGGTGAGTAATGAACATTTTGTGCACACTAGCAAGTAGCATCCAGTTTGACTTGACACTGCATGCCCACTAGCTAGATTTGCATATTAATTAAAAACTACCTGTGGCGTTTGAGATAACATGAACTAAACTTGTTTATTTGGGAAAAAAATAAGCAGTTAAGTAGTGTTTGATTTAATAGGCTTATTCTGTTCGTTTTACGGAAATGTGGCAGTTGGTCATTTGACTCATTTATGAAGAGTGAGCCATTAAATCTGCGGTTGAGCTGTTATTACTCCAACAGAGATAAACCCTCGGGGCTTCCCCTAATGGTTTGTCTTTCAGTCAAGCCTGTTAAGGGATGCTTATGTGATGACAAAACTGCTGTCATTAGGAGAAAATGCTGCGTGTTTGAGAACAAAGGTGAATGAATCTGGGGGAAATCAAAAAGTGTAATATTGTCAACTCTCACACAGTGGATGATATTGGAGCAATGTGTCAATATAATCCAGACCAAAGTAAATTATTGTTCTGTTTTGACCCACCATCTGCACTTCTGTGGACCTGTAGGACAGTACCTGTATTCCTTAAAACTGACTGGAATTCCTATCATCTACTCAGATTTTTAACATTGTGTTGGGTCAGCATCGCTGCTGCTTGCTGTGATTCGTGGTTATTGTTACCACTATTGTTACTCTCAAGTCAAGACAGGCACTCACAGACAGACAGGGATCTCCTGTGAGTGTGTCCACTGTCCAGGATAAGATGGGGCAGTCCAGCCACGCCAAGGTTGACCCTGCTCCCTAGGGACCCTCACTGTCCATGCCGTTGCCAACACAGTATCATCGTCCTCCCCTGTAGAAGGCCAGTAGCATCGAGCAAGGACTAAACAAGTGAGAGATGTGCCCTGGAACGGAATTGGAATGCTTAACTGTGTGCCAGTAGGGAGTGGGTGAGTTAATTGTGGAAAGAATCTCCCAAGCGATGTGCCCAAGGCCCAGCAGAGAGAGACAGATTATTGCTTTGGCAATGAGAGAGAGAAAAACAGGAGTGACAGCTCTTTTAAAAAAAGTGTTTTATCTCATCCAACGCCACCTAGCTGGCCATCTAGCCAAGTTTAACCCATTAAAACCGGGAAAGCATCCGTGTCTTTTTAGATTTTCGTTTTGGCTATTCAAAAATAGCAGATATAAGGTCACAGCTTGCAGCCCTGCAAGCTTGTACATCTGCAAAAAAAAAAAAAAAATCTTGGAAGTGTGAGAACTACTGATTTTAGAAGACATTTGGAGAATCGGTCTTGATGGGCTAAGATACATGTAAGTTGTAAGGTCTGAGCTGAAGTCCTCTCCCAGCTCTGTAAAACTGAAAGTCAAGGCCTGGCCACACTATTGTGAAATGATGTATGGCCAATGAATATGGGTTTCTCATTGGCCATACATCATTTCACAATGACTTGGATCAGGTCGGACAATGGCTTTTGATTTTAATTGAACCTGGTGGCTGTCAGGTTATCCATTCCGTTCCTGATGTGTCTATAAGAAACAACAACAAAAAAGAAAGAGGTACCAAGAAGGTAAATGTGTGGTGTGGTGCTGCCACACAAAACATATGATTGACTGACAGAGATGAGACAAGTAGACAAGACAACCCATGAGCCTGGGGCCTGGTCCTGGATGTTCATTTCTGGTGAGTGATTGGCTGCATTCAAAGATAATTAGAGCAATCTCAATTGGAATTCATCATGATTCATCTAGCGACCCCCACCACCATCTGTATCTTTGTAATTCAATCTTATCCCATTGTGTCGACTTTGATGCAAAAGAGAACACATCCTAGACAACGGCTCATATCATGATCCAGAGATCACTACTGTGAACGTGGAGCCTGATGGATAATACTGTCTTTGTTTCTGTGGGTGTTTGTTGTCATGCCAGACAGGCAACGTGGGTGTCAGTGCAGCCACACAGCTTTGGCCCCTGATGCTTGTCTGTCATTAAGGAGCAGTCATCAAACATTAATGCTTATTAGACACGGTGGACCAAGCTTTAGGGTCGCTGTGGCCAATTTTACTCTTTAATTTGATTACTTTGGATCGCTTTTTGTATGTTGGTCTGTCTACAGGATCACATGTTTTTATCCTCTGTTATATTGTGTGTTGTGTCATGGAATTGCTGATGTGTTCTTTTCCTTTAACACTAAATTCATTAATTCATTCAAGGTGCAATTTGAGGTGCAATTTGAGCAAGGCTTGTGGCAACAGTTTTTGTATGTTGTGCTTGACCAGACATCTGCTGCCTTGGCCCTTGCCTTTGCTCATGCAAGCGAAAGCTGACTCGAAACTGCTCTGGCCAGTTCAGTTATATACCAAACACACAGTTCACAAATGCCAACTATAGTTTCTGTTTCTGAGAAAATTATTCTCTAACCATGCTTACACTGTGCATTGTGGTTAAAGGTGAGTTTCCTTCCATTCTGACTCATGTGCTGTCCTAATGTTTTCTCTCTCTCCGTTTCATCTGTCTTTTTGGAAGAAGGTAGGCCTGTTTTATCATATACTCTACTGCGCTGGTGCTTGCCTTCCAGTGTGTCAAGGCTTTTAAGTAAATGGCCCCTGAACCTGCTAATAGAGGCTTTGCCTAATCTGTTCTTAAGGCTCGTACCTCAGCTTACTGCACTACTTCTCTAGCCTCGCCTCGTAGGCCCCAGGAGCGCCTTACTGTTTTATTTATACCACAACTAGTCGGTGCATGACAGCTTGTCCTGATCACAGAGGAAGTTGGAACTGTTGCTTTGGGTTCCCATTGCAAGTCAGGCCTCAATCTGTGCTGCCCTACAAAATGAAGGAGCAGTAAGCTAGTGAAACTGACTAAGTATGCTAACATTTATCTCCTGTTGCACTGAAAGCATTGTTGCACCAAAGAGTTATTCCCAACAATATTGTGATATTGTTCGCTACTGCTGTGCTGTTATATTATTTTTGTTATCTTGTGATGTAGACTAGAGTGGACTCCGCTATCCACTTTAGTTAGAATAATTTTGAAATCCAATTGCAGCAAGCTTGCCAAGCATCTATTGTGAGTGAATCAGGGTGTGGACGGTGATCCTTGTCACTGCTGGGCAAGCACCTGTCCCCCTCTTGGTGGGGGATCCTCACTGGCAGGTGAGCCAGTAGACTGCAACAGTAAAATGTATTTAAAATAATACATTTTATAGTTATTATTGTTGGTGTGAATGGCCCTGGCCCTAAGGCCAGTCACTGGCATGGTATATCTCTAACATGCATGTTGTTTGGTGTGGGACAAAACTCGCATGGGAGAACATGATGTCCAGAAAGGCCCAAACTTCCCTCTTGCTGTGAGGCTACAGCCTACAGTGCAACCCCACCCACCTTGCCAGCACATTGGCATCTGAGTAGCCTGGCCTGGCCAGACTATCTTGGATTCACTGACACTTCCTCCCCGGTTATAAAGGGTTTTCTGTAGTTCTAAAGCTGTAACTTTCCCCTTCTACCCTGAATTTAAATCTCGTTTCCTGCCCAAGTGTGGACATTTTTACCATTGAGCTAATAGAGCCCTGCCTGCTTGCTCAGGGGATAAATTGTATCTTGACCATCTTTTGACCAAGTTTGTGTCAGATCCTGTGTCGAGATTTGACTTGATCTAAATGTACAAGAGAAGAGCAGGGAGACAAAAAATCCACAACAATTGTGTAAGTTACATTTTTATTCATTACACAAAATATACATAGTGCTGCTTTAGCATCATTATTCGCTTACTGCACCTGCTGCTGTGGTCACAATGGGTAAAAAAATACCTCCCTTTATTTTTCTACTTAGTAGGCATAGTGAAAAAACCTTATTTATCAAGTTCACGAATGAACTACGTAGTTCAGACAGAAAATTAGGGCTGTCAAAATAACTGAGTTAACTGAGTTAATTTGATGAAAAATGTTAACGCAATTAATGTATGCTTAGACCCACCCCATCCACCCAACCCGCCCCATCCACTCCATAATCCCATCCACTCTGCAGTGCACTAGTCTTCACTCTGGTATCTGATGGCTGATGGATCCAAACGAGATGGAAAGAGAAGCCCTATCATATATAATTTTCACCTCTTCGTCTTGTGGTATAACTTGTGAATTATAAAAGCACTGCATGGTTTAATTCTGTCACCATGTGTTTTGATCACACTCCTTCATTGTTTTTAAGATGGCAGCCTCTTGTAGCTTGTCTCTAAAAGGATTCTTGAGGTACGGGTAACATGGAAGGACATTAATGGTAGGGGGTTTTCAATTGAGGTGAGCACTGAGAACACTTTTTTTTTGTCAAGATCTCTCATGGCATCATTATAGCACCATTTACTTCCATCTCTCCCGTCGACTTAATTTTGGTGTCACTCTCTGTGCAGAGCAGAGCTTGTGAGCAGGAGGAAATGCTGCCCTGCAGTCCGCACTCACGAGGCTGTTCCCCACTCAGAGATTCCCTGCTTCTCCACTCGCAACCACTCCATCACTCACCTTGATTTGACCATGAGATCAAATTGTACCCCTTGATTGACTTGTGAATAGTGATATAAACATAACTGAAATGGGAACTAACAACCAGACTTTGCGGATTACAGATACATTTGAATGCCAGCCTATGAGTTCAGAATTAAGTGTGGGATCTTAGACTCAGGAGTTCAAGACATGATGCATCGTGTCTTACTATGAGACCAGGCATGCTTATCGTAGGAGTGGCACGACCCACTTGCTCCACTTTGATCAGTTTCTTTGCTCATCTCTGTACAGACCCCCCCCCCCCCCAACATGCTGTACATGGATGTATATATTGTGATGTCCACTGTCACTTAAATAAGCATGCATAAACAGTATAAAAACCCCACAACCCCCCACACGCCAATTCAATTATAATGGAGGAAAAGGAATGGTTGAAATGAGAGAATTATGATTGAGTTGTTATCCGTAATAATGTGAGCTGTTTGTGTGTATGTCCTCTTTTCCCATAGCTGTGCCATACCCTCCCCAGCAAAAACTTACCTTAAAGGAGCTGTTTGAGGATGGCAAGCCCAATCCAGAGGTGCTCCGTAACCACCTGGTCAAGGAGGGCAGGCTAGAGGAAGACGTTGCCCTCAAGATAATCAATGATGGGGCCAACATCCTCCGCCAGGAAAAGTGCATGCTGGAGGTGGACGCTCCCATCACAGGTAGGGTTTAGCAGCTTGGGGATAGCTTGGCAAAGGGCTAGGACTGAACCACATGTGACTAGATTTGACTGAGGAGAAAACCTTTTTTTTATTTTATTTTATTCAAAATGAGTTAATACCACAGGCAGACTCTTCACATACTAGACTAGAGCATGTCTGAAATAAGTGTCAGAGCTGAAATCGACATGTAAATATGAAATAAATGCTTAAACGTGTAGCTAGGTGTAATGTTAGAGACCACAGAAGTGAATCTTTCAAGCCCGTTTTCTCAACTCGCTGTTTTCTGCAAGACATTACTCTATATGCCATATCTCCAAAACTGGTGGGTCAAACTGAACAACCAATATGTCAATTTGAAGCTATGATTCCCTGCTTTCATATAACATGAAAAAACAAAAATTCAAAAAAATCCAATGGCAGTCTCTCAGTCAAATTTGGTCACATATATTGTTATTGTATAGTTGCTTGTCACGATATAAACATGTCTATCAATATCGCAAAAGGCAACATTATGGCCGATATAAATTCCCCCTGCTCGCCCACTGCTAAAGCCGGCAGCATACTGTACTTTGTTTTAGCCAGTGCCTAGGAAAATAAATTACCCCTACATTTCTCTTTCATGGAAAATGTATTATTGGGTGTTGTCTGACATGTCCTTAATGTAGCAAGCTGCCTAAAGCCTTCCGTATGAAAAGCTTGACTGATTTTGTCCATTCGTCGTTTTGACATTCGTTTTAAGTAAGCATTTTACTTTCTTCCCGTCAGAAAAAATTTAAGGGAAGCTCCGCACACTCAAATCTGCACACAATCAATGTATTTATTTAGCAAGCTTTCGGTCTACTGACCTTTCTCATGTTCCCTTTGTGGCTCCAGCACCTCTCTTAAGTTTTTTCAGCGGATGAGAGGTCGTTCTTTTTACACTTTCTTCCCGTCAGAAATGTAAAATAAAATGAATTCTTAGTTCTCATTGTTGCTACACATATACACTACACGTAATATTGTATCGATATCGAGATAGAGATTTGGCAGAGAGATTTGAGATTTGTACCTACATTTAAGTGTCTAATTGAAAGAACGTGCCCAGAGAATAGCATGTGAGTTTGGGGAAGCACCCTATGATCCGACGGACCATTGCTCCGAAGGAGTATTGGTCCGAGGTGCGCTGGGGGTCGGGAGAGGGTTGGGGTTAGGTTTAGGTGTCTGCCCCGGGGGAAGTTAGGGTTAGGGTGAGGGTTTGAGGTAGGTTGTCGATCGGACCAATGGACCGTCGGCATATTGACGCGGACCCGTGAGTTTGAGGTGGTTCCAATGGGCTGTGCTGAATATAGAACATATTTGGGTTTTGCGGAAGGTTCATTTCCTGGGCATGGAAACGGATATTAACTAAATTCGCGCCAGCATTAATTAATCCCTCGATAGCGTATTGCCAAGGTTTTATTGCACGTAACACTTACTTTGAAGAGCCAAATATCCGTAATCGCATGTTTCAATGACAAACTGCTATGTGTGGTCTCATGTCGGTCGTTGGTGGAAAAAGACGACCGCGAGTGTCACCCCGCCTGCTACAGCCCATTGAAAACCCTTGTATTCATCAGAAACGGACCTCCTCAATGTCGTTTCTGAGATACAGAGCTGTGAATGGTGGGCTTAGACTGGAAGTGGATGCGCGTGCATGTTCAAAATGGCCGCAGCCAGTGTCCCAATATGTATTGATGCGGGTAGCAACATCAGCTAGCATTACGATCGGATCAAAAAATGCATTAAACAATAGAAACCCGAGAATCTCGGGTTTGGTGGGCTAGGGTACTAATTTAAACCATCGTGTTCCTCGTTTCTGGCGGTTAAGTTAAAATGCACATACTGTACATACCATTACTCTACATATTCAGATTTGTTTGGTAGTGCTCTCATGTTCTTCTAATTCTTAGTTTTATCTACTTATTGTAATTGTTGGCACAGTCTGCATGCCACACAACATTTAGCTGCTTCAACCAGTATGAGTGAGTGACAAATAAACCCTCTTGAATGGTAGCCACCTTGTTACCTCACTATGGCATGCATTTGATTGTCCACTGAAATCTATTTTGCTGCAATAATGAAATCAAGGTCTTTGATTTTCAAAGCTAGAGCGTTCCTTTTGCGATTTATACCTGCAGAAGGCTTAACTATTTGATTCTCACTTTCTCTCTCTCATACGTATGTCATCTGTAATGGTTCTTCTCTCTCAGGCCCCTTTTCCACCAAAAGAACTTCGGTTCAGAACCAGTGCCCTTCCGAACCTTGGTGCTTTTTGCGAACCAGTCGCGAACCAGCTGCATTTCCACCAGATTGACGGCCGGTTCATTTGGTGGCGCTATTATACCTAAACACAAAATGTTGAAAAGGAGAAGGATCCGTCATGCCCGCAGACGCCCCGAGGGTGTTGCTCAACACAAACCGATGTAAACAGTATCCACGAGGTTGTGATGTCAAGGTTACAAGTTATTATAACGCCCCGCAAGTCTCAGCTGGATTCTGGAACCTCCCAAGTTCCAACCCACTGACAAGTTCCAACCTACTGACACACCCACTTATATCGTCTCGGTTCACAAAGCGCTGCGTGCAATTACAAAGCTGAACCACCGTTTTGTGGTTCACATTGGGAACGAACGTTTATGGTTCGGAACCAACTCATTTTCAGTGGAAACACTCTGAACTGGTTCAATATTTAGCGGGAAGAAAGAACCGAACCGGTTCAACCCCGGTGGAAAAGGGGCCTCAGAGGACATGGTTAAAAGGACAAGCCTGACAAGACAGAGTGTAGAGAGTAAACCCTGTGCCAACACTGGGCACTTTTCCAATGCACCACTGTTTGCATCTTCTGACAGCTGGTCATTTGGTGTATAACCACTTGAGTGGCAGAATGGACTGGGTCATCTCCAACCACCACAGAGTTTTTACCCCTAACACCCTCAGCTCAAAAGTACTCTTAAGTGGAGCGGGTGATGTTTGCTGCGCCTGCAAACATCACCCCATGCACCTGGCCCTCCAGAGGGCCTGCCTTCTTTTTACAGACAGGATTTCAAATACAGTACATTTCTGCATATCTTTGCTGTTGGGAAGAAACCACTCCAAAATGTAAAACTTTCAGGAAATTAAGAAAACCTTATATTTTGAAAACAAAGCAATACTGCCTCATCAAAGTTGGTGTTGTGACTATATATATATTGTCAATTACTTGCATGAGAGGGAGAGAGGTGGTGGAGTTGGTTGCTTTAGCAGACAGTTTGAGGGTCCAATGGAGTTAACACAATCTGCTGACACGAGAAAAGCTTTGTACTGCGTCGCTCCCGCCATGTGAACGCTTCTGACGAGAGGTAAACGGTATGTGCTTGTGCCAATGATACTAAAGTGTGTGTGGGGGGCGGTAAACTCCGACTCTTAAAGTAAACTTGTATGGTGGCACTGGGAACTTCATAAATGCTAACTGCTAGCCGGCAATACAATAATTAATAAATATACAATAATTAATAAATATTAAATCAATCAAATCAATCAACAGACGTAAAGGGTGTTCAATAGGCGTGAATCTTGTTTGCGTCCAAGCATAATTGGGCATGGTAACGCCCCGCCTGCCTGTGATTGGCCTATCGACACTGGCCGTCTTGACTGTCCTCCGAGACGCAAGGTTACTCCGCGGTGAGATTGAGAAATATATAATACAAGAGAATGACAGCTTGGCAAGCGCGACAGAAACAGAATGCAGCCTTGTAACTAACTTGTATGTTTTATTTTTGTAGAAGAGGCAAACTAATATTGTTTATGCCGTTTGCTTTGATTGTACATTGTACTATGATTTGATTTGCGTGTGTTCTAAATAAAGTGTGTAGTTATCGTAATTATAGTAAACTAATACTATTACACTAAAAAGGATAAAGATGAAGGGAAAATAGACCCTTTTTTAGTACAATAATGTTTCAAGTTTACATACAAACAAATTACACAATCAACACTTTATTTTAGAACACACCCAAATCATATTACGGCGTGCCTGTTCAATCAATTATTCCATCAAAGCAAACGTCATAAACAATATTAGTTTGCCTCTTCTACAAAAATAAAACTTACAGGTTATAGTTATCTTGTATCATACCGTACTACTTATGTAGTAAGTAGTAGTGGGTATTATTTCCCACCACGTAGTAACCTCGCATCACTCTATCCAGCATAGCTATATCCACCTCGGAGGACAGTCAAGACGGGCAGTGTCGGTAGGCCAATAACAGGCAGGCGGGGTGTTACCATGCCTATGCCTAAGTGGTTTCCTCCTGACAGCAACAATATACTATATTCTCTAGACCAGGGGTCTTCAATATTTTTCAGGCCCTTAGCTGAGAGAGAGAGAGATGAAGTAGAGACCCCTATACATGTGTTGTATAAAATGTTGTTGCCAATTAAGTAAGTAAGCCTTGCGAAGCCATGAGGCCCATAGGGCAGGAGCCTATGTCCTGTTTCTGTAGCGTGAGGCAGCTTGATGTACAAGTACACCCCCTGGACATGACGCTAGTATGTCGCAGGGACTTACCCCCAATCCAACCCTTGATGCTGAGTGCCAAGCAGGGAGGCACTGCGTCCCTTTTTTTTTTTTGTCTTTGGTATGACCCGGCTGGGCCTGGGTTCATAAATACCGTAGCTTCATAGGCTTAGCACCATCATCAGGGGGTTGTGTAAATTCAAGTTTTTTGTTTGCTTGTTTCCAATGATGTATATCTCTCAATTAATATGTTTGCTGAAAATAGCAGATCTAAAAGCTCATTCCATGGCCCAACACATTGCAGTGCAATACTCTTGGAGCTTTTAGATCTGCTGTTTTTGGCAAATGTTACCCCAGAATAAGGATGCTAGCATTCAAGTAGTTGACGTAATGTACTGGCACCCCTGTAGTAACTCTGAGGGCCCCCTAGGGGTCCCGAACCCCCTGTTGAACACATATGCTTTAGTTGGACAATACAAATTACAGTAACAGACAGGATAAACTTGTGGCATATGCTTATAGACTATACATTTTATGCTTTCGTAAGCCCAAAGCCAAAGCTGGTTTTAGCGTTGTCCCTGTGGTGTGATATGTCTTGTTGCACGTTGACCCTAGTGATTCAACGCATGGAATTCAATGGCCCAAACCACACCAAAGGGTTGAAACGGTTTTAGTGTTAACTCTTGCAACCGTTTACACCCAAGGAGTTGCATGGTGTGGTAAGGGCTTAAGTCCCTTAGCTCAATGAAAGCGAGGAATGCATCCAGGTACTTGTCGAAGTGCAGTGGCATCTTCGCACTTGTCTGCTTGGTTTCTATTACATGAATGGGTGCTGTTTTAATGGGGTGCGCACGCTTTTCCGACACACCGAAGATCCGAAGCGGGGGGACATGCGATGCGATGCGAAAAAGCGATGGTCCGACATGCGCTGCTCCCGTGCTTGCGGTTAGGGTTAGGTTAGGATTGAGGTTTCGGATCAATAGTATGTCGGAACTAAAGCCTGCACCCGTTTTAATGGTAGAGATATTATGGCTTTTTAATTAAACGGAACAATCAAAGTCCCACCGCTGAATGCTGAAGAGCCTATGAAAAGAGAAAATGTCAGTTCCCCTAAATGTCTGATTGACAGCTGAGGTCCTGGGGACCCAGATGACTGCACGTTGTCTTATTCTACCATGCAGTTAACTGCTATATTAATCCCTTTATTAAAGGCTTAAAATGAAAGCCAGTAGTCGTCTGGGTCCCCAGGATCAGAGCAGAGACTGAGTACTACTGCAATTCATATTTAAATGCAGGTGATGGCAATCACATTTCTTCACTAGCATTCTTCAGTAACCCTGCTTTGAATATCATTGTAAAGTTGTCCATGCAGTTATCCATGCTCTATCAGCAAAACTACACATAGCCAAATCAATACATGGAAAGACACTGCAGTGTGCACTTTCAATTTCATGACCAAAGTTGGATGATACTCATGCAGTATTTGGCAGTTGGTTGTTTTTTACCAATGTATTGCATGATTTATGGCCCCATAGCTAGTATCATTGTTATTTGACTGTTAAACCTACTATTTCTCTTTCCACAGTTTGTGGTGATGTCCATGGACAGTTCTTTGACCTTATGAAGCTCTTTGAAGTTGGTGGGTCGCCCAGTAACACACGGTATCTCTTCCTCGGTGACTATGTAGATCGAGGCTACTTCAGTATCGAGGTGAGTGACTGTTCTCTTCACTAAGTTTCATTCAGTGTGCCCAGATCTGTACTAATAAGGTTCCTTGCAGGAGAATTCCAACGGTCACTTTTTGTGAGGTGAAACCTGACTAATGAAATCTCATGAAATGTAGACGACCTATTGACGACCTAGTCATACTGATGGCCTAGCCTGATTGGCTGCCTCGTCTGCCTCCTCTGGCCAATGGGAGAGCAAACGGCATGCCAACGGCATCCATTATCAACACTAACACTTTGTTTAGAAGTTCACACCCAAATCAAATCATAGTACAACGTTATTCAATCAAAGCAAACGGCATAAACAATATTAGTTTGGCTCTTTTACAAAAATAAAACTTACAAGTTAGTTACAAGGCTGCATTCTCTTTCTCTTCATTCTCTTGTATTATTTTCCCACCATGGAGTAACCTCACGTCTCGGAGGACAGTCAATACGGGCAGTGTTGGTAGGCCAATCGGGGCGTTACCATGTCTATGCTCAGTGTGTCAATAGAATTAAGGCACACGATAAATTGAGGAAGATGTACCCTGGCGGACAATTCCAAATAGGGCTTTTACATCACCATCATTACCAAACGGATCACTGAATAGAAGATGCTATCATTACCAAACGGATCACTGAATAGAAGATTATTTTATTGGGTCAATTTAAGTCGCGTTGTTGTGTGTGATTCCACGTGTTGTATGCATTCAGTACAATGTTCTTTGAAGTCTGGATTTGTCTTCGGTGAGGACATCAAGAGGGTCGTAATTTGCAGTAGCTGAGGCTCTGGCTTGAACTATAATTGAAGCAACGTTTCTTTTTTTTTGTCAATCACTACACAATGTACACATGCTATGGAAACAGTACAGAATTCTAACACGTTTTTAATCAAGCAGTTGCTGCCATTTGCTGGTATCATTTTAAAACTCATGTCCAGCCTTTAGCTGATACTATCTTTGTAGTAAGCAATACTTTCAAACCAAGTCCTACAGAGACTACAGCAGCCCCCTCTCTAGAGACGGATGTTTTGCAATAACAGTCATCAGTACTGTCTGGATGGTGATTCTCTTTGTTGTTGGACCCTCTCTGACCCTCTCTGTGCTGAAACTAGTCTGATTGCTTCAACCAGGAGCGCTGCACAGCAGATCTCCCATATGGTCATAAATAATTTAATTTGTGTATACTATGTTAATGGGTATGCTATCCTGTGTAGGTTGTGAGCATGCTCAGATATTTTATAGGTCAATCTGGCAATAAAACATTGTTTTGGGGTCACGGAAATTCATGCAGATAAGCCTTGTAAGCGTAAAGGAACATAATGGTGTGTGCTTTTTGTGTGTGTAGACGTTTACCAGACCGAGACACAGGTCCTTCAAATCAGTTATTCATCAACACATCATAATGCAATATAAATGTTACATAAGTAAAGTACTAATACAACAGATGTGTTTAACCCATTTAGGACGGGAAAACCTTGTTTTTGTGTGTAGTGTACTGTGTACACACTGTTTTCATCTATCTGCATGTAACCGCAATGTAAAGTCATGTTTATATAAATGAACATTGCAGTGGCATATCATAAGCCTTGGTCACAGCAACAGTGCAATATGAACAGAGGCTACAGTGGCGAATATATATATACCGGTAACTTTTTTTAGGGGGGCTAGGGAATTATGGTGTGTGATGTGAAATGTGAGCTTTCCATCATATTCAAGTGCTTTTGGAGAGAAATGAGACTGAGTCACTTTCAGTAGAGCACTGTATAGGGGAGCTGTGTGTGACTGTGCCCAGGTGATGATGGTCGTTGATGCTCATTAATACATCAAGGAAGGCAATTATGTTTCTGCACTGTCAGAAGTAATGCTACTTCCTTTCCAATGTAGTTAAATAAAAAATGTGATGGGAGAGGGTGGGGGGAGGGGAGATACATTATATAAAATAAAATAAAACACATTTTTCTTTTTTCTTTTGCTTTGTGATTTCCTAGTTGCCCCTTTATCAGCTACAGTGTCTGGGCAATAAATACTCTTGGTCGTGTAGGGGGCTTCCACCTACTAGTGGCACACATCAGCATCCCGCATTGCGCATTCTTGATGTGGTAGAAGAAGCCTCATACTAATAGAACTAATTCAAGTTACATCCAGTCTGACGACTGCCAACAGTCACACTACTGCAGCTATGCGTATTACAACAGCTGATGGAGGCGACGGGAGGTAACTGAATTCGATAGGCAACCAACTGCTTTAACGCGATGTACCCGGATGTGTGTCATCAACGGCGTGCATGCACAATGACGGGGAAAACTTCTGTGCTAGAGTTAAATGGAGTGGCGAAAGACGGTAATAAACAGCGTTAAATTGGTTACATTGAAAAAAGGGCCTTGTTAAGACCTCCATAATGTAATGGTCAATGCCTGTGTGGAAATTCAGAGCCATTGGTGCAGCAAGTGAGGAGCAGCGACATTGCTTCATACAGACAGACTTAATTACTTACTTATTACTTGCGCAAGCAGAGCGCGCAAGTAATAATTTCGCTTGGTCTCTTCAAACCACATTACGTCATCACAGACACATACATATACACACCATGTACTCTGGTCCCAGCTCTCAACGATGACGTAATGTGGTATCTGGTCCCAGCAAACCAGGCACAGACTTGCATACATACATACAGAGTATGTAGTTGTAATGTGATTTGTAATTTGTAAATCTGTGCCTGGTCTGCTGGGACCTGATTACACAGATGACCATTTCTCTTACGTCATCACTGAGATCTAGTCATACATATACACACCATGTACTCTGGTCCCAGCTCTCAACGATGACGTAATGTGTAATCTGGTCCCAGCAAACCAGGCACAGATTTGCATACACATAAAAACGGTTGAAAAAGACGGCTGTCACTTTTTGGCACCAAGTAACCACAGTATACTGCTAATCAAATTACAACTACATACTCTATATAGTATAATGTATATGTATACTTATGTCTAGTCATTAGTCATTGCTGGGACGGTGCATACGCATCGGAAAGGCTGGGACGGTGCATAGGGCGCAAAGTAACCACAGTATACCGCTAATCAACTTACAAATGACATATACATAGAGGCAGAAACTGAGATTTGACAGTTTGTAGCGGTTTGTAGCGGTCGAAAGTACTTGCGCGCTCTGCTTGCGCACTAGTAGGCAATTTATGGCCTACTAGTGTGCAACAAGCAAGTATGCACTCGGCAGAGTGCAGTTCTAGTTAATTATATGTTAGATAGATATAGAATAACAAAACCACCATTGTTGGGTTTTGGTGCCCTCCCCATCAACAATATTACAACACTCAAATTGATGGTATATATTTGTTTGTGTTTGTATACACACATGCTTCTCTGTGTGAAAGTTTTTCATGCGAGTACTAACACTATATGGAGATAGGTAAAATGTCACAGATGAAAAGGGAGAGAGAGAATAGGAATTGATGAGTGAGTGAGGTTTTAATGCTGTTTCAAGAAATCAGGGAGTTGAAGGCCTGTACAGTGTGCACAGCAAGGGCTTTAGACTAAACTTTTTTCAGAATACTGTATTTAACTGTACCATACTGTACTGCACCGTACTGTACTTTACTTTACCAGACTGTACTCTGCAGTAGTATACTGTACTGTACTGTGATGTACCATGCTGTACGGTACCATACGGTACTGTGCTTTACTGCAGGTGTTCTCAACCCGTGGGTCGCGACCCCTCAGGGGGTCACCAAATTATTTTGGGGGGTCCCCAAAGTGTGTGTGTGTGTGTGTGTGTTGAGAACCAAACGTTGAGAACCATTACCATTACTATACCATTCTGTACAGTAATGTACCATACTGTAATGTACCATGAATCAGTCCAATCTGTGTTGGGGAGAAAAAGGGGGAGGGGCCTAAAGTGGTGATGATTATGACGGTCACCACTTCAGGAAGTAGGCCACTTCCTGGATTGTGCAATAAGGCAATGTATGCTCACTATACAGAAGGTGAAGATTTTGTGGGCAGGATGAGAAGCTTAGAACCTCTAGAAGAAGCTGTAGAGAAGCCTATAGAAGCTGTAGTTGTGGAAGATGGGGAGTCATTTGAACGTGCTTGGGCTGAGAGAAGTACCAAAGCTGTGGCTCTGTCCATGGAGTGGGGTTTCTGTTGTATTAGCGAGATTATTATTTAGGGCATGGTAGGAGGGGTGGGGGTGTTCTACTGTAAAGTGTTGGAGGAATTATGGCAGTGTATGGAAAGCGTTGCATTTGATTGGGATTTTGGATACAGAGTTGGACCTGTGACTTGCAGAGACAGTTTTACTGTATGTGTGTTCTGATTTGTAATGTGATGCGAGTTGGTCATGAATCCTTTTGTATGTAATTAGAATCCTGTTTATTCCGTTCAAATGGTGATCTGTTTCATTCAGTGTTTACTGATCTAGAAAATTCACAGAAATATCAAATTGGCTGTTTTATTGTTGATTTTGTTGATTTAGGCTTTCTGCCTCTACATATCCTCTAAAGTGGATAGAGCTGCAGATTAGTTTCTTAGTGATTTATTCTAGGAATCAAATAATCAAATGTGTGGTATATATATATATATATATATATATACATCTGCCCCACCCGCTAATTTAGTCACTACAAGTTTTGGCTGGACAGGAAGTCATCATGCCTATTCGGGTGATTGTATAATTTAGTGTAATATAATGCAGCTGGGGAATTGCTAGATGGCAGTGACAGGGGATTCTAAAGAGCATAGAACATAAACTCATAACGTCACATGCACACAACTCAGCCCTCCAGGCCATTAAGATGCCCAGCCCCAGCGAGCAGAATCTTTTACCATCCATACAAGCTTCACTTTTCCTCAGGTGGAGTTTGAAAAGAAATTAAGCCATGGAAACCCTCTTGTGTCGTGTGAAGGCCATAGTGGCTTGAATAGCGCAAAAGCATGGCTATAGGAAGATGGATCTCAGGATGTGGTTACCAAGGCAACATGAAGATCGACTTTAGCCTCTGAAAGCAGCCTATTACCTTTTTTCAGGCCAGACATTTTTCAGAATCTAAATTGAGTTCATGTAGCAATCCATTTAATTCTGCTGGCCGTCACTGCCTACTTTACCCCTTTGCGATCCAAGAGAGTATTCCACTGAACTGACCCCCTATCCTGGCTCCAACCCCTCTCTAACCACATGCTTTGCAGAGTGTGAGTGGGTGGGTGTCTGTGTCTGTGTGTCTATCTGTCTCCATCTGTGTGTGTTTGTGCTTCGTGAGGTGGAGTGAAGTGAGCCAGCACCATTGTCTGCCTCCCCCGTTCCAGGCTTTGTGCAGACTGCCTACTTGATAGAAGAGAGCTCTCTCATTAAAATCCATGTCATCTCTCTCAGGCACTTTGCACTCCTGTTCCCTTCACCACCTACGCACATAAGAGATCCATTCATGCCGACAGCCCCTCTACAGATTCAACTGCACTTCACAGCTCAAACAATTCCACAAAGTACAGAGAGCAGTAAGACGTGCAGGGAACAAAATTTCAACCTGGGTGGATTAACAGTCCATGTCCCAGACCTCCCAATGGGACCTAATCTATTGTCTCATTACAGTTTTACAAGTACCACATTTTGAAACGCCCTTATCACCCCTCATGAGTTTCCAGGTCTGATTTCAGTCCAGTCAAATTAGGTGTTATGTTTATGATAGTTATTTAAAATATAATTTCAGAGTATTATACAGTAATATTTAAGGACGACTAATAGTTAAGGACTAATGCTCATTATAATATGGTACCATTTTTGTCTACTCGTCTGTTTCTCAGAGGAGAGCTGTGGACAGTTCTGAAACCCACCTACCAGTGACATCATCGACGAGGAACCCAAGCTAATAGAAACTGCAGGCGTTCTATTCCTGGAAAGTTGGCATGCTATAATGGAAGCCACATTGTTCGTGCATTAATAAAATAAAATAAATATTATTTAGTTTGGAAAAAAAATAAACTGCCGAACAGTGATTGTCACTGGTAGGCTTGAGTTGTTTCTGAAGTGTCCACAGCCCTCCTGTGAGACAGACAGATTTTATAATGACCACCAGAGAGGACCAGTTACTGTACTGTATATGACGATTGGTTGAAAATGGGTGAAGTCATCCTTTAACAAATATACTAATAGAGCTATTTGTCATTTTTGGGTGGTTGTACAAATTGCAAGAATTAATATTTCAACTTCATGTTGGGCACGCGGAACTATGTGTAATTTTTTTTGCACATTGTATAGTGTATACTTAAGCAATAAGCCACGAGAGGTCTCAGGTTACCGGGTATTTTACACTGGCTGGGGGCATAGGCAGCCAGTGTAAAATACCCGGTAAGCTGGGGCCTCGAGTGGCTTATTGCTTTTCTAAAACGGTTACAAACATATAGCAATATTAACCTAATAATAAAACGATTGAATTCACAAAAGTAGCTACGCTTTGCTCCACCAGAGCGAGCCACATCACTTCCTTGTTTTGCTCGGCAAGTAGCCCCAGTGATTGAAGGAGTGGGTTATCGGTGGAATTTACACCGGTCACGTGACGGTAACCAGCCAATCGGAATCAAGTATTGGGACAACCCTTTTAGAAATTCACTCTGACAACACATTTCTCTCACACACACACACACACACACACACATGCACCTCTTCCTTGTTCCCCCAAAAACCCTGCACACTTCCCTTAAAGAACCCATGGTGAATTATCATGATGGAACATGGATATTCAGCCATTCCTCACCAATTATACAACAAATCTATTGTATTTATGCCCAAGCCGAGATTGGGCCATTGCAACGGTGAAGATTTTCTATTTTATTTTAATTTTTTCTCAAACGCATAGCCTACGGTATCCTAGAAATGGTAACCAGAGAGTTTCTTAATTATTTCGAAAGCAAATATACAGTATATACATAATAAAGGTCAGAACACAATAGAAAATATATTTTTTTACGTGAATGCACACCTGCTGGCTTCGGTTACTTGGGCATCCTGCTCTCCAGGCTTAGTGTTGGGCTGTGTGGTTTATGCATGTTAATGTAAAAGAGTGGGCCGAGGGCGGCAAGTGGCGACTAATGAGCAGTGCCTTGTCGTCTGAGACTGAAGAGGAAGCAGGGCTCATTTGGATTATAAATGCCTCCTCTGCTTTTTTATACTGTTCTTGTCGTCACACATTAAATACGGCTCCAGATTACATTTAGGTCTGGCTTCAAAGCTTCACCAGGGATGCATCATTTATGATAGAATCTACTGTTTTCTTCCTGTGCCCTCGATGTTTGAGCCTCTAATGTGCACATAGGAATATTTATGTAGATTTATGAATTGAACACAGGTTATTTATGCAGTTTCTGTATAATTCTATCGTTTTGTGCTTCTCTCTGCCTATATCCCCCTCCACCCCTCCCTCTCTTAGTGTGTGCTCTACCTCTGGTCGCTTAAGATCAACCACCCCACTACACTGTTTCTCCTGCGAGGGAACCACGAGTGCCGGCACCTAACCGAGTACTTCACGTTCAAACAGGAATGTAAGTGAAGTTTGGCTTTTATAATTATAACCTTGTTTGTCTGGACACAATCACAAAATGCATGCGAAGAGCATTTGCATGGCATTGAAAAAGCATTGTTGACTCTTGAGTTGAGAACTACTGCTCTTGGCTAAAGTCAGGGTTCCTTCAATTTTGGGAAAACTGGGCCCTTTCGAAGGAATAATTACTCGTTTGGCTCTGATGTGTTGGATTAGCCAAAAACAATACCTTGGGTAAAGCATTTATTAGTTAAAAAAATGGAACTGGTATTTGAATTGTTAGAAGTATTTATTTATTTTATCAGTCAGAAGTAGATGACAGAGAATAATAATAAATTCATTGAGGTATTAAGGCACAGATAGTCATATTTCTGGTGTTTTACACACATCTCAAACAGAAAGGCAGGCATATCCTCTCTAAAACGCCAGAATCTTCATATCTGACTTGAATCTCTGATGAAAATTACAGCGCAATTTCATCCCAAAAGCCACACTTTTCCACATACACTCACTGGGAAATATTAAAAAATTAAGGGCATTTGTACAACCACAAATTTGATCTAGCTGCTGGCTTAGGCAATGTTGGTAAAACCAACCAAGCGCTGAAGATGTGCATTTCTGAACACAGATACAGCATTCAAAGATCCAAAATACACTGTAGTGCAATGTACTTCATGTCCACTAAACAGAATGTGGCCTCTCTAGATATCAGGGGATTGAACATGTTAAATGCTCAAAGAGGAGTTGCTGCTACAGTGTGAATCCTTTTGGATTTACACCGTCTCTCAAAGGAATAAACAAGGAGTTTCCAAACATCCATTTTCTATAACTATAACCATTTTTAACTCTCTTAGTCTTGCAATGCAGTAGCCACTTTATTTTCACTTTTCTACAAGGGTGCCTTGGTCTCATCATGTTTTTCATTTTTTTTAAACTTATATTTTAGACTCAATATTAAGTTTCCTGATTATTTAAATCTCTAGATTTTAATAATCATGCTGTCCATTGCTTTTTTCACTGTTGTGTTATGGATATAAATGTTGAACACTCCATTTTTACCTCATTATCCTATTGTGGTGTTCCACTCATTAACATGACCTGTGGGTGGGGTGACTGGGGTCCACACATCTTGAGTGAGTTTGACACGATTGACTCGAAACATTTGCAGGTTTTATTTTTCTTCATGATCTTTTCTAACCCAGCACAACACCTCAACTAAATGGTGTGCTGGTGTGAGCCTTTGTTTGAGAGGGAGAACAAGAAATCAGTGTGAAGCTTAATTTATGCTTGGGTGAAAAAGTTTTGCTCAATTAAAAAAAATGCATATTTTCAACTGGAAGAAATGTTTTAATGTGAATCTCTCTTTTCACCCAGGCATAAATTAGGCTTTGATCAGAGCCATGATAATCAGCTACACAGGTGTGGTACCATTATTAGTATGCAAATACTAGAAACCAAAACACTTTGGCAGACCGCAGAATGTAATTTGTCAGTTGCAAATAGCTTTCAGTCCTAAATGTCTCCTCCCTTTCAGGGTGGAGGCGGAGGACACTGCATGACAGAGATACTTAAACATAATTACTTTATAATACGAGTACTCATTAGCATGTGCTTAAACTAATTGGGTAAATAAAAGATGGTTTGCATTAAGCAGATCGCTTAATTTATATTTCAGAATCTCTTGCTAGCTCTAAGTAATATATCACATCAGCATTCTGAATTTATTCTAATATTAATAATAATATTGCCGGTATCTTGAACATTTAGGGGCATATGATCCCTTTCAGTGGTCAAGATACTTGCCTTAACACCAGAGGCCTGTATTGTCTGGTCTCGATCGAACCAGGGTATACCAGGAATACTGAGCCAATAGATTCGCTTCTCCTTAAAAGGAAATTACTTCCTGCCTTCCTTAATCTCACCTGTAGCGTTGTGCAAGTCACACTGCAGCTCATGAAAGTATTGCAAGCCGTGCCCCAAACAAAAGAGCTTTGCTGATCATTGCCTGCAAAACATCAAGTAAGACAACACCTGAGAGCAGATAAAACTGTCCGTTTTTATTTGTTGTTGCTGTTGGTATATTTCCAAAAGTGAGTTAGTAGATCAAGGTTTAGGCTTTAGAGCCTTACTGAAGGACACTTTGATGGAACATAGAACAACAATATTTTGTATTTGACCTTTATTTATAGTACAGTTTAGTCCCATTGAGATACAGCATCACAATTACGAGGGGGCCCTTGTCCTCTCACTCTTTTTCCAGTAGCAAAGTTTACCACATGTCTGTTTGTTTTAATGTCAGGTAAAATCAAATACTCAGAGCGGGTGTATGATGCCTGCATGGAGGCCTTCGATTGCTTGCCCCTCGCTGCCCTCCTCAACCAACAGTTCCTGTGTGTACATGGCGGACTTTCACCAGAAATCAACTGCCTTGACGACATTAGGAAAGTATGTGATACAACCACTCTGATACAACCATATGAATCTAGTAAACATGTTGATATTTTTCAATATTGCAATATTTATTTTAAACCACTGCACAATATTTAGATGAATTAATGCAGGTAATTGATTTGTAGCTTTTTACTCATGAGTATAATCGAATAACATTTTTTCTGCACTAAAGGTACACATCAGCATTTCATTAGCGCAAAATCGGAACGTGACAAAATAGGACAGCTTGTTGTGAAGCATCATGAACGCATGTGAAACTAAGACTACGATTAAGATGCCAAGGATTCAACAGTGATGTCACTGTTATGCTTATGCAACACGGAAGTAGAAAGGACTCAAAGCTGTTTATAAACAAGGGGCTAGCTCCCTGCTCGTGAACTACAGTGACCTGAAATCACTGGCGAATCCTTGGTATTGCGACAGAGTCAACTTTTCTCCGCTGTAAGGTTATATTCACGGACGAGAAACTGAATTCCTGGCCGCTTCGCGTACCGGTGGTATATGTCTCGGGCCGCGTACTGGTGGTTGGGACCCTCTGAACTAGGGGATAACATTTCCCCTGTTTAACTGTGATCAAATTAAATATGAATCAAAGAAGTGCTCCTCGGCACTGATATTGGAGATATAAACCCTCCAACTCATCCTTGATCTTCCCCAGCGGGACGTGCATCGAGGACCTCCCTGGGGAGACGCCCGAGAGGCATCCTAACCAGATGACAAAACCAAATATGCTGGCTCCTTTCCAAGCTAAGAAGCAGCGACTCTACTCAGTCTCTCCCACGTGACTGAACCTCTCACCCTATCTCTAAGGGAGATGCCAGCCACCCGTCTGAGAAAACTCATTTTGGCAGCTTGTATCAGAAAAATCTTGAATTGAATTATAAAAAAGTTTGAATAATTTAACCAGTAAGACGCCTGAGGACGAGAAGCGACCTCGCCCTAAAGGGCCGATGCACGCATCCGCCTGAGTGACAGCAGGCTGCTGGGCGAGCGCTGGTGCTTTGGCATGGGGGGTAAGATCTTAATTTTCGGGCCTGTTGAGAACGGCAGCACTAATAACTTTGGGGCAGGCCCGTCTAGAGTTTGAATGGACAGGTATCGGTCAAAATCTAAGAATTTGAGGTTTGAGATCAGATGTCGAGTTGCTGGCCAATATTGATGACATCAGGGATCTCCATATATGGGCTTACTATTGATGACATCAGAGATCTCCATCCGTGATGTCACGTGATGTCATGTGCTCCATCCCTGATGATGTCATGTGATGTCATATGCTCCATCCCTGATGATGTCACGTGCCCGACCAACACACAAACTGACAGGAAATGCGCGATTCCATAGTTAACTGCAACCTTCACATTAAAATGTTTGAGAACTACTGGTCTATGGCACGTCCATATTAAGTTTGTGTGTTGTGTGTTTTGTTCCCTGTAGTTAGACAGGTTTAAAGAGCCTCCAGCCTTTGGGCCCATGTGTGATCTCATCTGGGCTGACCCCGGTGAGGACTACGGCAGTGAAAAGACATCCGAACACTTTAACCACAACTCTGTCAGAGGCTGCTCGTACTTTTTCAGGTATCAGAGCTTTTATTCTACCAAGAAAGGCTAGTCAAAAAAAGAAGGAAAACAAAAGAGCTAATTCAATATGTAGGCATCACAAAGCTGTAATCTTTCAATGGAGAGACAGTGGTGACAGGTTGTCACACAAATGATGTTGCAAAAATGTAACACCTGGGAATCAAGCCTGTGTCTCCCGCGAGGAAATCCGACGTCTTGACCACTAAGCAATTGGCAAAAGGCAATTGCCTATGGCTCAGGGGAGATATTAGACATTTGAGGCCATCAGGCTGAGGTTGTGAGCCACTTTGCAATACACTAAACAATACTGCTAGATTTTTCTCAAACACAGTATATGAATTGAAGCTTACTTCTGGCTCACCCTTCTGGCTTTTACATTTTATATATAGAAAATATTTATAGAAAAGTTGCCATTTGATGCTGCTAATTCTATTGTTTTTGGTGAGAAACCCTGTTGTATGTATATATAAAGTAGTTTTCTGGTGTTCTGAATAAGAGTGTCAACAAAATTGAACTGAAATGAAATTACATAATTCATATAAAATTCTACAAGAAAATCACAGTTAGGATATGTTTTCTCACCATGGTACAACCATAATTCTTTGCACATTAGAACGGTAAATGAATTAAACTAATAAATAAAATCAGCACTCATTGAGCTGAGTCTCATATCCAGTGCAATGCATTGATGTGCTAATTGTCAGGAAACTGTTCCATCTCAGACTACTGTTGATCTAATCAGTTGCAGGTGGCTAGCTAATTTCCTGAACAGTCTATCAGCAGTGGGCTGGTTGAGGAGGCGTGGCTGGGCCAGAAGGAATAGCCCAGCCATTGCCTCGTCAAGTTCAGCCGACCTCTCTCTGAGCTCTTTTAGTCAGACTAACCTCGATCTGTGTTCCAAAATCGCCGTGTGAACCGGTCTGGAGCGGATGGTAATTTACGTCATGTTGTAGTCACTATTTTGTAGTCATCAGGCAGGAAACCACAATACGGAATAAGAAGTACCCATTCATAGTACTGATCCCGCCTTGTGGTTTCCTGCCAGATGACCACAAATCATTGACTACAACATGATGAAAGTTACCATCCGCTCCCGACCGGATCATGAACTCGAAATGGAATGCTGCCCAGGCTATAGTCAGACTGGTTGGCTGTACCCACAAAGTCTCTGTCTGGTTGGCTGTACCCCCTCACAGTCTCTGTCTGGTTGGCTGTACCCCCTCACAGCCTCTGTCTGGTTGGCTGTACCCCCTCACAGTCTCTGTCTGGTTGGCTGTACCCCCTCAGTCTCTGTCTGGTTGGCTGTACACATTCACAGTCTTTGTCTGGTTGGCTGTACCCCCTCACAGTCTCTGTCTGGTTGGCTGTACCCCCTCACAGTCTCTGTCTGGTTGGCTGTACCCCCTCACAGCCTCTGTCTGGTTGGCTGTACCCCCTCACAGTCTCTGTCTGGTTGGCTGTACCCCCTCAGTCTCTGTCTGGTTGGCTGTACACACTCACAGTCTTTGTCTGGTTGGCTGTACCCCCTCACAGTCTGCCTGGTTGGCTGTACCCCCTCACAGTCTCTGTCTGGTTGGCTGTACCCCTTCAGCCTCTGTCTGTTTGGCTGTACCCCCTCACAGTCTCTGTCTGGTTGGCTGTACCCACTCAGTCTCTGTCTGGTTGGCTGTACCCCCTCACAGTCTCTGTCTGGTTGGCTGTACCCCCTCACAGTCTCTGTCTGGTTGGCTGTACCCCCTCAGTCTCTGTCTGTTTGGCTGTACCCACTCACAGTCTTTGTCTGGTTGGCTGTACCCACTCACAGTCTCTGTCTGGTTGGCTGTACCCCCTCACAGTCTGTCTGGTTGGCTGTACCCCCTCAGTCTCTGTCTGGTTGGCTGTACCCACACAGTCTCTGTCTGGTTGGCTGTACCCACTCAGTCTCTTGTCTGGTTGGCTGTACCCTCACAGTCTCTGTCTGGTTGGCTGTACCCTCACAGTCTCTGTCTGGTTGGCTGTACCCTCACAGTCTCTGTCTGGTTGGCTGTACCCACTCAGTCTCTTGTCTGGTTGGCTGTACAGTCTCTTTTCTGGTTGGCTGTACCCCCACAGTCTTGTCTCTGGTTGGCTGTACCCTCACAGTCTCTTGTCTGGTTGGCTGTACCCCCACAGTCTCTTGTCTGGTTGGCTGTACCATAGACATAAAAAGGTAGACGCCTCCTCAGGCTCTGCGGCCTCTGTAGGGGTGCAGGCACACTTGTCGCGTCAAATACCGCCTAGATCAGGTGTCTCTTACAGGTTTTTAAACAGCTGGTGGATTGAAATGATGCTTGTGCGCTTCAACTTCAATGCTACAAGTTGAAGCTGTGCACTAGCGTCAGAAACCAGGAAGAGACTGCTGTTCTAGGCGCTCTTGGCGCTATGTACCCCATCTCGGACGTCATTACAGGGGAGGCAAGCTTCTGCATGCGTCAAACAAGGGGGAGTTCGGTAGGCAAATCAGAGATGCTTGCTTTGGCAATGTAAACATTTGTTTCCTCATGCTGTGACCCCTCCAAAATAATCATATTTGAACTGTGGACCCCCCTCCCTGACAAGCACTTGGAATGTAGGAGTTGAGACATTCAATTTAGTTTGACTCTGTTCCACAGATAAACATTGTGGAAATAGCCGTGTTGGGCTATCATGTGGGGAATAAAATGGAGAAAACGCTCGCGCACTGAGGGCTCCAATGCGACATATGCTTTTATTGTACCATAAGTGACTGTGACGTTTCGAGCACAAGGCAGTTCCTCAGACTAAATGTGAAAACAGAGAAACG
This sequence comes from Protomyctophum bolini, assembly GCF_963924005.1. NCBI lineage: Eukaryota > Metazoa > Chordata > Actinopteri > Myctophiformes > Myctophidae > Protomyctophum > Protomyctophum bolini. Next base: position 28,050,681 of record NC_137867.1, on the reverse strand, counting down.
CATCTTTATACAACCCACTGGAACAATCAACATGATCACATGGAATGTAAGACAGCTGTGGTGTGGACAATCTGTGACCAAAAAAAACAATGGGCATGGGGATGGGCATGTCATTGTTCTCTTTTCCGCCATCATGTGGTGGAGCATTGAGACCAATATTGTCCGGCTAATATATTGTCATGCTGTTCAATCAGTCAAACCTATATGTAAACGGCAGTAAACGACAGACTTATGGCTTTTACCTCACAGTTTTACTTTTTCTCTTTGTGTGTCATCTTCTGTGGAATAGGTCATAATCACTATTGCTATTGTAAAGCAATGCTATTCTGAGGCTGTTTATTAGTATGTGAGGTTCTGCATGTCTGATGGCCAGCTGACTCAGGGGAAACTTGTGTTTTTGCAGCATCTGGAAATTCTCTGTGCCTGTCAGGAAACCTTTGCTGCCAAACCACTGTGGTGTATCAAACAAAGCATTGTCATAGACATTAACATGTGTCTACTAATAATTTATTCTGATGTCTCTCTCTCTCTCTTTGTACTTCTCTGTCCATCTCTGTCACAGTTACTCAGCGGTGTGCGACTTTTTGGTAAATAATAACCTGCTGTCGGTAATAAGGGCCCATGAAGCGCAGGACGCCGGGTAGGTCAGCAGGGATTTAACAAGTAACAATGCACCTCTGTGTATCACAGTAGTTTATCTTCAGGTGTTGTCTAATTAATTAATTGTCATTGTTTTCTTTGTGGCACAGGTATCGGATGTACAGAAAGAGCCAGACTACAGGCTTCCCTTCACTAATCACAATCTTTTCTGCTCCAAATTACTTAGACGTCTACAACAACAAAGGTTTGAGCTAGCTCTCTCTCTCTCTCTCTCTCTCTCTCTCTCTCTCTCTCTCTTTCTCTCTCTCTCGATTCAAATGGGCTTCATTGGCATGAGAAAACATATCAAAACATATGTGCAATGAAATGGGAATAGAGAAAAGTGTAAACAGAGCTGTGTTTCATTGCAACTTACAAATCAAATATCTTCACAAAACCATCCAAATTGTGCATTTGCTGTCATAAAAGGTTATACATCCACATAGGAAAAGTTAGCTTGGGATAAACTTTCTCTCTCTCTCATTAGCTGCTGTATTAAAATATGAGAACAACGTGATGAACATCCGACAGTTCAACTGCTCTCCCCATCCTTACTGGCTTCCCAACTTCATGGACGTCTTTACGTGGTCTCTGCCTTTTGTTGGGGAAAAAGGTTTGTTTCATTCTCTCTGCACTAGATGTACTCCTATTGTTGTTCTCTCCCCATACAGTGGACAATGTGATGGACAAGGGGTTCCTAGTTCCCATGATAGAATTTCTGCAATATCCAGACAGGGAATGTCTGGGGATCTGGGGAGTACTTGTTATGTGTTGTGTGTTATTCAGCCTTTTTCTACAAAATATATTGTTCGTCCTTTCTCAAATGTGCAATGGATTTTATTTGACGCGGCTAAGGTGGAGTTGTATGTTTTCATGTAATTTATGCTTCATAATAAAGCGTCCTCCCTCTGCACCCACAGTGACGGAGATGCTAGTGAACGTGTTGAACATCTGCTCTGATGATGAGCTCATGTCGGAGGGAGATGACCTTTGTGAAGGTGAGGCTGAGGACACAACAGAGAGAACCCTGGAGCTCAAAGTTCATCCTTTGACCACACTAAGCAGACATGCTACTGTCTGCATCACAGCCAAAGGCTTCAAACAGGAGCATTTAAAGCCGTCTACTGTAACTAGCATGAACTAGATGAGAGTTTACATGTATTGCAGTGGTGGTCTCCCTTGCACTAGGGATTATTGACTGACAGAAATGCTTTACAGTAAATGCAAAGGTAATGGCATTAATGTCACTGTTGAGAGCAGAGGTGAATATTACTGTGTACCGTGTCTTGGTGTTCATGCGGTTTACTACATGGTTACAGGAGGCACCTCGGCTATGCGCAAGGAGGTCATCCGGAACAAGATCCGCGCCGTCGGAAAGATGGCCCGAGTCTTCTCCGTCCTCAGGTCTGGAATCGCCTCTACTCCTACTCCTAATAACTCTGTATTGCAGGGAAAGCTTTTGCTGAACATAACAGATCAAATTAACCGGGCTCTACATTAGCATAGAGTGCTGAGGGACTCCACTCGACCACATTTTAGTGCTTAATCACTCCTTATCACTCCCCCATCATTTTGAAAAGACTACTCCTTAATCACTCCTTATTATATCACTCCCATCATTCTGAAAGCATTACTTCAACTGTAAGTCTGCAATTATAATGATATGATCTTATGAACAATGAACCTTTCTATCTGGTCATGGACATCCACATTACTAATCATCATTTTTCTCAAAATGTGCATTTGTGTGAAATATGTTCTGAAAGTACCAATAGTAATCCCTAAATATCAGTCTAGCCATAGTTTTTGTGAGGTTCTGGCTGGGTTTAGGCATAGTTTTGGTGACGTTATGGTTTGGCATAGTGTAAAAACGTAAGGAACCTAAGTAATCATTGTTCTGTTTAATTTATGGAGGTGAGAGGAGTATATCTCACAGTCATCCCCACACTAGCAGGCAGCAGGTTAACATGGAAATTTGAAAGTGTACTATCCTCATTAACTGTGTGCAGACTTAATGTGGCTGTGAAGGGGGGAGGGGGAGGTGGCGGTGGGGCTGTTCGAAATCAAATACTATATAAGTGAGTATCCGAACTCTCTGAGATTTGGGTCCATTCCTAGAATATTGCGATATTTAATTAGTCAATAATATCACCCAGCCCTAACACCAAGCTGTATAACATGAAGGCATGCTACTGCGGGGAAAAAAGGATTTTGTTGGAGAATAAAAGGAAAGTCTGAATAGCCAAATGGAACACACGCGCACACACACACACGGTGTGTGGGGCTGAAGAAGATGCTAAGGGAGAGTGTTAATTAAATTGAAAGGAGTCAGTTTGAGTGCACATTCTGAACAATGAAGTTGTGTTTGAAAACATGGCGCCTCCATGAAAGGATTATGAGCTGGCAGCTCATGAGTCACGATGCACGCTCGGAAGCATAATGCCATTAGTCGTTATTCCAGATAAATGCTGCTGTCCCTAGTCTGTCAGACTGTACAAAAGTGGGCTGGATTTTGAGAGAGCGGTCAGTTTTGTTTATGTTCATGGCATGGCTCCTAGGGATTGAGCTGCCAAAAGACTGTCTGTGTCTTACTGTGTGTCCATGGCCAATCTACTATGGTTGTCTGTATGTAAAACAGCAGGAATATACATTTAGAACAATTACTGAAATGTCATAATTATTTGGGAGAGTTTGTCTAAATGGTAAAAATGCTTGTACTTTGTAAATAGTTAATGGGAATTTAAAAAAATAACTGACATAATTGACATTCTCGCAAATGATTGGAGTTATTCATTCTAGTCACATGAAACTGTCCCCTAGCAACATTTCACCACACAGCTCTTAATTTTTGGTAACTTTGCTGCACATGTTTTCAAGATAATAAATAGCCTCAAATTAAATGGAATTGGTAAAGGGGACATGGTCATGTGGTAGCAATTTGTCTAGTTCACATTCTTATCCAGAGCAGGTTGGGGATAAGATGATATCTAAACTGCTAAGCTACTCTGCTGCTGTCCTGTTAAATGACAGGCCTGAAGTGTGTACTATTATGTGTGTGCCTATTCCAGGGAAGAGAGTGAGAGTGTGTTAACACTCAAAGGATTAACTCCCACTGGTACCCTGCCTATGGGGGTGTTGTCAGGGGGCAAACAGACCATAGAGAGTGGTAAGTTGACATTTCATTCCTCTACGTTTTGTATTTTCTTCAAGCCTCCTTGATTTTGTCTGCCCTCACTAACCAAACCCGACCAGGTCGCCCAGCCAAATTAAAAGTGGGCTGTAATAATTGGTTAGCCTAAATAATATTAACGAGTAAATTCCATTTACTTGATGTTGATAAATGCCATTCATCAGTGGTAGTAGACTAGCCTTATGCATATATTGGCTCTACTTTTGCTCTGCGATGAACCAGTCAGTCTCCTTTTTGAAGGGTGCTAAATTAATGGTCTCACGCTCACAGCAGGAGAATTTGCCTGCTTTTGGATCAACACGGTCCGCCCACCCTCCCTACCACCTTCCTCCACAGCACCACAAAGCCTTTGGGCTCGGCTGTAGGTGGGCTGGCCTGGGGACGTGTGCCTCTCACTTGAAGTGGGCCTTTTACTCCCTGATCTAAAGGTCAGAATGTGGCCTCGACCCACCGAAGGACCCTGTCAGCACACCATGCTGGGGGTGTAGATTTGCCGTGGTGAGGCATGAGAGAGAGTGATGTGGTGACCTTTTGTTAGAAATGCCATCTGTGTCCATTCCAAAGCTCTCATACTCCCTTCTTAGAGAAATTACCTAGTCAAGTTGAAAATCATATGGGTGGGAATAAATCAGCCGCTTCATAATGTCCTTGTCCTCCGTGACTAGTTTTTGTCTTGACTGTAGAGAGAGAGAGTGTGTGTGTGTGTGTGTGTGTGTGTGTGTGTGTGTGTGTGTGTGTGTGTGTGTGTGTGTGTGTGTGTGTGTGTGTGTCAATCTATCAAAAATGCAAAACCTTGTTTCTAAATGCAGGGAAGATTAGTTGCCCCATTCCAGTTTGTTTTTCCAAGTGTCACGGAAAATGAGTACTTAATTGCTACTGAGGTAGAAAGATGGCTGCTGCTACACTTCCTGCCCTGCAGGCTGTTATCAGAGCAGAGACTAATTTATCACATACCTGTATACACATTTTTCTGACAAATGAGATGGCACACACACTCTCACTTATTATTTTATTCTCCCAGCTTGCGGTGTTGATTATTCTGCCAGAATAGGTGGTGGTCAAATGGTGGATTTCTTATTTTAGATCAGGCCTCTTGGTGTGTTTGTGTGATCATGCCTGTGCGTTAATTATGAGTCATTGCCACTGTACTGTATGACTGTGCGTGGGTGTCCAAATGTGCATTTGTTAGTGGCCATGACAGCGGTTTATTACTGTGTCTTTCACAGTGCTTCTACCACATCCCCTCTCATCTCTCCTGACACTTTAAAACCAACGCCATCTTATTTCAACAGGGGTTTCTATCTTTTTTCTCCCTCCCACCCACCAGCCTGTTCACTCGCACTCCTAGTGACTCCTAGCTTTGGTTAATGTTGGAACTCGGTATAATGACTTCTCCATGATATGATTTAATGTTGAAGAATATCATTTATATAAATCAATCATAATATTTCCTTTTGAGATTATCATGTATGCTGTTCTTCCACTGATTAAAATATGTACTCTACTCTGATGTAAGAAAACAAAATACATGTTATATGCATGTACATAGTTGATTTGTGGAATTATGTATACACATGGAGAACAAAATTAATCTTTGCCAAACGATACTACAGTTTGACTTGTGGCTGGTCATTTTGCAACCATTATTACAGTGCTGCTGTGGGTGTTGACCTTTTTATGTGCTTTGTTTTCCCTGATAGTGATCATACTGTCAGCTGTATGTGTTAATGCTCTAGTTCTCAAAGTGTGGTCCAGGGACTCCCAGGGGTCCTTGAAGGAGTTCCAAGGGGTCTCCTGCAAATGGAGCAACAGAATTCTAAAGCCCCACTAACTTTTCTAGCTATTAAAAAAAAGGAAAAAAAGCTGGTCTACAAGCTCACAACACGTCGCATCACAACATATTGTGAGCTTGTAGAACTACTATTTTTGAGAGGTTTTGACAAATATTGACAGATCTTCTCTGTCAAAGTGTCTTCATATGGCCTTATGGGGGTCCACGGCCAAATGCACTTCAATTTGGGGGTCCTTGACATGAAAATGTTTGAGAACCACTTGTGTAATGTGACATGTTTGATTTGTTATCTGGTTTCGTTTGACGACTTCTTTCCCCCCTCCTCTCACATCTACTCGTACTATACTATAGCCATCATTGAGGCGCCTGAAGGTACGCATGTCTCTCTGTAGGTCAACCCTTGTGTGTGTGATGTGCAACCTTTAAAAAGACAACCCTACTTAACGTATCCATGTACTGTTGCATTACTTTTATTTGCGTCACCCTTTTGTGTGTGTTAAATTATGTCACAGATTGGTGTGCTGCAAAACCATTGGCTGCTCTTGCATCATCAGTGACATACATTCATTTTATAATAAATGTATGACTACATACACTGTATACAGACATGCAATTAGAAAACATGAAAACTTTTTTCCTACTCTTGCCAAACAGATCATATTAAAGCCCGACCTACCAATGTCTTAAGTTCTAATCAATTTGATTATAGCATTTGTTAATTTATTTAAATTAAGTATTTAACCCTCAATATATAACTTTAATTATACAGTGAACAAGTAAATATAAAATACACCTAAATTAAACTTTTTTAAATATAGCTGATTTAGAAGCGCATCACATTGCAGTGAAGTTTAATTTGTTAGTATTTTTTCGCCTATTATGACATGCCTGTTTGTTTGTCATAATAGTCAAGTTATGCTGATATATCTGCCAGACCGAAATATCAGTTGGGCAGGGGCTCTACCAAATGTGTTATTAAAATTATTCTAATATTGTACATTTTGTGCCAGCCAGAAACGTTGGATATTTGATACACATTGGATACATCCTACAGGAGAAAGTTAATGTCTGTGGTGCATATGGAACCCTGGCACTACACAGCTTTATTGCAATGTCTGGAGATGCCTTATGTCCCAGAGTGAATACGTTGCTGACGGTCACTTGAACAACAGAACAAGTGTTTACCAGTGCATGCATGTACACGGTTAACCATTTAAATGTCCCATCTCTGTATCACATCCATTTCATAATTTCCATTTGGTCGATTCAAATTTATATCCCCTTTTTAAGAACCCACCTCCTGTGACCCCTTCCTATGAATATCGAACAGTCCCTAATATAATGGGAATTAGGCCAGTGACAGTCACTTATTTACAAGCAGCAGTAGGCAGAGGTCACATGGGCTCGAGATGTGTAGCCAAGTGTACCACAGAAAAGCCTTCTAAGACCTGGCTCAGATAAGGCTGGGGACCTCCCCGCTCAAGGATATTTTCAGAGGTTAATCCTGTTATGCTGCTTGGCTGTTGCTACACTGTCTTCTCTTCTCTGGTCTCCGCCCATCCCTCCTATGTTGACATGTTACACCTAGTGCTTTTCAACACAACTTTTTCTCAGACACTGCACAGCGTGTTTACTTTGATATGAATATCAAATATTAATAGTAGTAACCAGAGCCAGATTGCCAGTTAACCACTTCAACCGTACATACGTTATTGACCAGGGTCCCCCAAGGATCTGTACTTGGTCCCCTCATTTTCTCTCTCTTTGCCAAAAATGGCTAAACTGCTATTTTTGCCATTATAACATGCCCTAGGGACGCTAAGGTTCATCTGGTCAAAACAGAATGCATTTGAGAATGCACACTAGTAGTGTGTATTTGTCACATATACCTGGTAGTGCAAGAGTACCCTTTGGCTATCATTCCTTGTTGGTGTTAGCTGTAAATCTACCATCTAAAACCTTCACCCTAGGTTATTCCATTTTATCTTGTGTTACTGTTGATGACTTTTTTGTGTTGAATGGTCACTTACAGTCTATTTCTTATTTGCACATGTTTTCTTGGCTGTGGGAACCTTACCGTAAGTGCTCTTTGGTGTGAGGTGTTGTGACGTAGCTTGCCCCACTGAAGTCTGGACACTAGGTGTCACTAGTGTGCATGTGTTGTGTTCACTGGTCTTCTCTGCACTATGCAGACACTGTCTTGTGTGTTTTAGGTGCAGCTGTAACATGGAATGGATCATTGGATCTTTCTCCAGGGAAATGTTTAAGTTGTGATGTATAAATCGAAAGCTAAACCTAAAGAAATGTGTTAGTACAATGCTCAGTGTTCAGTTAACTCTTTGCACTCCCTGTGTTAAATTAGCACTGAGACTTTTACGTTGTAAACGTATGTTTGTTGCCAGTGCATTAATAATGAAAAGGAATAGCCATGTTGACGAAGCAACACTGTTGTCAGTTGCTCCTCATTTCATCACCACATTTCTTCTGCCTTGCAGCCATCCAAGGATTCTCTCCCACAAGGAAGATCCGTAACTTTGAGGAGGCACGCGGCCTGGATAGGATAAATGAGAGAATGCCTCCCCGCAAGGACGGAAAGCAGCCTGACGGCAACACAATCAACGCCAACACTCCCAACAAGAATGGCACCAATGGATAAGCGTGCTGAACACACGTACAGTAGCATGTACGCACGCACATGCACACACCCCACTTCTACTCAACCCCCATCCTACCCAGGCTCTGAATATCTTTTCACTCGTCAATCCTTCTATCTCTTTGTCTGTCTTCTGTTCGCCTACATTCGGAAAGGCAAAGAAACTGGACCCCTCAAAAAGAAAACACAGCACAAAACAAGGAAACTGTGTTTCCTGCTGGAAAATGACAAAGGTGTTACAGGAGAGCAGGGAGGAAAAAAACGAGAAAAACAAAACAAAAACGTTTTATTTATTAAATGGATTATATTAGATATATTGTATGTGATAGCTACAAAGTATTGAATGAAAACAATGAATACATTTCACAATCATTCAAATGTATTATGTACACTGAAGCTATAAATTATAGATAAATGTCAAGGATTGAGACAAAGGAAGAATATTTTGTTAATTTTAGTTGATTTAATCATACAGTGCTTTAGACATACCCTTAATTAAGCAATTTATTCTCCGACTTATGATGTCGCATGGCAAAAATAACAGTCCTATAATCTCACAACGTGAAGCATCGTGACCTTGTAGTTCTGCTATCTTTGGCACGCAACGCCATCGTATAAAGTTAAAGTATAAATCACGCTTTAGGATTTCTATTGTCTTCTATGTGCTTGGTAAGGGACCAAATATGAACTACATGAGTATAGTGTCTCTATTCTGGGATGAACATTATGATATAGGCTTTGACCACAGGAATCCTAGTGTCTCTATTCTAGATTGAACATTCTGGGAAAATAGCAGATATACAAGCTTGCAACATATTGCTATGTGACACGTTGTAAGCTTGTGTATCGGCTATTTTTGTCTTAAGATGTGGTGTAGAGGGAAATAAACAGGGCCTTGTTTGGACCCCTGTGGGACTCTGGTCAACTAAGTATATAGGAAGTACCAATAACATTGCCTCAAGGGGCATTCAGATCTTGCATGCTTTTTGTCAGGAGATCTGATGATTTTTGGAAGGTTATACTGTGTGTGTGTGTGTGTGTGTGTGTGTGTGTGTGTGTGTGTGTGTCATTTGAAAGATATACAGTATGTAAATGTTTTGAATGGGGAACAACATATAAGGGAAGTAGATTATTTCAGAAAAGTATTGGAAATGATTATTTTATACCTCCCAAGAAAGTTTCACAAATAATTTTATGTCATCGTTTTATTTATAACTCGTCCGGGGGAAAAGTCACTGAGTGCTGTTTTTGATCAGTGCCCCCGCCCCTCATTCCCATAGAACAGTGGTTCCCAAAGTGGGGTCCTTGAGGGAGTTCCAGGGGGTCCCCAGCTAAATAATAGTTTGTAACCAAATGGACCCTTATGAGTTTGAAATTGGGGGTCCCAGAGAGAGTAATGTCATTAAATGGGGGTCCGTAGACCAATGCATGTCAAACTGGGCGTCCTTCAAATGAAACTGGTTGATAATCTCTTAGAGTTGTAAAAGTCTTCTCTTATGGGCGTCCCTGGCATATCCTTTCAAATGGGGTTCCGCAGACTAATTAGTCATTTTGGGGGTCCTTGATATGAAAGGTTTGGGAACCTCTTCCATAGAACATTGTAAGCAAAATGTCCATTTACATTTGCACCCATTGTCATTTCTTAGATTGACAACTTTTGAACTGCTGTAATGATGGGACATAACATCATTGGTACTTGCTATTTAGTAGCTGTAGTGTGCTGTTAATACTAGGGCTGCACATTTATTGTTTAGAATGGAAAACGTATGTGTCCGTCTGAGGGTGATGGTGGGTTATTGCACATTTGCATCTTACAGTATGTTTAAAAACACATTCACTGCCAGGTATTCATTCATTAATTCTTCGAAAACCACCAGTGTTTTTCAGTGAAACCCTTATTTTGAAGGCCCCTTGGGACCCGAGACGCGGACCGGATGTTAAAGAAAAAGACACTTTTCTAAATCTGATAATGTGGAGGCGGACGGCAGGTGAGATTTTCACTTCCGGTTCATTTCCAGTTGTATCCGTTGCTTGGCAACCTAGAACCATTCATATGTTTGCGAAGAGAGCAATGTGTTATAAACCACTGAAAAGACCACTGAGATCTCCTTCATCGGCGGTGAAGCGTTGGATTAGACTTGACAGAGATCTTTCCTCTATAGTCTATAGCGTTTCTTTATTTCTTTCATATATATATATATATATATATATATAAAATTGCTGATGATCCAGTACTGTAATTATGAATTACTAGACGATTGAAGTTGGAGATCCATGACCCACCCGGCTATGCAATACCCGTTGTACCTGTGTCAGAGTAGCCCATCTTTCATGCCCAGAACAGTTCTCGAGTTACATGGATTACAGATGTACACACGTACAGAGACATGGTGTATAGATATATGGGCTTAAATGGCTTAGAGATAAATGTATTGTGCAGCCCTAGTTAATACAGTATCTGTGGTAATTTGATGGCACAGCAGCCAGATATACTTTATGTCCTATTCCAAGAACTCTGGTCAAAAATCACTTGGTTGTGATTTTCTCAACGGCTTGATCTTGGGGTTGAGTACTGCACATGGACATTATGGCCTAACATCCCAACCAACAGTCCTCTTGGACAAAAATTGTCATTTCCCCCCTTAATGCAGATTAACTACTGCTGCTATTGGACTGAAATATATTTGCATTATTACTATGGTATAATTTGTAATTTCATTGTATTTAACATTACGTTTTGGCACTTGGTTTGATATCGTTGCTGTTGGGCAGAAACCTTGTTTCTCCATATTTCGTCTTATTCTGTCTGTTTTTTAGATTATTGCCCTATTTTATACCTCAGAGTATGGCAGTGTCTCAACTGTAGCAAAAATTGACTGATCTGCTATTTTTGAAAAACATTTAAAATTTACCCAAAATGGCAACGCCAGGTAAAAAAAAACGTTTTTTAAAGTCTTTCTGTGGGTTTTATAAATGAAATTAAGAGCCTGTGACTAAATAACTACATTATTTAGACACAAACTACAGCAATTTTGGACATAGTACAAGGTTTCCACCCAAGCAAAGATTTGAAGTTGATTGTCACTTGTCAAACACTAAACAAGGGGTGTGCTTCGGGGTTGCTTCCTTTTTTCGTTACAGCAGTGTCACCATCTACCATCTATTGCGCTGTGGGTTTTTATTTTCTTGATTCTGATAATGACTGCACATACGTGAAAATATGGGGGATTGCTTCTAAATTTATTAGAAATTCAGCAAAATGGGTGCTGTCAAGCAGCAATACCAATTTGATAACCCTGATTATTACCCAGATATGGATGGACTGAGTCATTCACCATGGAGGTGTTATGAAATGGTACAAGCAGCTGTCTATTAAAACCCCAAACAGTACTGTAATCATTTTCGGCACAGCTGACTCATTTAGTAACACGGGTGATCAAACCGAGACTGGAGACATTAAGCAATCACTGCGTATACATTACTGGTATTTTTCTCTTTCTTTCTTTTCTGTTCTGTTCTGTTCTGAACAACATCCACTCTGAATGACCACACTCCCACACCCTTTAAGACATGATTGTTATTTTTCACTTGGAAATACAACCAACTTTTAATTGGTGCTTTGATACACCTGTCTGTAAGTCTGCTTCTGTCTTTTGAGAAAGGAAAACAAACACAAAAAAGCTTTAAGATTTGCTATTCACTTGTGAATTTACCCTTTTTTATAAAGGCATTTGAGCTCATGTGCCATGTCACCTTGGCCACACCTGTCAAGACGTGTGTGTGTGTGTGTGTGTGTGTGTGTGTGTGTGTGTGTGTGTGTGTGTGTGTGTGTGTGTGTGTGTGTGTGTGTGTGTGTGTGTGTGTGTGTGTGTGTGTGTGTGTGTGTGTGTGTGCGCGTGCGTGTGCGGTATGACATGAAGCCAAGTCCAACGTCTCATTCAAGCACATGGAGAGATTTGGATGATGAAATATTTTTTGTATCCTTATGCTATACCATTTCCAAGCTCACTGACTATTGACGGGTAACATGGGACATTTTCTTTAGTTTTGGGGTTTACATTTAATAGAAATGATGTTCAAAGTAAGTCAAAAACTAAGGCTTGATTGGGTGAGCAAACACTATAATGATTTCTTGTCAGGTTCTATACATATCTTGCAGAATGTAAAGAACATCTTTCATTTACTAAATCTTCTGAATAGCTGTAAAAAGGGACATGCAAGGCCATGAAAACTTTCTCTTCGTAGATGTATCACTTGAAAATAATAAAATAAAACAAAACAAAATGTTGTTTTTCCCTCTTTTGGGGTTTCACTTGTCGCTCAAGTTTGAAGGATATTTTTGAGCAAATTTAGTAAAGCATCAAACTTTCTTTTATTGCTTTAATAACGCATTCGTATGATTTTTGATAAATTTGTGCTGTTGGGGAGACATTTGATTCAGTGTTCTGTGTGTTTTGCAACCTGCCTTATTTCATGAATTCATAACTGCTAATCATCTACTTAGGCAATGGCCAGGACCACTAGAGTAGTTGGGGATGAATTGCCTGGTTTAAGGGGTCCTCAGTTAAACTTGTTGAGAGAGTTGAGAACTTTTATATAGGTTGCTAATCAGGGTATTTTGGTTTAATTCTGAGGTACCCTGCCCCCCAAAAGAGAGTCAGACGGAATATTCGCTCTGCATGGTGGGCTTTAGACTGGATAAGGCTTTCCACAGCTACCACAACACAGGCACTGTCTGCAGTGCACAGACATGTATGTAGCAGAGCAGAAGATCTCAATGTTTTAACCATAATAAAACTAAATATACAATAACTAAACATAAATATCACTTGAATTGGATTGCAATCATTTCAAAGTAGCCCACTTTAGCCAAATAATAAATCTGGCCCTGCTGACAACGTATGGCCATTCTTTACACAATTCAAGCAAATGACAACAATATAAAAAATAAAATACAAAAAAGACGGCATCATTTCAACAGTGAAACCTATATTGCTGCTTTGTACAGTATGTATTGTTACTACAATTGTAGATCTGCTACTTTGCTATTTTCTTTATTTGAATCCTGAAAAGTAACAGTTTTTGTCATAGGAGGTTTCCAACCGAGAGACGATTGCAAAGACTTTGGAGCATTTATTCCTTGCAGTGTGAGATAGATGCTGCTTGCATTACAGGAGTCTGTAGGATTAGGCGCATATCATAGGAAAGTATTGAAATGTTATTTGTGACAAAGTATCATTTGCAAATGCAATTTCGTCCAAGTGCAATATTCTGTAGCATGGCAATATAAATACATAAAAAAGTATACAAAAAATGGCTCATATTCAGGACTAGAGTTTTTCCAGCAAAACTCATGACCTTACAGTACCAAAAAGGGCATTTTTGATGCCCCATAATAAGCAGAACTCTGTGCATGGCTCACATGTAACAATGTAAAGCCCAGCCTTTCTAGTTTGCCCATCCTGCAGTCTGCATATCATTGGTACAAACAAGCACTCCTCAGAACTTCACGCCCAATTCATACTTCGTAGCATAAATTAGGCTTTAGACATGAATGAAGAGAAAATGTCCCAGGAATCTTGATTGTGATTAAAAGTTTCAACTTTTTCATTCTCTGGCTAGCCTGCAGGCTTCTGTTGGATAAGGCTGAGAGCTTTATTTACCCTTCGTTTCCCACTGGATATCATACTTTTGGTGGAGGTACCGGTCTCAGAGCCTATAGAGAAAAGAAAACGTTTAAACTATCTGACAACCGGATCGTTGATTGAAGCTTCCATCTTAAATTAGATTGCATTGTGTCAAACAAAATAACGAAACCTTTCTGACAATGGAGTGAGATAACTCATTATCTTTTCCCCTACCTTCAACAGGAGAATGACAACATTTTGCCCTACACTCTGACACTGCTGGGGAAATATACTGTGTGTATACGTAATACGTACAGTATGTGTAGTAACTCAGGTTATATATTACTAAATACTGAGTGTAAAATGTGTAATACAGTGATTAAGTACTCTTAATTTATCTAAACCTAAATCTCTGCACTTGTCTCATTTATTCTGATTGCACTCCATCCAAAGATCACAGTTTGCTTATTGGCATCCTGGGCGCCAACCCTTGTTCCCTACTGCCGATTGCTTGTGATGTTGAACTACGAGCAGAAGCCCCTTCTACTGTCGCTGTTGCCATGGATAAGAACATCGGCTAAATTCCATGAAGGTACTGTATGTCAGTCTAAAATCTGTTACTCAGTAGTGAACAGTAACGAGGCACATTTACTTGAGTACTGCATGTTTGAATACTACTTTTGAATCCACTACATTTCTAGTATTTCAAAGAGAAAATAGCCGATCTAAGGCAATTTGGGGGAAAATGTCTACATTTCAAAACAGCAATGCATCGATACAAAAAATAAACAAAAAAGTATTTGGTTTTAAAAGCATAAACTCCAGTATTTTAACTCAAGTATACATTTGTCTGAGCAACTTATACTTGTAGCCGAGTATTATTTGACCAGGAGTATCTATGTATACTTTGACTCAAGTACTGGAGCTGAGAACTTTGTCCACCACTGATAAATCTGTGTCACTGTTTACCTGACGTGCAGCCATGTAGTTCTGGGCAGGAGGCTTGGGCCTGTTCCCTGCTGGAGGGGGTGGGGGCGGGGGCCCTTTAGGTTTATGTAGATTGCTCTGAAATTTCATAACAGGCCATGTCATCACTAAATGCACATGCACTGAGGATACTGAATGCACATGCACTGAGGATGCTC
The DNA here is from genome assembly GCF_963924005.1 of Protomyctophum bolini. Taxonomy (NCBI): domain Eukaryota; kingdom Metazoa; phylum Chordata; class Actinopteri; order Myctophiformes; family Myctophidae; genus Protomyctophum; species Protomyctophum bolini. The sequence goes on along the minus strand of NC_137867.1, from coordinate 28,035,635 downwards.
TATACCACATATCACTGAATGCACATGCACTGAGGATGCTGTATACCACATATCATCACTGAATGCACATGCACTGAGGATGCTGTATACCACATATCACTGAATGCACATGCACTGAGGATGCTGTATACCACATATCATCACTGAATGCACATGCACTGAGGATGCTGTAGGAAGTAGGGTCAGAAGACTAGAGAACCATTTTTTGTGTAAATATCGGTATTTAGTTTGACATGTTCTTTACTATTGCAAAAGAAGAACATTTTTAAAAGAATTTGGTACGGTACATTTAAAAACGAAATAAATCTAATAAAGTGCATAAATTAAATAAGAAAACTCAAGAAGTAGTGAAAATAGCATGTAGATTGGCTATTTTGTATTTAAGTACACATCGATCGGTTATTTTCACTAGTTTGGCTAAAATTTCTCTTTTGGGTTTTGAGCTAAAATGTTTGAGAACCACAGCAAATAACACATTTAACTTGAGTTCACATTAGACTGTGACTAGACCTGTACGTCCCGTCGGCCACCGGCCTACTTGAGAACGATGCAACTTGGGAACCTAATAATACCCGTTGTCAACTTGTCATAGAACCTGTTTTATCTGTCTGTGTCCCTTTTGTGCCCATACTGTATATGGAGATCTCTGTATCTGTCTGTCTGCCTCTGTCTGTGTGCCTGTGCCTGAAGGGTGCAAACTGACTGAAAAGTGTACTGGTTAAGTAATCAATTTGCAGGTGTGGGGTTGCCATGGCAATCAATTGGCTGAGGCAGAGGCTGGGAATTGCACAGGTGATTAGGCCCACTGGCAGAGCCTGAGCAGAGCCTTTTGTGGTGGTTCTGGAGAACTGTGGATACCGGGCACTGCACTCCCTATGGGGGTGTGGAACGCGTGTGTCGATTGTGAAGTCGGTGGGGAAAACGGTTTTCGAGTTGTGTGCATTACAACCGTACACACACACGCACGCAGACACACGGAGACGTGGCGCATTTATAGTAGGATGTGTGATTATGAAAGTCACCTTACCTGTGCTGCTGCAGTGCTGTGGCTGATGACTGGCCTCTGGTGTTGGTAAAAGCCTGGGTTATCCACCGCATGTTGCTTTGTGTGTACACTGTTGGATGTGAGAGACGGATTTATCATTAACGATAAGGTGTCCAACCATTATTCCGACTTCCCAATATTTCAACCTCCCGTAATTCCGAAAAATGCAAATAATTAAAGGCCTATTCATAGTCTGGATTTTCGGTGGTGAGGTGACCACCGCTCCGGTGGTGAGCTGACCACCGGAGCTGAAATAACGTTGAGCGGTGGTGAGTAAAAACAGAGAGAAGGGCTGGAGTGGTGGCGGTGGTTTGCTCTTCACCGCGGCTCGTGACGTCATGTTGTAGTTCGGTGGTCACCTAACCACCGAAAATCCAGACTATGTATGAGCCTTAAGAACTCCCATAGGTCCGACATCCCGTTTTCTCGACCATAAACCCATAATCCCGAAATGCCATTGTTCCAGCCCTGTCCATGTTAAACCCATAATCCCGAAATCCCATTTTTCCGACCGTGTCCGTGTCCAACTATGAGCCTCGCACACGTGGTCACCGTGGACAAACGCTCACTCACAGACTGCAGACGAATGCCGTTTGGATAAGTGTTTGATTTTATTCTGCTGCTGTTTTAACATTTATGTCCAATACATAAATGCTATCCCTAGACTAAGTGTTTGACTTTATTATGCTGCATGTTTTTACATTTCCGTCCAGAAAATCGCCCAATCCATTGAGAAACGGACCTTTGCTCTCCGCGGTCACAGAACGGCCGTAAACGATCCAACTACGAACAACTTCGTAAAAGGTAAGACGTATAAAGCCGCAGTTTACACACATATATATATATATATATAATATATATATGTGTGTGTGTGTATGTATATATAATGTATAACGTTGACCCAACACGTGTGTGGTGCATGGTTGGGGGGTGTGTGTGTGTTTTTATTTAACAAAGAGGTGGATTATTTATAGTAGTCCTAGAGACCTCTCAGTGCCTGCTATCCCCCAAGAACACACAAGGCAGAGAGAGCTTCCTGTTAGTTCTGGCAGGAGAGAAAGGACAGTGGGCGGGTCCACGGGGGGGTGCCCTGGGCGTGGTGGTCACTGTGGTGTGGCCAGCTCTGATTTCCTGCAATCAAGCTGCAATGACAAATTTGGCCACTATGTCCATTTCGCCTCAGGGTTTCCTCCGGGTGCCTTCTCTATTCATATATACTCTAAGTCTAAGAGCTGGAAGCCTGGAGGAGGGGCAGTGACTTGGCCAATCACTGCTGACACGCCAACTGGAGAGTGTAGTAGTTGAGGGTTGACTCTAAAGGCTCATACATACTCCAGTTTTTGGTGATAGGTTATCACCGCGGTGTAGTTTTTAAAGGGTTGGAAAACTACACCATTACGTCAGTCGCGGTGATGATCAGCTGTCACCGCGGACACAAACCCATCTCTCTGTTTTTACTATCAGACAAGTCTTTTCACTCTGGAGCTATCACCCCGTTCACTGATTGGTCTAGAAGAATACTATATTAATATTTTGCCGAAAAAAGTATATGTGTTGGTCTGCTAAGAGCATTTAAAACCCAAGAATTGTTTCCATTGGAAATAAAGGAATAGTTTTTAGATATGGTGCTGGACCTAAAGATTATCAAATGAAGAATAAAAGGGAATGTCCGTGCACGATATGTTTGCTCCCCATGAGTCATGACCCCGTCTTCTCTTTATTTTAACAAAACAACAACGTTTGGTTCAAATAGAAATGCTCACTGCAGTGAAACATTTAATCTAAAAGGGATAGCATGAATGGTGCCCTCCATGCGAGGATAGCACAATTAGTAGGCCTACGTAGGCTAGTATCGTAGATTCGTAGCCTATTTTCTGTCGACACGACAGCGACCTGTTCATGTTTAAATTAATAGGCTACAGGTTATGATGTTTAAGCTATAACCCATATTGAAAAAGAAAGTGCCTCGGTGGCGTGCGATCGTGCAACAACGCACGAATAAATAGTTTATTTATTGCAGAAAAACAGAATAGAATACAGTGAAACATTTAGTCTAAAAGGGATAGTATTCGGTCCACTCCGTGCGCATTTCTGCTCTGCAGCAGCCCCTGTGCGTCTCATCGCTCTCAGTCTATGGCACCAACGCATGATATTTATTGCTGGACAGAAATGTAAAAACATGCAGCATAATAAAGTCAAACACTTAGTCTAGGGATAGCATTTATGTATTGGACATAAATGTTAAAACAGCAGCAGAATCAAATCAAACACTTATCCAAACGGCATTCGTCTGCGGTCTGTGAGTGAGCGTTTGTCCACGGTGACCGCGTGTGCGAGGCTCATAGTTGCACACGGACACGGTCGGAAAAATGGGATTTCGGGATTATGGGTTTAACATGGACAGGGCTGGAACAATGGCATTTCGGGATTATGGGTTTATGGTCGAGAAAACGGGATGTCGGACCTATGGGAGTTCTTAAGGCTCATACATAGTCTGGATTTTCGGTGGTTAGGTGACCACCGAACTACAACATGACGTCACGAGCCGCGGTGAAGAGCAAACCACCGCCACCACTCCAGCCCTTCTCTCTGTTTTTACTCACCACCGCTCAACGTTATTTCAGCTCCGGTGGTCAGCTCACCACCGGAGCGGTGGTCACCTCACCACCGAAAATCCAGACTATGAATAGGCCTTTAATTATTTGCATTTTTCGGAATTACGGGAGGCTGAAATATTGGGAAGTCGGAATAATGGTTGGAACGGCATTCGTCTGCGGTCTGTGAGTGAGCGTTTGTCCACGGTGACCACGTGCGCGAGGCTCATAATGGGCACGGTTGGAACAATGGGATTTCGGGATTATGGGTTTAATATGGACAGGGCTGGAACAATGGCATTTCGGGATTATGGTTTAATATGGTCGAGAAAACTGGATGTTGGACCTATGGGAGTTCTTAATTATTTGCATTTTTCGGAATTATGGGAGGTCAGAATATTGGGAGGTCGGAATGACATGGCACCAATGATAAAGGGGTATGCCTAGCTAAATCTTAAAATGTATAGTTTGATGTACCAGAATAGCTTTCAATAGGTTAGTTTAGTTATTTGCTAAAGTACTTTGGGACAATTTGGTATGGTGCCACTAGTCAACTCATTTAGCCTAACACAGTATCTTTCAGACAGTACAGTGAGTGAGTGAGCCTACTGGCTGATACTTTCACTTACATTGGTAACACTGGACATTGTCTTCGTTTCAATAGGATCCCTGCAACTGTGCCAATGGCACCCAGAAGCAACAGTGCAACAACACCACCGATGATGCTGTCTGCACAAACAAGGACCATGCATTACAGTCAGGTACATACAATTATTAATTTATGTTTTCATACTTAAGCACCTGGAGGCTGCTACAATACAGTACTGAGTATTTAACAGTTTTCAACTAATTGCCACTATGCAGCTTTCCTTGAACAAATTGAGGACTTGGTGCCCAAAGAGATAGCAGGGATATATTCAAGAGTAGTTGTTGAACTAGATAAGCATCTATTCTTTTTGAGTGAAGAAAGTAGGTCTTACTTCTGATCACATAGCTTCCACCCTTTGAATCACAGTTAGGAGACAACCAGCCAGCCTCACACTGACACTGGTTCTTGTGATTACACACCTGAGCAACAAAAAGTGTATAGTGTATTATAAGTGTGTGAGAGCAAAGTAAAAATTCCACTATCAGCAAGGATGGGTACATGGTAATGACGTTAAACCACTTAAAAATAAAATAACAACTACAACAAATACAGTGGATGATATAGCTATAGTTATCGTTATATAGTGCTCAGTGTATTTCTCATCGGTGACCTCAAATTCCTGTGTAATTTAAATACTTTAAAGTGAGAATGTTATTGTCGTCAGACTGTAGGTATACTTACAGCATGGCCTGGGCATTTGGCGGAGCAATTGATAGCTCTGTATGCTGTCTGAAGGTCCACACACTCATTACTGCTGCATACCTTGAAGTGATGAAAAAATGACGTATTGGACTGGTTAGTTATGTATGTGTTTGTATTTTGCTGCAAGCCAGTTACATTTTCAGCATTTGCGGCAGCAGTGACTCAGTAGGCAAAAGTGCTGCTTGGGAAACGGAAGGTTCTCAGTTCGATCCCTGGCTCTGTCGAAGTGTCCTTGAGCAAGACACTGAACCCCTAACAGCTTCTGATGAACAGATTAGTTACTTGCAGCATGATTTCCTCTCCTGTCGGTGTGTGAATGTGCACATGAATGGGTGAATGTAATGCACACTATAAAGAGCTTTCAGGTAGGAATTGTTTGGTAAGGAAGATATGGTGTGTATGGTGGTGTGGGTGGGGTTGGAGGGGGCTTTAAGACAGGAAGGGGCCAAATGCCAATTGATTGCCAAACCTCCAAGTTTATAAATGACCCCATTCTTTAGTTGTGGTGTGATTGTTGATTGGACTCGTTTATTTGACTGAAACCTGACCTGCCCAATGCAGTGTGATCGGTTAAAGAAATTCCCACCTGACATGTCCGATGTGATTGGTGAATGGAGAAAAAGGTTAACATTTTCCACTGACAATTTAATCGACACAAACAGCCGGACACACCCGGAAAGTGTAATCCTGTGACCTCAGTCCAGGATGCTTTTCTCTCAAAGAAACTAAGTGATCCTGTTACCTTTCCATCTCCACATTTGCTCCCAGTGTCCACTTGTCCAATGTCAGTGCTGGAGTATTCATTGAAGAAAGCTGCCTTGCATTCACCAAATCGAACCATGCGGCCGTAGTTTGGATTATCATTGCCCTTGGAGCAGAAGAGCTTCCCGCACATTACATCTCTACAAAGAAAAAGGGGAGGGGGTTTGTCAGTGCATTCACACTGAGCTTTTCTCTTCACATATGAGTAAGGCTGGGACCGAGGCTACACTTAGCTAGGTCTACAGTGTAGACCTAGCTCTGGTGTAGACTCTACACCAAAGGTTCTCAACCTGTGGGCCGGGGTGACGAAGTGGGCCGGGGCGACGATATTGCAGGTGGGCCCCCAAATAATTGTCAAAGCACTCATATGTTAATGGTAATATAACACACGCACACACACACACACACACACACACACACACACACACACACACGTTGCGCTAATATTTTAGAAATAGGTCAACAATACAAATGACGTTAGTTGTGTGAATTAATTTACTTTTACTGCGTGGCCCCAGTGCCCCCCACAAAATGACCGGAACTACTTAATATTGACCAAAATCAGAGCAGAACTTAATGCCAAGTATTTCATACAGCTTAAGTTAAAGAAATCTGAACTATCCCTTTAACACAGCAAGTGGTCAGATGGGTGGACCACAAACGCTTTTGAAAAGGTTTGAGGTCTACTCTACTCCATGTATGAAGAAAGTTATTTCTATGTACTGTAATCGTAATTATCAATCACAGTTACTGGTCTTGATGATTTTGAGGAGCTACTGAAGGTTCTCTGAATCAGTGGTTCTCAAACTGGGTCAACTCTGGACCGATTTGCTTAATGTGCATTGTGCAATATTGCTTTCTCACTCAACGGTAAACAGTATAAACTTATTAAACAGTAAACGGTATAAACATAAGTGTACAGTATGTAATGTCTAAAGTGACAATTGTAGGACATTTTAATACCTCTAAAATAAAACAAAAGAATAATAGACCATTACTGTGTCAAATCAATAAATTATACCAAACAAATTGTCAAATATAACAAAAGAAAGAAAATAGACAATCTACAATTTCCCAACGCCTCACAAGGCCTGAAAAGTTTGAGAACCACTGCCAATATACCCTTTTCTAACAGCATGCCATGTTGGTGGTACTCACTGTGGCTGACAGGGGATATATGTGTCTGCGGTCCGTCTGCAGTAGGCATAGTAGGTACCTCTGGTGTTGGCGTTGTAGCACGTCTGACGACTGCCCTCTATAGCAGCTGTGGTCAGGAAGAACAAGGAGAAGAACATTACTTTAGTGCTGTGCTGTGCCGAGACAAGAAGTAGAGGGCAATGCCATCCTAAACAACCACAGCAGCTGTCTTTCAAGTGGTTCCTAAGCTCGAGACCCAAAAGAGAAATTAGACATTTGCCCGGGACCCAAACTAGTGAAGATAGCAGATCTACAAGCTCACAACACGTTGCTTCACACTGCGTTGTGAGGTTGTAGATTGCATATTTTAATTCTTGTGAAACATTAGTTTTCAAATTTACGGAATTTATTTATTTTGAATTTATTTATTAAAAAACAAAAAATAAAGGGATATAGCCTACTCGTGAGTTTGGGAAACGCAGTGCTCTAGTCTGCAGTGTCTCAGCTGTATTTAGCCTAATTTTTGTATGTCACTTGTAGAAAATAACTGATTTATTACGTGTCATGGCCATAGGTTAGCCGAATACTAGAATACGAGCCGAATTTCAAGTACTGTACTTTTAGGCAGACATAGCAGAATAGTACAACAACAACAACAACAACAACTAATTTCAGTAACAATGGAGGAATGGAATACCTTTCCAGAATGGAATTTCCAGAACAATGGAGGGGGATGAGCATGAGCCATTCATTATCCATGCATAATTTTCATTAGACCAACAACAACAGCAAACTGGTTCTAAATGTTCTCCTTTGACAAACAACATTGATTCTAAATGTTCTAATATGAGAAATAAGATTAAACATGAAATAAACATGGGGCGAGATATCCGTGCTGTGTGGTGAGATATCCACGCTTTGGGGGCAAGCTATCCACGGCTTGGGGCGAGCCGTCTTCACTTTTCGAAATTCCGGGGCGAAGTACTAAAAAATACAATCTTTGAAGACATTCGAGGAGCTCATCTGTGCAGGTATCCAGCTCTAGGAGAATACGTACCTGGCCCATACATCCTGGTACACTGGTCAGCTCTCTGTGGACATTGGCCATTGTGGCAGTAGCCTATTCCGCCGTCGCATGGTAGGCCGTTCACAGCGAAGACATCCTCAGGGCAGTCAGCATCTCTTCCATTACAGTACTCCGCCAGGTCACAGTCATCCTGCTTCTTACGACACTCGCTGCTCGTGGTTAGGATCTGAGGAAAGTTTGGGAGCCACGCCGGGGATAAGTCTTTACTCTTCTTTACATAAATGATGCCCCAAAGAAATCACACTAAACCTCGTGATGAATTTGACTCTAGGCCTACTCTGGTCATTAAAAAAATACATTCCATTAAGAGCGTTCAGCGTTTTGTTCACTGAACTTCACTCTATACACTATGACCCCTTTTCCACCGGTTGGTTCCCAATGGGAACCGGTTCAGTTCTTTTTGGTTTTTAGTCCATGAGCCAGAGCTCCAAAATTGGTGGGCAAACTATACCCTATATTAAATTGTTTATAGGATCAATACAAGTAAATTAATACATGATAACCCTTCCACAGTAGTAGCTTTTTCATATTTTTGATTATTTTGCATATTTTCCTACATAATGCCTCATTTGCATATTTAAAAATGTAAAATTTGTAATACAATAAATCATTGTCTTCGTGTAAGTACTCAATTGGGGACATTTAATGGTGATAACAATCTAATATAGGTATGGTTTTGCCCACTGAATTCATAATTAATGTTTCAATTTTGGAGCTCTGGCTCATGGACTAAAAACCAAAAAGAACTGAACCGGTTCCCACTGGGAACCAACCGGTGGAAAAGGGGCCTGAGTGTGTAATACACAATAGCGCCACTAGAGGACAGTGTTGTCAAAGCAGTGTTAAAAAAGGGTTAAAAAGGTCATGGTGGACAAGGACCATCTTATGCCATGATGCTTGAGGGTGTTGATGCCCACCCTAACGCAGAAGCAAATTAGCCACCGTGTTAATATGGCCAGTAGAGAGATATTATGCATTTCTCACCTTGCAGTCTTCACAGCACTCTCCCACAGCGCACTGTGAACCTGCAGTCAGTGTGCAGCTGGTGGCATTGCAGCATGGGTCACTGCACTCCTGAGTGAACGAACAACCAAAACAATAATTAGTTTGCTATTTTCATAATGCTACAATGTGGAACATAACCAAGTCTGTTATCTCCTATAACAAACCATGTCCCCAAGTCATTAATGCCCTTGTCTAATATGCTCCTCTGTAAGTGAACTATAATTTTAACTTGAAGTCAATTACTTGAACAATTCCAGTAATATTTCTTGATACTGTTCAGATTTAGGAGAAAACTACTGCACTTTCCAAATTGATGCTGCAGTTTTATATTCCAAATGCTAAGTAGAGAAATATATTGTATGTTCCAAGTCCTTGTGGTACTGTAATGGAATGTCATCACTCCAGTAACAGGTCTGAACAGCTGCAGCGAGTATCTGGCAGACTGGCTGGAATGCATGCATCTGATCACATTTGATTACATTTGGGAATAGCCCCAGCTGAGGGCCCTTGTATTCTTAATGTTCCCTCTTATTCAGCATCAATAATTAAATTACATTGAATTTAACTTTATTTTCAAATTAATAATTGTGATTTAACCCTGCAAACTTCACACCAGGAGGTTTGAGTTGCAGTGTGTGATGTTGTAGAGTAGATACAGTATAGAGGCTTGTTATAGTGGAGATGTGTTTGTGCATGTCAGGAATTCTTTATAGCCGTTTCCAGGAGGCCTCTGGGCACGAGAAATGGTTAAGACTGAGCAGACAGACATCTTAAACAACATGCTGGGAGCTACAGTAATGAATGCCTAAATGCTCAGATTAGCTGTTTACCTCCAGAGTGCCACAGTCACACTCCTCTCCCGTCTCCAGAAATCCATTCCCACATCGCGGAGGAGCCACAACTTCTTTGTAGTCCGGCTTGTCCAGAACACACTCAGGGGTCCGTGAATTCAGAAACTTCTCATAGTTGGCACTGCTACAACTACTGAAGGACCTAGGAATGTCATAGCTAAGAAAAAGATAAAACCCTGCTCTTGTTATTTGTCAAAGTTGTCACAATGTTTATAATGTCTCGTAAATGCTTAGAAAATCTGATCTTTGGTGCATCTGATTCCCTGCACCATGGAAGAGCCAGTGTTCTACTTATGCAAAAACGTAGGTCCAAGTGCTTGCTAAAAAAGAAAGTAACTACTATCTGCCATGCCATTTAACTAGCAACATTTGAGATGAAGTCCTTGCTCCTCCTTTCGCCATAGATCATGTAAATGGAGCCGTTTGTCTTGTTTCTCCCTACTACAGTACCTCAGTGCTGCCGCCATAATGCAAGTGTCTCCGGAACAAGCACAGCCACTGGAGTCGTCATGGTTCATACCCAAGTTATGGCCCATCTCATGGGCCAGCGTCGCCCCTATGGCGATGGCCCTGGAGTTGTGGTCCTGAAAAAAGTAACCAATCATTAGTCAATGACTTACATGCCAAAAACTAGTTTAACTAACTGATATTAGAAACAAACTGTGATTCATCTTGTATGCCCACAAAATGGTATTGTTGTTGACACAGAAGGTGATAATGACTTTTTAGTTGGAATCACAGTTAACATACATTGGCAGTTTATAAAAGACAATATATTAATGTTTGGTGGTATGTTATTTTTCATAAACTAGGCCTGTGTGATACATATGTCCCCCTGTGGGTTCAGACTGAAAATAGAACCAGCAGCACCAATGATACATTGAGCATTGAACCAGGTGGAGGCTTGGGTGGACCGTGGACATGGGCCATGGCAGCTCAGTTATAGAGCGTCGCAGTCCTGCCCCCTTTCATGGCGACGCTAGGATCAGAAGTGAATTCCTCATAAAATTTTCCCATAGACATTTCAAAAAGTATTTATTTAAAGACTATTACGCCACGGAAAAAGCCAACTGGAGTTGTGACAAATCATGACAACAAACACAACATTTTGGGCCGAACAAATAATTACAAAGAAGAAAAACAACAAAAAAAGTGTTGTAACCTGCCGTTTTCTTCTTCTTTCTAATTATTTGTTCGGTCCGAAAAATTGTTGTCATGATTTGTCACAACTCGAGTTGCCTTTGTATGAGGCTTAAAAGGTCTTTAAATAAATACTTTTTTAAAATGAACGGGGAATCATTTCCTGGTCCCTGGTCCCTGGTAGGGGCAGGACTGCGACGCTCTATATCTGTCCTGTCATCTGTAGAACTTCTGTAGACTTGCATTTCTGTCTTGAATTTTCTCACCATCACTAATATATACTTCTTATTACAACACATTGAGGATGCATGCTGATTTAGCTTAAATTAACCATACAATATTTCTAAAACTTCAAATGTTGCAACTGAAGACATTGTACAAACCCCAGTCTATCAACATAAATTCTCTACTTTGTACACTCGACCATACAAACTCTTTAGACGCTGTGATCATTATTAGATTTTCTTTTTAACACTAATTTTAGGTTTACCAAGAAGTTAACACATTCCATGTACAGCAAGGTTGACAATGGGCAAGTGAATTGCTATTGGAGCGAGAAGATTAATTCATTTACAATGCCACTGTGGTTAAATATGGTCAAGATGTTTATAGAGAGCATACAGTTTATCTAAGTAGGTAATCTAATTTGTTTCTGAACAGCTAATCACAATTAAATCAATAAACAATATATCACAATATCTGACAAAGTAACATCACTCAAATATCGGTAACAATTGTTGCTGTTTTCCTAGAGTTTCTTACGTACCTGTATTATCCCTGATGAGTGACCTGAGCAGAGCGTTCCAATAAAAGCAAGTCCAACTGTTGGTCCATCAAAGTCAATACCACTGGAAGAACATGGAAAACACATATTATCCACTGTTGGTAGAAAGTACTAAATACCTCAATGCCTCAAGGGTCTGTACGCTATAAGGGAGTAATTTGCATAATACTATATAATATAATATATAAAATATCCAACACAGATTTCATTGGTATAGAGGGTATGCACGTGACATCATCATCATAACCGGAAGTTATGCGGGAATGCCTACTGAGTGACAAAAAACGACTTTCTGGCCTTGACAGCCCATACATCCAAACAGAATTCAATTACTTTAAACAACATTAAATTCACTTTGTCACTCACTTTGCCACTCGATTTGCCACTCGATCTGCCATTCACTTTATGCATGCGCATACCCTCTATTGGTTGATGAAATATTAATATAATACCTTTTCATGTACATTTGACCATAATTATACCATGTAACAAAAGTGTTATATATACCCATAATATGTCCTTTTATGTCCTGATTGTTCATGTCCTGCTTGTGTTGCACTGAGACTTTGCACTGCAACACAATAAGGATTGCAATGGAAACAAGCTGTAAGCTTTTTCGCATTGTCCTTTTGACTATGCTGGGTCAGATGTAGGTTACATGATCAATAAAGATATCAATCAATCAGCTGCAAAGACTGCTCTGAAGCTGAAAGCTCACAGGTTCAACCTCCTGCCAATGTCTGTATGCCCACCGCCTCCCATGTATTGTAATGCGATTGAATTATCCTTCAACTGAACTGCATTCAGAGCAAGTTTATTTTAATGATCAATCAATCGATTTGTTTCTGGGCTTGGATCAATGGAACTATCACTTTAAGGAGTATTTCATCCTAAAAAATGACTTGTTTAAATTGTTTCTATCAATTATACACAACATGAATCCTTGAATTCATGGAGATGTTTCTGTTTTTGTCGCATTTACAAAGCCAATAATTTGATATGGCCAGAGGAATTTCTGGTGGCCCCCGGCCCACAGGTTGAGAGTCGTCTACATCCACAATTTATGGGATCCATGAGAAATGTCATATTCAAACTAGGCCGACCTGATGAGATGTGCGTTGTCATGCTTCTTCCTCTTCACCAGATCGCTGTTCCTCCAGTTGTTGAAAGCATCCAGCGTGGCTCCAGAAGGGGGCACAACGTTGATCTGGTCCCTGCTAGACCACACCTCCAGGCCCACCAGGGCGATGAACGTGTTCAGAGGTTTGTACACCTGCAGCCATCACCAGTGGTGGGAGAAAAAAGTACTCACATCTTTTACATCAGTAAAGGTATCAATACGGCAATGCAGATAATCATACTGTGTAAATGCCGAAATATATAGGGCTGAATTGGTTAATGTATGTTTTGTGATAATAATCTAAACATAAAGTAACTAGTAACTAAAGTTGTCAAATAATTGTAGAGGAGTAAAAGGCACAATATTTGCCACCACTGCTGGCCATCACCCAGTCAGAGTTCATCAGAGAGAGATAGATCAAATTATATATATTTTTTTCTTTCTTTAAAAAAAATCATTTCTGTACATAAGATAACATTAATGCATTTTGTCTACTGTAATTTCACACTGTCTAGGACCCAATGTTTACTTTGACCTTTGAAAGTTAATAATAATACACATTCTGCACCCTTACTACTTTTGCCTCACCTGTGCTCTCACAAACTTTGCAAACCTTTTTATACAGTGAGTTCTCAGACCTAGATTAGTACAACCTTTGGTAGAACTATGGCTATGAAATGGATGCAACACAAAAATACTCATTATTACTCAAACTATCCTTGACTTTTTACTGACTACAACATCAAACTAAATGCGAAAAACACTACAAGGTTTGTTGGAAATGTGTAGTCACATTCATATCAAATCGAATCTAAAAAGCTGGTTCCTCAAAAGCATTCTGAGTGACGTACATTAGTTTGCGGGTTACAACGTGTCCTACTACTGTACAGGGTATGATTGTGCTCTGTGAAAAAATTCCCAGTGTTTTTTTTATTTATGAACTCACCATATTGACAAAGTTGACTATTTCAAATATCCTCTTTCGGAGTTCTGCTTCATCTCGCTGTAGCTTATTGTACTGCAACATAAAGTCAATATGTTAGAGTGAGCTCATGTCCTGTTTCATATGTCTTACTCACCGCCGTCACCGGCCAACTGTTTGATTCTTTAGACATTTATGATTTAGCTGATAGCTGGTCTACTTATTAAGGCTAGGAGGTTGCGCATCCTGTGGTTTGCCACAGGATGCGCAATGAGTTTCTACAAGATTATGCAATCAGAGTCAGTTTTTTAAACTGGCACATGAAACAATGTGTTGCTAAACCCCATCCATCTGGTGTGGCAAACAGGATAAAAAATTATAATTTGCATCTCTGTCTGACTCAGGACTGATAACAATCATGCCATACAGCCTGGCCCATGCTGATAGCGTGGGTTGGTAACATGAAGCTTCTTCTCTTACCTCACGGTTATCAGCAACTAGGTAGAGCTCAATGTATTTCTGCTTCTGGATCATAGAGGGACCCTAGCAGAAGAACAAATACAACAGGAAAAGTCATGTTTTAATAGTCCTGTGATATCAGGCATTAATGATACTACTATAGTACTAGTAGTAATTATAGTAATAATATAATACAATTTTGAGATTCATTCAATTCAATTCAAAGTAAAGAATTAAAACAATACCTATAAAGTTAGACTATATTGTATATTACTGTAAGTAAATACACTAATTAGTTAAAAATGTAAATAAACAAGAAACAGATAAATTCATTAAATAAAAGTCAATTAAATAAATACACAAATACATTTAAATAAGGATGTAATTATGTAAAGTAGCGCTGAAGTTTTTACCCCGAATCGTGAGCGGCTGCGGCCTGTCGGGGGCTCAAACTCGTCACTCCAGCTGGTGTTGGTGACACCACACACCATGGGCTTGGAGCTTTGGTCATCATATTTCATTACCGCATGGTCTCCCGTGTCCTCGCCAGACAACGGCTCAATCAGGTAGCGTTGCGCTGCTGTTTTGAAGTAGCCCCTGAAATATAAGATATTGTATAGCATTGAGGGGATTCCAGGGGTTCCTCAGCAAAAAAATATAATATGCTATCCACATCACTTTAACCAATTTAACCCTAGTAACCATCTAGCTTACAACACGTCCCATCATGACACGCTGTGAGCTTGTAGGCCTATTTTGTGTTATGTTTTTTAAAGCATTTTAACTACACAAATCTTGTATGGGGGTCCCTGACACAACATATTTTCAGATGGAGGTTCACGGGGTCCTTAACAAGTGAAGTTGTAGCGCTTGTGCCTTTTTTGAGTGGAACAGCAATGTCCGTCCGTCCTCACCTATGTGACTATGAGACATAATAAGCAATAATGAATTGAACTGAATTGTATTATCTATTATTTAAAATAAGGTGTAT
Organism: Protomyctophum bolini; assembly: GCF_963924005.1. Taxonomy (NCBI): domain Eukaryota; kingdom Metazoa; phylum Chordata; class Actinopteri; order Myctophiformes; family Myctophidae; genus Protomyctophum; species Protomyctophum bolini. Next base: position 28,020,387 of record NC_137867.1, on the reverse strand, counting down.
GTTGCACGTTGTAGAGAAATATGCTGTATGTGTGGGGACCCACCTGAGTCCATCACAGGTGCTGATGCTGACTGTTGATTCACTATCGTTCACAATCTTGCCATGATAGTAGCAGTGATCCTAAAAGAGAACATGATTAGTGAATGATATCCTTTTATGGATTCATTTGATTGGACAGGTCTCTCACTTGGAACAATCCATACTTCTACCATCATGGACATTTAAGGTTCCATTCTATCTCATAGAGAGTAAACTTTTAGATTTGTTTTACTGTATGGCAAGACTATAGTGGCTTTTTAATGTCCTTGGAAGTACCAGGCCACTTACAATGTCAGTAGGAGTTGTGGTGACTGGTATGTTGTCTTTCTGGTAATACGTTTCACTGTAGTCTTCACCAAGTAATTGTCTGAGAATTAGAAAAACAGAAATGGACAGAATGGTCACGTCATGCCAGTCTGTAATCTAAGTTCTAAAGAAAATTCTTAAGAAGTTGACATTTGATTTAACCTATATTTATTTAATTGTGGCTACGAGCTGTGAGTGTGACGCCTTTCCTTTGAAACAGTTATATGTGAGAAGAACTAGCCTGACATAATGTGTAGGATGTGGGTTTTTGTGCCAGACAGACAGACAGACAGACAGACATGCACAGTAGAAAGGATTACACAAACTACAGTAGAGTTGTGATTTACCTATTTTTCTCCAGATGCATCTCAATGTCTTTGCCGTCCACGTTCATGGCATATTTCATATTTTCTGGCCTGGAGGACTGAGGGGGAAACATAACAAGTAACTATTACAAGATCAGCAATGCTGATTCAGCATTAAAATAAATTGGTCAGGAAGTTTAGTCTAGAAAGCTAGACAGAAATCCAGGCAACCAACCTCAACCAGACAGGCGGACAGTGGTATTATTGAGGCAAAGCATGACTGCTTTACTGTGTGACATCTTTTATTTTACCTCTGCATCTCTCCTTTGCACTGTGTGCAGTCTGATTGGACGAACCAACTCATAGTTTGTAACCCCCTCAAGCTCAGGAACAATACTAACTGTAGGGAGATAATGAAGACACATATGCAGAGAAGAGAGGAATTTGTTAAGAAAGAATGCTATCACCTGAAGCCACAAAGTCATCATGACCATAGTGGTCTTATATTATTATTATTATTATTATTATTATTATTATTATTATTATTATTATTATTATTATTATTATTATTATTATGTTATTATAAGGTTTAGGCTACAGACAAGATGTCATATCCACATTTTAAGATTAATTTCCACAATTCAAGATTGAACACTGTTATGCATTACTTTATTTGTTGCACTGCCTTTAACACATATACAGACAAGACAAGGCAATTAGACAATGTTACAGGAGTCCTTAGAATTTTAATAGACAGTATCCTGATGTATATTTTGTGTCAAATGACCCTTGTCTTGTAGCAGCGATGGTTGAATGAGTGAGAAGGAACGGAGGTAGGCAGGCAGGTTGCAGTCTTACGAATCCAGCTTTATTGTCAGGATTCACTCAGTACAACAAGGCAGAGGCACGGGCTGAAGGCCCCGTGCCCCCAGATGGAGTCACATCATAGTAGCCAATCTATGTGAACACAAACAGTGGTCCCAAACATTGCCATATATTCACAAAGTCCCCCCTCCGGATTCAAACAGACTGCCTCCTCTCTATGGGAGCCAATCAGATTGTTGCTTTCACCGGATCTGCCTGTAAGAGGTAGGCGGGACATCTGGCATGTAGCTCATGTGGCACAGTGACTATACGGTTTATATCAATAGGACTAACTAAATATCAATACTATATTATAAAGTATGCAGAACCTTATTTAACACATAATGTCACAAAGGTAGAATGTAATATATTATTAACAGGTCTAACTGATTCAATCACAAATACATTGTAGGCTAGAGAACAGAGCAGGAAGCTCCCTGAACACACAGCTGTTGGATTGCAGATTTCATCAAGATTAGAACTGTCCCGTGACCCCCTGGGGTCTTGACAGCTCCTAACAGAGACATTGTATGTACAGGACTGATTGTAAATAACTCTACGCCGATTACTCTTTCTATGAAGTTACCACAGTTTGCATGTTCTAACTGTGTCAGCCTGTGTACCTTATCTTATCCATATTCATCATATTCAATAGATTTTTAACAGGCTAAATGAATGTGGGAATCATTCATGGATATGTTATTTTGTAAATCTCCTCTTCATGTACATTTGACCTTCAACCTTTCCCATAATGTTAACACCATTCTTTAGGCAAAAAAAATCCTGGTAAACTATGTACCTCTGGGGCTTTTCACCTGGGTGCCCCACAAACCCTGAGGCAACCACGCCTATAATTACGTCCTTTTCCATTGTCCATGCCCAGCAATCCATAACACATTGCAGTGCACTGTGTGTACACCAACAACACAGATGTGAATGAAGCTTAGTTATGGACAGTTTTTATTTGATGTTTTATTAGAAATAAATGATCTATCTACAGTTTAAGGAACACAGGGATTTGTGTTGCATTGTGACTGCTTTTTATCAGCTTCAAGATAAGCAGTTACAGGCTATAAATGTTGCCCTACAAACGGAAGTAGCAAATTTCCATGTCTCTGAATATGAGCAGGATTCATATCAGTGAATAATTATATCTAGACTAACAAGTAATGCACGATCCATTTCTGTGCCAAAACTGCCTACAGTTCTTTTTGGCGTGACAGGAAATAACCTTTGAAATAATTCTTCAGTGTTACTCCACGCTGCTGATGTAGTCAAACTGCTCTTTGTCTTTTTGCAACACAGTTGGATGCCTTGTTGTGTCAGGGACATTTGCATCTTAAACATTTAGAGGGGAGGTAGTACATGAGATGACTTGCTTGTTGCAAGTTGTCCTGCACACTTTTTTGTCACATTGATTTCAGGATGTAATGCAATTAAGGGCACCATAATGATTGGTTCAGCTTTACTCATACCTTCCTGTACCTCCGATATGTTTCACTCTGCATTTGGTGCTATTATGCCTGAATTTCCCTCCAGGGGAGGTTTATGGGCTAGAATTCCTCTACATTTTGTAACCGTGGGTGGTAATCTGTGTGCTTGGATGTCTTCAGAAACCACATTAGGATCGGTTCGAAATTGTGACATCTTCACATGATGTTATGAAACCTAAACGTTTGCAAAATCATCTCTGTGTACATTAATGACTGTGGCAATGCCGTGGAAATGTACTGGATGTTTTGCTAGCCCCCTATAGCTCACCTTTCTGCCTGGTACATGGTGGAACCTACTACTGTACTATACTGCAAATAGGAGGAGGTGTGGCTTTGTTATGTTTCAAAGTTCAGCTTCAAGAGTAGATGCATGCGTGCTTCGGAATGCAGCAAAGTTTCTTTTTTTATTACAGCCCAATAGGAATGGTGGAAATATCCCTTGTTCGGTCATGTGTCCTGTTAAAGTGTCTGAGTCCTAAGCTGCTACTGTTCACACTTACGGTAGTTTCACTGCATATTAGTGCATATTTGGACTGGACTGAATAAGACCATTAACTAAATATGTAAAGTGTAAATGAAACCCCCAAACCACAGGGGCAATTAAGAGGGAAGAGCTATATGTTACCCATGAACCCCTCTCATAACAAAGCATATATAGGCCTATCTGCATTTCACTTTAACCTTTGAGACTTTCCTGCCAAGAATGACTTACAATTTCATGGGTTACCACAATTACGGAAGGAATAATCAGTGTACTGACAATATTTTTATGATTCCTTAATTGGGACAACCAGCTGTGTATACTATAATGACACTGACAAGGTGAGAGAAGGCAGATCATGTGCATGTTGAACATGCCATGTTCAACATGCACATGATCTGCCTTCTCTCACCTTCATTTATCACCGTCATTTGTCTCATGTCAGGCACATTGGGCAATCACAAAACTTTAAAAAGATTTAGTGTTAACGTCTGCCTGCAACAGAATTCCACATACTTTGGTTTTTAGCAGTGTGAATAGTCCCTTGAGTCACATTAACTGATTTCCTCCTCTTGTCATATTTTACACAGACAGGAAATAATAATCATCATCATCATCACCACGTACCACCAGCACAGTATAATTTATATTAGAGGTATACTCTATAATGGAAATATGAATGTACTGTATGTCACATTTATTCTCATTTGTATTTTGACCTGTCATGTCATGTGTTATATGTTTGTGTTGTCATTATTGTAATTGGTTGGATTAAATTAAGAAAAATAATAATAATAACATAATCATAATAATAATAATAATAATAATAATAGCTTAACATGGTCCTTTTCTCCCTAAATGTCTCTTTCCAGCCAATCCATATAAAATAACATAAACGCATGTGAACATGGTTGCACTAAAGAAACCGCAGAGAACATGGCTACCTGTAAACTGTTTAGTTATGAATTAGTCATTGTGTTGAGTGTAGCCAAAGAGTATCCAGTGACTTACCTGAAGGCTTGAGTAAGGTTACTAGCATTGGGATCCACAATAGGAGCGTACGTGTCATTGTCAGAGTGCAGACTGACTGTAAGAGAGTGTCTGAGCCTTGGCTGTATGGCTGTCTACCTGTAGTTTCGTCCGGGCAAGGCCACACCTTTGCTGGTCGTCCTCAGCCTGTCACAGTCAACTTCCTCAATGACAAAGAGTATGCATACAACTTCACATGACAGGCTGCAGCACGCCCACTATTTATCCGATACAGGCTAATTCAGCTATGTATTTATTTTGCTTCCGCCCAGAGCTTTGGCAGTGGCTATACTGTAGAAAATGCACTTTTAGACAGCCGTTTAAAACATTGTGTAATTTGAGTAGCAAGAGGACAGAGTGCAAGCAACAGATAGTTATGGATTTTTACAGCTAAATATATCAAGTAATCTGTTCCTACCTTGTTACTCAAAAGAAATGTCTTGTATTTACTTCTCCTTCTTCTCCTTCTTCCTGTCTGCTATGCAATAAACCCATGAGTCAGCAGTTTGACTCACGGTTTCTTTACTCATTCAGGAGTTTCACACAACACCTCGGTCACTGGTCACACTATTGTCGCACAGATTTAGAACGGGCTCTGACAATTCCCGATCCATGTCAAAAAGAACTCGGCCTCATCCTCAGCAGTTTTGATGCTTGCTCATTCTCTCATCCTCCCCTCCCTACCTCACTCACCCACTGAGTGCATGCTTGGACTACAGCCCAAAGCACAGAGAAAGTCTAGTCAGAAGACAATCAGGCCAATGTACAGGCCCTGTCAGTGGCCGGGCCAGGACATTTCAGGACATGGGGTGAAATGTGTGCTGTGTCCTGTCTTGACCCATCTAGCGATCCAGTACTGTCGTAGCTTTCTCTGGTCCTGGGTGGATCAGTGGCTATTCGGTGGAATAATGTACTAGGAGTGTGTGTGTGTGTGTGTGTGTGTGTGTGTGTGTGTGTGTGTGTGTGTGTGTGTGTGTGTGTGTGTGTGTGTGTGTGTGTGTGTGTGTGTGTGTGTGTGTGTGTGTGTGTGTGTGTGTGTGTGTGTGTGTGTGTGTGTGTGTGTGTGTGTGTGTGTGTGTGTGTGTGCACGTGCGTGTCCATGCATTACATTATACTGTATGTACGGCTAGAGTTACATGCAGGCGGGTTCAAATGATGTGGGCGCTGAGCTCCCGCCATGCTATCTGTGGGGGTATTAATGACTCCCACAATACATTTTTCAATGGAGTAGCACCAGCAGTTGAAGTTCTTAAAAGAACTAGATTAGATATCTTTATTACACATGGGAAAAACTAAATGCATCACAGCTGTTTGTTGTGTTGTGTTATTCATGGGTAAGTGTTGGACAACATCTATGTACTGTATCTCTTTCTCTCTCACACACACAGTAAAATCATCCACGTGTTATGTAAGAAAAAAAACCGCAAGAAAAAGATGACTGTTGAGATTCTATCTTGGTATATTAGCAGACTAGAAAATTGCAACATTTCTTTTGAATAATTTAGGTTCCTATTTCAGTTTTGTGATGTTCTGAAATTGCTGTTTACCGTGATTTACCAATATACAGTAGGCTATCTGATGTAACTATCCCTTGTGCTATTAAACTATGATGATGAGAGCCTATGATTATCATGATTGAGAAATAACAATGGCAGACCTCATCAAACCCTGTACACTCAAGACACTGCCTCCGCTGCCACCCTTAGATCTCCATACTGTATATGGAGCTGACCTGTTATGCATTCTATATGTTGATCTGATCTCATCAAATCCGGTACACTCAAGTCACACTCCATATATGGCCAGTACATAATTCATTCCATATGTTGATCTGACCCCCCATGCCAAAGTGCCAGCGCTCGCCCAGCAGTCTGCCGTCACCCAGGCGGATGCGTGCACGTGACCTCGCCCTCAGTGTGTCTTACTGGTTATTGTGATTGTGGTCATGCAGTATTGTCACTTGCCACTTGCCACTCCACCAGGTGCTGTGGCCTGCCACTTCGGCAGGTGCTGTGGCCTGCCACTCCACCAGGTGCTGTGGCCTGCCACTCCACCAGGTGCTGTGGCCTGCCACTCCACCAGGTGCTGTGGCCTGCCACTCCGACAGGTGCTGTGGCCTGCCACTCCACCAGGTGCTGTGGCCTGCCACTCCGACAGGTGCTGTGGCCTGCCACTCCACCAGGTGCTGTGGCCTGCCACTTCGGCAGGTGCTGTGGCCTGCCACTCCTCCAGGTGCTGTGGCCTGCCACTCCACCAGGTGCTGTGGCCTGCCACTCCACCAGGTGCTGTGGCCTGCCACTTCGGCAGGTGCTGTGGCCTGCCACTCCTCCAGGTGCTGTGGCCTGCCACTCCACCAGGTGCTGTGGCCTGCCACTCCACCAGGTGCTGTGGCCTGCCACTCCGACAGGTGCTGTGGCCTGCCACTTCGGCAGGTGCTGTGGCCTGCCACTCCGACAGGTGCTGGAGCCTGCCAGTCCTGCCACTCCTCAAGAATTGAGGGTTTAAGCAGTCAAGTAGAACTGCACCTCAAGATGCGACAGTACATTCTGGTCTCACAGAGCCAACTCTGTGGAAATCACATGATTCCCACGACTGGGGTGGTTTATCAGGCTATTTCTCACCCATATCGGATCAGATAGGAATATGTACACACTAAAACTTAAAGAGCTCCTACACGGCATGCTCCAAACTCCACATAATTTTTGTAGCACTTACCAAAGTGAGGTCTCAAGCGATAGTGGCAGCAGTGGCTCAGGTCCAGGGTAGAGTGGCTGGTAGAGCAGCCGGTTCCCATAGTTCAATCACAGGCTCTGCCAGAGCATGGGCGTATCCACAGGTGGGCCTAGGTAGGCCTGCCCACCGATATATATTTTTAAATAATATTAACCGATTTTAAGTAGCGATAACATGTGAATAAATCACTGCATTCAATTTAGCAAAATATGGCAGTTGGGTGTGTATGATTCACCTTTTCCTATTTGGCTTTCCATATAGCCACTGGCACTGCCTAGTTCTTCAGTCTTTGCTTGCATAGATTGTTTAGTTATGCCTGATGCCTGACACTATCATGTGCTTGTTAGTTAATTAACAAAATGTGTGTCAAATCTGCAACAAAAAAATCTTACCACTAGCTCACAAATGTGTTCATAAAGGTGTCTACTATAACATATAAATTTGTTCCAACCCCACTCCCTTGGGAAACTTTCAGCTGCTGAAAGTTGGGGTACCATTAACAACCAATATATTATGTCTTATAGCGCCACCATGAGGCCGATTTAGGCAAAACACATGTCTTTTCTTTTTTGTCAAATATGTTTTTATTGAACAGATAAATTATTACAAACATTAGGATATGAAATACTTTTTTTATGAAACAAAATGAAAGAAAAAAAAAGTAGCATGTGACTTGTCAAACTAGGGGTTTTTCATGATTCTGAATCCATTGCAAGCATTAGTTTTGCACAAAAAACACTCCTTTGTCTAAAAATGCCCATAGCCGTCATTACAAATGTGATGAGGTCAGCACATTTGGACACATTAGGGAAAGTGCTATGGCCGAATTTAGCCCAAGGAGTATTTCCATGCAAAATGAATGCTTGGAATGGATTCAGCATCATGAAAACCCCCTAGTTTGACATGTCACATGCTACTTAACAGTGCCAGAGATTAGCTGGTAACGGACGGACAGACAGACAGACAGACAGACAGACAGACAGACAGACACACGGACACACACAGACGGACGGAGTGCAAAACATACTCTCTCCCATGCCTTCGGCCTGGTGGAGACAATCAGCATAGGTGTGTGTGTGTGTGTGTGTGTGTGTGTGTGTGTGTGTGTGTGTGTGTGTGTACCCCAAATCTCCCCCCAGAGAGGACGTATAGGGCCTTAGTCGTCCTCCTCCCAGCCAACACTGCCCCCTTAGGACCCCAAATCACACCTTGGAAAGCATGAGTGTCCCCCCAGTCTTTTGACTGGGGGTGTCTTATTTTGACAGCAGGAATTGCCTGTCATAATTAGGATGTATTAGGATGTTGCTATTCATTCATCAGCCAACACTCCCCACTGACAGGCAGTCACACACACGCACGCACGCACACACACACACACACACACACACACACACGCACACACACACACACACACACACACACACACACACACACACACACACACACACACACACGGCCTATACATACAGTAGGCGTCTGACTGCCTTTCAATGTATATGCCAGTGGTAAACAAACAGGGACGGATTAATCCCCACTAGGGCCACAGGGTCAATATTTTTGGGGGCCCCATAGCGTGCTAGGGTCTCAAACCCAGTACCGTGTAGTCCAGTTTCCCTGAAGGGTCCCTGGGCTGCGGCCCCACCGGCCCAATGGCTAATTTGGCCCTTGTGGTAAAGACATTGCTGAGACAGCCTCTGAATGATCCTTTTGGAGGTATCCTGGGGTATATTATATTTATAATCCCCAGTTATTTTACCCCTTGATGTAGCATCAAAGCCCCATACTGTGCATTGTACATCCAAAATGCTATGGGAAAGTCGTCTATGAATGTGACCACTGTGGCCTATTTCTTATTAATTGGCCAATTAATATATTGGTACAAATATATGTCATAATTATAATATAATTAAATTATAATTTAAACTAAATTCATTGTATTCCAACTGACCTCACTAAGAGCTGGAGTGATACCTTATTTGGGATATGGGCTAAGATTAGTGCTTTCGTAACACTTGTTATGGAATGCATCCCATGTCTTATACTGTTTCTCAAACGATGGTCCACAGACTTAACTGATATACAGTACTGACACATGTAGCGTGGAGAAGATGAGTGGAGTTATAGGACACCTGCTGGTTATTACATTCAGTAAAAGAAAAATCTGAAACCCCGTAAGCCAGTTTAAACAAAGATGTTTGGCTCTATGGTTAGTAAATCACATAGATTTGTACACATTTATATTATTCTGTTTGTTTATAGATGCCCCCATTGAGTTTGAGCGCTGCCACAGGCAACCTTGAGTATATGCCGAGTTCTCTAGTTGTCATTGTCAGTTACTGTATTCCAACAGCAACTGAAGATAAGCCAAGTGAATCTTTTGTCTTTGTAACGAAGAGGTCCTCCGTTACTTATACTTTGCACATTTATGCTTATTTTGCACACATATTGCACCAGTGTTTGATTGAATTATATATATATTGTAAAGGGAAGGAAGGAAAAGCAGTCATGATTTTAATTTGTTTATTGAAAGTATTAAAACATGTGAACAAAGGGAGTCTATACCAACGCACCTCAAGCCTGGAACGGCTGGTCCGGTGCATCACAGGAACAAGGACACTTGGAGGAGAGGACACTGTAGCAACACAGACATTTTGAGCCTTTTATTAGGTGCTATAGCACCTAATACAAAAATAAAAAAACGTTAGTCGTTTTTGTATACCATAGTATACAAAAACGACTAACGTTTCGACCTATGCGGTCTTCATCAGAGTCGTTTTTATATACTAGCACCTAATAAAAGGCTCAAAATGTCCGTGCTGCTCCAGTGTCCTCTCCTCCTTCTGCATTAAAACATGTGAGTTTGTTTCCTAGCCGGCAGGATGGCCACTCAGCCTTGGACAGTAGGCCTACCATCTGGGGAAACAATTAAAGGAATGTTTGGCCATGATGGGCAAGTGCAATATGTTTCAGGGGCAATATAATATAATTACAATATATGTGATATTTGACTGTGTTATGGGCAATTGAATACTGAAGTACTGCTTCTGTTCTGTCTGTTCCAGTGTGTTCAGGCAAAAGGGTCCCTGGAGTGCCCGAGCACCATATGGGTCTGGACTGGACCACAGAGGAATGACAAGGGGTTGTTTTTGTGAATTTTAAATATACATAAGGTGTAGTAGATGTAGTATACATGTAGTTTTTTCACAGATGTGTTTAATTTGTTCACATGCAGCTACAGTACTGTCATGTGGTTATTCTCATAAATGACCTGCTCCCAGAGCATTAAGTCTTACATACAATATCAACAACGTTGACGATGTTTGCAATTGGTCATCATAAATTCTAGTCTTATCAGACTGCAGCGTCCTCGCATAGTGGAGTGGGTGGGGTCTATGGTGTGGACCCAGGCTACAGAAATTAATTTGTTAACTTTTACATTGTTTCTAACATTGAAAGTTACTACTGACATGAATTAATTCAGGGTATGAACAATAGACCAGTGGCAGAATATTTTGCTTTTAGGAGAAAATAAAGTCTCAGTTTAGATTCAATACAAGATTAAATATGCTGGATAGAGTGTTGCTTGTCATGAAGGCCAGTGGTTGACGCCTTGACGGAACAAAAGTCAAGTCACCTTTATTTGTATAGCACATTTAAAAACAACAGTGCTTTCCATTAAATAACATCATAAAGACCTTATAAAATCCAACATAATATAAACATAAAATCATACTAATACAGCATAGTTAAAAGAACATAAAAGCAATACAGTTAAATTACATCCAATGACCAATGTCAGCTATAATTTCATTGCCCTCAGACTGAGAGGCAATGGAATGGAACACTTGTCAACACTTGTCTCAGCACATGATTTAATGACCTGTGAATGTGTGGCTGTTTTCTACAGTGCATGGCCTTTGACTCGGTCACTGCTCATCACAATACATTTAATGTCTCACTCACTTCCATACAACAATGAAACCTTTTCATGATTACTGGTCATACTTCCTACTCTCGCCATAAGAGGGCGATCTTTCATAATTGTTGCTACTCTTATTTCCATTTGCAATGTGCCTGTGCTGCCAGCAGGGTGCTCTCAAATACCTTCTTCAACTGTATGCCATGTCTGCGTGATGTGTGCGTGCGCCCGCGCGCGCGTGTGTGTGTGTGTGTGTGTGTGTGTGTGTGTGTGTGTGTGTGTGTGTGTGTGTGTGTGTGTGTGTCTCTGTCTGTCTGTCTGTCTGTCTGTCTGTCTGTCTGTCTGTCTGTCTGTCGCCTGCCTGCCTGCTTGCTAGCCTGTGCAGAGGCAGAAACATGTGAATGTGAAATTGGCACAAATCCATTTGGTGGACCAATGTGACTATTGACTAGATAAACAGTCACACAAAGTACATCACGTGAAGCCATTACCCACCCCCACCTCTCCTTTTTTGAATGGGAGGTGGGAGATACTGTATGCCTATTATTATTGTTCCACTGCCAGTTTGTCCTTGATGATGACAGATATAAATGTATTACGTTGTCCACTGGGCTCAATGGGTAAAGTTAGTGCCACGTCACTGTAACATCGTGGGTTTGAATCCTACTTGTGACCTTCGTCACATCACGCCATCCCCCACACTGTTTCTCAACTTTCCTATCTCTATTGATTGTGTACAGTCCAATAAAGCAAGCAACTAAGGAAAATTCACATTGCATGGGAATGGGATATTTTCTCTTGCAAGCAGGAAAAAGCTGGCACCTATTTTTTCCATTTTTCTGTTGATAGGACATCATGTAATTTTGTAAGAATAACATTCACAGCTTAATTGGATATAAATCCAGTGAATTATTATATTAATAAGAGGAGTAGTGTCCAGTACATCCCTTTGACATTTGTCAGTATTAATTACTGAACTATTATATCGTCGCTGTCCGACAGAAACCATGCAGTTAACTCAAAATGTATTTTCTTTTTTTTCTTTCATTAATCAACACTATTGAACACCCTTTATATTTGTGTGTTGGTTAAAGAAATATTGAACCAATGATAACTCCATTGGATCCTTAAACTGTCCAAACCAGCTAACTCACCCAGAGTGGGTGGTGGAGTTAGCTGGTTTAGCCCTCTCCCCTGTGTGGCAGAGAGGCATAAATTAGCTTGGAGATCCACTGCCCGCTGTTATTATCAATAATGGACAAAACCTCCTAACAACACTGGATTATTAGTATTTTTTTATTTTAATCATTTTCCGTTTCCTAAAAACATTACATTTTGGAGTGCCCTGACAGCAGAGATATCATTGTTCTCTTGCTGTTGTATAATTAACACAACTGGCCATGTTTATAAATTCTATAAATACTAAACAACGATCATATTTATGTTCTCATTACATTATATTTTGCACCGGCCATCATTCTGACTTGCTTTTCCTCTGCAGTGTGAATGGGGATGATGGATATCCAAGCACAACTCGCCTCTTGTGCGTGAGTTAAGTCATCCGCAAGATTAATTTCTTTCTTCTGGTGACTGGTTTGAACCGGCTCTGCTTGCTGCAGCTCTCAGAATTCCACATCCAGGCTACCGTGATAAGCGTGATTAAATCTCACTTAACTCGTAGGTTCAGACTTCCTCCATTGTGTTAAACACTGTGCTTTGTAGGCTAAAGGCTTTGTACAGTACAGTACAGTACAGTACAGTACAGTACAGTACAGTACAGTACAGTACAGTACAGTACAGTACAGTACAGTACAGTACAGTACAGTACAGTACAGTTACAGTACATGTTTAGGATAGTGATAACATTTTGTGAAAGGTCCTTTTGATTGCAGTTGTTTTAGTTGAGGTGGAGTAAGAGTAATTGATGTGGCATATGTGTCTTATTAAACACATGCATGCACACGTGCACACATGCACGTGCACGCACGTACACACACACACACACACACACACACACACACACACACACACACACACACTATGCAAAGACTTTTATTGTGGTGTAAAAGCGTTGTGCTGTTTCATGTCTAACTCCATTGACCTTTGTGGGTTTTTACAGCTATAAGGTCAACAAGTACAGTAAGTGCAGTGGTTCTGCAGTCTGCAGCCCACAATAGTGCACGTCTACATGTGGCAGTGGCCTTGACATACTGTAACTACTTGATGTCCCTGACCTTTAGAACAGCATCTGTTTATATTTCTAGCAACTGTGAATGTGAAGGTTTTCCTTTAGTGTAAGTGGTGTTTTCCTCTCCTACCTCACTGCAGTCTATTCTGAAGTGAAGCTAGCGTAGCTGCATAGTTTCTCTTACACAATGATGCATCCTGAAGAGGATGCATCATTTTCCATGTCAACATGTCTAGATTTGGACAATGCAGATTTACTTGCACAGGACAATGCTCAGTTACTTTTCAAAATTACTTGTTGAGGTTATTGGAATTATATTCTTCTATTAAAAATGTATTATGAAATATATTTTAACACTGATTGATTGATTGATTGATTGATTGATATATAATTGATTGACAAAACCATTGATTGACAACAAGCATATATACAAAAACAACTTTTTGTCAAAAGGATCACACAAGAAAACCCAGAGGCTTATTTCCATTGTGGTCCCACAAAATGACACTGCAGTTTTCTAATACATTTGTGGTACTACAGTCCCTATTGCTGCAGTGCCAAGCCCCACTGTTGGCCTGGGCTGCGTGTAGACAAACACCACGTGCCCCCTCCTATGACCTATACACATGGTGTCACCAGCCACTTCTTTTCACCTGACAGTAAGGAGTTTCAGCAGAAAAGCTGGTAACACTTAGCTTAACTCAAGCGATGGTTCATGCTATCTTAACTCTCCCTCCCTGCTAAACAGGCGACTCCCCCATACAGTAGGAGTCATGCCTCGTTCATTCACAAGGTCACAATGGCCGGCTCCCCACCCACTAACACTGGCATGGGGCGGCCAAGCTCCAGGAATGGTGGGCGAATGTTTTACCTCTATGCCACCCGGTATATCCGACACTGCAGTTTTTCTTTAGTTTTTGAATGGTTTGGGATAATAGCGTTCCCAAGCACAGTATTTACCCTAGGCACATTTTTACAGGTGACATATTTCCTCAGGCATCCAGAGACTGTGAATCAAGCCTTACTGTAGTTTAAATGATTCGTAGCTTCCGAGCTAGTTCAGGACAGGTAGATACACTTAAGAGCTTCACAAGCATGCACAGCACACTACTATGTGGGCGATGTATCACTTGCCTGGCTGCAACACTGATGTGAGAAGCAGCTGACCAATCAGGCGGTTTATTTAAGCTCACTGTATTCCCTGAAGAGCAAGATCAACTAATATTCACGTTTGAAAAGATAAAAGAGTGGTCCAATTAAGGCACTCTGTTCCAGTCAAGTGGGAAAAAAAGCCTTTATTTGTATGGCATGGCAAAGATCATTCTAAATGGACCTACGCGTTTCAGCTACATGCCTTCGTCAGGGTCCCAATATTCACGTTTGTTTACATTTTGTGAATAAAGTCTATTTGTGAGCTATTTGACTGAAATAGCAAGGGGATGTTGACCTACATTCCAGCCTCTTCTTCAGGGCATTGCCCACTAACTACTGTAGGAGGTTGAACAATGAGCCTGCTGCCACCATCCAGTTGCTTGGCACTGCTCCTCCAGACTACATTAACACAGCTCTGGGGTCTGTACTGCAGTGGTTCTCAAACCTTTTTGTCTCGGGTCACCCCTGTAAATAACATTTTCATCAGCACCCCTGAATTACATTGTTACTTCATAGAACCGAACATTTTTGTCATATTACGGTATGTAAATTCGTAAATATTTCCACCTATTGTGCCACTAGGAATAATAGTTTCCATTACGACGGGGAACATTCACAAAAAATGAGCTTGTAGATTGGCTATTTTTGGCAAGGAGGTTAGGTGGTCCTTATTACTAAGTATAGAAGTGTTTATACTGTGTGTTTATACACTGTTAAGTGTTTAACAGTGATATTGATAAATTCCAAATATTACCAAGTAAGTATTCTGCGGTACCCCTGTGTCACGGCACCCTATGATGCCACGGCACCCACTTTGAGAACCCTGCTGTACTGTACTAATAGTCTGACTGACTTGGTATCCGGTCAGGACATGTGGCCTTATTATCCATCGACTTATTACACAAGCCCTGGCTAGAAAAATTCTAGGAATGCAGGCTTATGATGAGAAAGTTGCTGGGTCAATCCTTGCCAATTAATGAGGAACCCAACTCAACCAACTTCTGATGAGGTGCCTGTGAGCAAGACTACTTAAATCCCTTTCTCACTTTATTGGACCTATTCAGTGGCCAACAGTAGGAACTTTATGAAAGGGCCAAGCTCCAGTCTACATCCTTCCCTCAACTGCTGGATGTGAGAGACTGCCTGGAACTGGTACTGTTACCACTGAAACAGGAAACTTTAATCCACCAATCACAATTAGTCAGTGTTTGTTTGCTGGAGGGCTGCTATGGAAACCCAGTCAACCTAGGACGTACGGTATGCAGCGTCCTTCCCCTTTTGTACAATGACTATGATGCTCCATGTCTGTCTCCACCCACACAGCTACATGTGGAGTGTTTCTGAAACTCAGAAAGTTGTAAGGCTAATTCTTTATACTTTCAGAGTGCATCATCTAGGACAGGTTCAAGGTTGTGCTTTATCTTGTGTATAGGTACATAAGAACAAATCCTATTTTAATTTGGCTTCCTTTAGAAAATGTAGCAGCATAGGTAATAATAATAATAATTGCATGTAAGCTCCTGAGGGCGAGAAGCAACCTCGACCCTAAAGGGCGAGGTCGCGTGCACGCATCCGCCTCGTTGACGGCAGACTGTTGGGCGCTGGTGCTTTGACATTCTCTTGAGCGTACAGAGTTTGATGTTGCAGAACTTTTCGCCGGCTGCCGGGCGCGGCTGCACTAATAACTTTTGGGCAAGCCTGTCTAGAGTTTGAATGGACAGGTGGGCCTGTTGCAGAACTCTAGTTTTCGCAGGCTGCCGGGCGCGGCTGCACTAATAACTTTTGGGCAAGCCTGTCTAGAGTTTGAATGGACAGGTGGGCCTGTTGCAGAACTCTAGTTTTCGCAGGCTGCCTGGCGCGGCTGCACTAATAACTTTTGGGCAAGTCTGTCTAGAGTTTGAATGGACAGGTGGGCCTGTTGCAGAACTCTAGTTTTCGCAGGCTGCCTGGCACGGCTGCACTAATAACTTTTGGGCAAGTCTGTCTAGAGTTTGAATGGACAGGTGGGCCTGTTGCAGAACTCTAGTTTTCGCAGGCTGCCGGGCACGGCTGCACTAATAACTTTTGGGCAAGTCTGTCTAGAGTTTGAATGGAAAGGTGGGCCTGTTGCAGAACTCTAGTTTTCGCAGGCTGCCTGGCGCGGCTGCACTAATAACTTTGGGGCAGGCCCTTTGGGGTGGGTGGATACTTGTGGGCGTCTGTTCTGTTATTGTCTGTTCTGTTTTGTTTCCGCTTGTTTTGTTTACTGTTTTGTTCTGTATTGTGTATTGTGTTTTATTGTTTTATTTTATTATGTTTTTTTGTGGTCATGTATGTCTTGTATTTTAAAATGGGAAAAACCTAATAAAAATATTATGAAAAAAAACATATGGAATGTCAGAAGCAGAACAGGTTCTTACATATATCCATATATGGAGATCTAAGGGTTTGAGGTCAGATGTAGAGTTGCTGGCCAATATTGATGAGGGATCCCCATATATAGGCTTAACTGCGATAGTAGGTCGCATTTACAGTACTATGACATCAGGGTCTCCACATCTCCGTCCCTGATGATGTCACATGATGTCACCAGACCTGGGCACCATATGATGCCCGACACACGGGATTCATAGTCAACTGCGACCTTTGGTCGCAATAATAACTAGAACTGCACACTGTCGAGTGCAGAGCGCGCAAGTTGAAATTAAATACTAAAACAATAAATAAATCTTTAAAGAAATTCAACATTAATATAAAATACAATTGTATTTTAACAGGGTTTTTTTTACTTTAGAGAGAAAAAAATATATATTTATAAAATATAAAATAAAATATAATCTCTCCTCAAAAATCATTAAAGAAACTGTAAAGATATCAATATTTAAAGTATCTTTTACTTATTTGTCTCTTGAAGTAACTTCTGAAAACCTCCTGAACGATACGAAATAATTAAATATTATGCTCTTATAAACGTTTGTAATTCTTTATAAACTATTCTGAAACGTTGATTGATTACGTCATTGTCCTATTTAGTACTTAATTGGCTCTTGGTGGTAATGTAACTAATCTATCTTTAAAAATTATTTGATGGGTAAAAGGAATCTTTTTAGTTGTTGTTGTTGACGTAATTAAGATAACTTTCAAGTTGGGAGGGTAGTAGTACACAAGTAGGCTATGTATGACCTAGTTGTGTGTATCTCGCAAGTTGCTAGTTTCAGATGAAACATACATACTGTACTCACCCAAACCATTTAACGTTCTCTAGGAAAATTACATGTCCAAAAAGAAAATACAATATGGTCGATGAGGATGCAATTAAGATATGTTTCAATATCAATAATATTGGTCAATATAGGTAACGTATACATGTATACATGTATACGTAAGTTGAAAGTAGTATACTGTGGTCGCCTGGACGTATGTATGTATGGTATGCGTGGTAGGTATACGAGAATACTGTATATACCGGATGTTGATGGTGACGTAATTAGGATATGTTTCAATGTCAGGTTATAACTGGCTGTCGATGGTGACGTAATTACGATATGTTTCAATATTGGTTGGGTAACATAATGTATTACATGTATGTACATGGAGAGAGGGATAGGAAATGGTTGTCGGACGGTAGGCTGCGAAATGCTGTTCATTAAACACTGAGGAAATTTAATTGAATGGAATGGAATGGAATTGGACTAAACAGAACTGAAAGAGTGAGAGCCCAGATAATCAGAATCAGGAGGTGAAGGCTGCTGTGTGGCCACTATACTCACGCTGATGCTAGACAAACACAATGGTGACAGTATGAATACATTCATATCTGGGACTCGGGAGGAGGGTGCAGTGTGACACGCACGCACGCATGCACGAACGCACACATGCACGCACCGTGACGCACGCACGCACACACGCATGCATAAAGACAAACAGACCTAAGCTGAAACGAAAGAGACATACAAGGAGAGTGAACAAGAAAAAGGGAGGAGAGACAGAGTAAAGGAGATATAGCGAGAGAGGAAGAGAATCTTTCAAACACACTCTACAAACTGTATCAACAGCAGTATGTGTGTACACTTACAGTATATTTTACAGCTGTTTCATTCAACTGCTGACCTTATTCAGAATCAAATTAATTCAATGCCATACCACTGTCATTCCAGGCGCATTAACAGCAAGTGAAGAATAATCCGAAATTGTTATTGCCAAGTATGGATTCATTAATTCACAACCCCAACAAAAACTATTAACTACCGACAAAGGACACAGCTACACACAGGTCACTGACTCTGGCTCTGGTGAAATAGATCTATCCTGTTCATTAGACAGTTGACAAGCACTCAATGCAAACCATCGCAGAATTATGACAGGTTGTTCTTTCAGTAAGCTTGTATACAGCCGTATACAGTACATGCCTTTCCAAGGTGTTCTGTCTGTGTTTCCATGTCGAAGATTTGCCCTCATTCAAATACAAGTGATGAATTATTAAGCAAATGGTCACGACAGGGAGAGAGAGAGAGAGAGAGAGAGAGAGAGAGAGAGAGAGAGAGAGAGAGAGAGAGAGAGAGAGAGAGAGAGAGAGCGGAGTGAGAGTAAGAACATCTCCAGTGATGGGGAGTGGGGGTGGGGAACCTCTGTGAAGTAACCGGTTTATACCAGTGGAATGCCCTATCAGCAGAGCTAACCACAACGCACACAGCCGCACACACGTAAACGCGCGCACACACACACACACGCACACACACACACACACACACACACACACACACACACACACACACACACACACACACACACACACACACACACACACACACACACACACACACAGTGTCACGGCCCACCTCCCAAGCAGACTGGTGACCCTAATATGATCCACCTGATACCGTGGTGGGGGGGGGGGGGGGGCTGGGCTGTGTGTACAGGATGCCTGTAAGAATTTAAAGTCCTGGCAGGAGGGAGCCGACAGACAGATGCTACCCTCAGACCATCCATCCATGACGATCAGAGTGAGAAAGAGAGAGCGCACAGTGCTGACTGAGCAGTGCGTGTGCATGTGCGCATGTGTATGTGTGGTGCTCTGGCTGGTTTGATCCGGTTTTCTCTGCCTGCACTGTACTGTAGTGCTGCCCAGCCTGGGTGCCCCCTGCGGGAGCAATGCACCAAGTCATTTAGGGTGCGTCCCTTGGTGGTGGTGCAATAGGGGGGGCTGAGGGGGGGTCAGGCGGGGGGGGGGGGGGGGGGGGGGGGGGGGGGGGGGAAGAGGAAGTACAATAGTACATCATCGACTCTTTTGCTTTGACACTTCACCGGCAGAACATTTCCCTCAGGCCGTTCCATCCGTCCATGCTATTATATCTGTATTAGACTGCCAGCTGCCTACCATGCTGGGTTATGAAACACATGCCCATTCCCCACATCCCAAAAACCAAATGAACTTGTTTAAGCTATTTTGTTTCCAAATTACAAATGAAAATACTTCTGGGAAGGAACCTGATGCTCATTAGCTATTTACAGCTCTCATTTCCCTGACTGGGACCCCCTCCCTGCGCTGCTCGGCTCTGTTTCTGTTGAATTTTACAACTTAATCTAGGGTGTTTGGGGTTATCCAATCATGCTTTGTACATTTAACAGCTGAGAGTCCACCAGCCTTTACCGTCAGGCAGTGGGGATTGGAGGCAGTTAAAACTGACTCAATGTTTACCTATAGCACTCACTCAAACAAATATACAGTAGGTTCAGAAGGTATACTCAGAATATGTGTTATTTTAAGGGAATTTAACCTGGGCTGGGATTATTCTGTCAAGTGCTTTTAGTCCACTCAAAGCCAAAGTTATTATTTTAGCTACAATGATATTGACATACTAATACTGTACTTTGAAATTGAAATCCTAGTGTTTATACTCACTTGTGTTGTGATGGAGGCGCAAACCAACAAGATTTAGAGATGCTATTTGTGTGCATTTTGTTCCTATAAATTGCTTTGTAAGTTGACAAATTAATATTTGAACCTCCCATCTTAATTTTTCATAAGATGGTGATTGTTTGTGCTTGAAAATGTATTATTTCCATCAAGTCACAGCTGTTGTACAACGAAGATTACATTGGGCTTAACGTTGCCTGACTTCCCACATGCATACCGGTACTCACACAGATAAGACTACCGGAAATCCCATGGTGCACTTGGACATTTTTTTTTAAATCACAATATTGACAGGTATGCAAACACAGGCGCACATACAAAGAACTTCTGGACCATGGAATGTTCCCTCACTCACTCCTCAACAGGAATGTGTCTGGTACGTTGCAGGGCATTCCTTTTACAACCAGCTGCTGCCTGTTGCCTTTGGAGAGTTGCCACTGACTAAGCTGTGATCAGTGGCACTCTGAGACGCACGCACACACGCACACATGCACACATTCACAAATACAGTAGAGTTAGTTATGCATACTCACATGCACGTGCAAACAGATGAATTCACGCAGATTTGAAAAAGCAACATGCCTAGCATTCCTCACTGCATGGGGTATGATGTCATTCACAATGACCTCTGAAGAACGGACTCCTTCTGTTTCCTTTTCCATATAGAGAAAACAAACAAAGTCATAGATAACTACAACAAAAATATAAATGAATGTGTTAATAACTGTAACAAACAATAAACTAGACTTTGGGGGAAAAACTAACTAAAAACTAAATCTAAAACAGAAACTAAAGACAATTTGGTCAAATGTGTCTGTGTGTGTGTGTGTGTGTGTGTGTGTGTGTGGTGTGCGTGCGTGGCTGTGTGTGTGAGTGCGTGCGTGCGTGAGTGCGTGCGTGTGTGTGTGAGCGTACATTTTTTACACTATATATATGTAGCCGGCTGGAATTGAGCCTTTGGGGCCACCGTAGACTGGCTGCCCTGCCACTTCCTTGTCAATCAGTGGTGACTATTTAAAGGCCCTGCAGTCTAACAAACACAGGTTTCTTGGTGTTTGCTGTGGGTCCTGCAGAGATCATGTCTTAATTGTGTTTTTATCTGTCCCTGCCTTGGTGAGTAACCTGATGGATAGATGTTATTTAGATTGTACTAAAAAAGTGTTTTCTAATTAAGTACTTTTATTATTTGTTACTATACTATACCCAGTGTGAGTTCATGTGCCTGGAAGCGATGAGCTCATGTGCCAGAGGGGCCGATGTGAATGAACACAGACTCAAATAGGTATACAATTATACATCATATCAAATTGTTGTTGCAATGATTTATTTGTTTAACTTCATAGTGTACTAAATGTTTTGTTTTCATTTCCTTATAGATGTCACCACTGCTGTTTTGTTTTGTTCGTTTAGACCGATTTTAGTGTTTGGTTTTATTTAATTGAGCCATTTCATCTTGTTTTGCTGCATGCTGCGTGATTCAGTGCGTGTGTTTAGTTGGTTTCTTAGTTTTCTAAGATATTGTTCGCATTTTACTGCATTAGCCTGATATATATGAAATTGGACATTGGTCTAATAAATATTTGTTATTCCTACTGTTCTTAAAAGTTTAATAAATTCCTGTTTTGGAACTCAAGTCTCAAGTCCTTATAAATGAACTTGCATTTGTTGGGGAACCCAGTTTACTGGTCTATTCTAATTCCTTGAACGATCTCAAGGTGGCGTAGTCATATAGCTATAAGTAAATCCTTTGCTACACTTGGTTACATATATATTATATATATCTGAACTTGCTAAATCTTGCCCCTGGCACAAAGTGACAATCCCCCTGTTATATAGAAAACTGAAACTAATATTGAAAATGCATGAACATTTAATATTTTTAAACAATGAAAACTAAACTGAAATTATTAAAACCCCTTAAAAAACAAATTACAAATTCAAAACTATAACTTGCACACACTGTACAAACCCACAGGTCCCTGGAGACTTACTGATTTCCCCAAATGTTCTACTTTTATTGTTCAGTGCGTTGCTGCTTGTTTAACAACCTGCCATAAATCCACAATGATTGGTGCAAGTGTAGTGTAGTTACTCAGATTCATTCCCATAATATATCGTTGCTCTTTCGCATAAAACTCATATCTATATAATAGTAGATCGATAAGCTCACAACGTGAGGGGCTGTGAGCATGTAGATCAGCTATTTTCACAATTTCATATTTAAAAAATAATAATAAAGGAATGGTTTTGGATATAAAAGATTTCCATGTAACTTCAATTATATGCTCCTCCAATCACATGTAAACACAGCTAGCCAACTTCATTTGTATAATTTCATACCAAGAGATACTCTATATATTTCACAAGTAATGTACTGTGAATGTACTGCAATAGTCTATATGTCTGTACAAATTAAACTACAATATATATCACATATCAAAAATAAAGTTGTGTGGTGCAAATGGGATATGACCTTGGTTAGGGTAATGGGGAGGGGGCTGGGGGTGTTGAGGTTTACATCAATAGATGTTTACGTTTCTCAGTGCAATTTACATTTTGCCTACGGTCTTTTCATTTACAGTACATTCAACACATATCCGATGCTGGCACTGAAGGTATCTAGCACAGGAAATTGTATGCATCACAGTAGGTAAGTAGGCTACATATGATCTGCGGGTCAAAGTCCCATGTATGACATTTTTCTGATAAAGCTGTCACTGATTACGTTATCTAAAATTGATTGATATCTCCTTGGATATCTGGAACATCAAGTTATATAAGTGAAAGCATGGACAGAACATGAATATTCTAATCCCCTTGATAAAAGCTTCCAATACATTTATAGCAAGATTGCTATGTTATCATTCTTCTGATGTTCTTATGGTACTGTCTGTTCTTTTGGCATACTTTTTGTTTTTTACTCTGGCACCCTTGCACATGGACTATTAGGAAGCACACGTAGAATCTTGATAGACGCTGTTACGTGTAGATGCTGTTACGTATAACTAATGGTCACTCTTATATTCTTTATTGTATCATGTTGGCAGTGTGTTGGCAGTGTGCATATATTAATTATCATATTCATTCACTGTGTTGATTGTCTGTACTGTATCCATTCATATTCATTGGTGATACATACTTTATTATTTTGCTTCTTAACTATTACCCTTACCTGTTACATCATTTCACTCTTACTGATTTGTTGCTATAACTCCTCCAGGGATCAAAAATCTCAAAATTACTCATCTTATGTCCTTCAGTGAAGTGTGATCAAGTGTATCAACATGACCATAGTTATCATTCCATTTCATAAGGCCTCGGTCAGAGACGGGGCCAATACCCAATATTGACTTTTATCCTATGACCCTCCCTATCACACAGGACATGCAACCTGCAAAGTAATCAGACATTGGCAGTCATAACAACCCTCTGACTGACTGCCAATGTCAAATTAGTTTATAGGTACTGCATGTCCTGTGTGATAGGGAGGGTCATAATGCAATGTGCCACTGGTTTCCCTCTGGGATCATAAAGGACTATCCTAAACTCACTGACTGCATTGTATTTATTTCTAAAACCATTGAACGTGTTGTCTCCAACCAGCTCTCTCTCCATCTCTCACAGAACAACCTGCTGGATCCCAACCAGTCCGGATTCAAGAAGGCCCACTCCACAGAAACTGCCCTGCTGGCAGTCACAGAAGCACTACATGCTGCCCAAGCTGCTTCCCACTCTGCAGTACTGATTCTCCTAGACCTATCGGCAGCATTTGACACAGTGAACCACCAGCTGCTCCTAGACACCCTAGCGGATCTAGGCATCGGTGGAACGGCACTAAAGTGGTTCTCCTCCTACCTCACCGAACGGACCTACCAGGTTTCCTGGAAAGGTCTGTTATCATCCCCCCGAACCCTCCAAACTGGGGTCCCACAGGGATCTGTACTTGGTCCCCTCCTTTTCTCACTGTACACTAAATCCCTTGGCACTATCATCTCTGCCCACAATATATCCTATCACTGCTATGCCGATGACACACAACTGTTTCTATCCTTCCCCCCTTCTGCCACTCAGGTGGAAGAGCGCATCACGGCATGCCTGGCTGACATCTCACAGTGGATGTCCTCCAACCACCTCAAGCTGAACCCAGACAAGACTGAGCTTCTCTTCTTCCCAGCTAAGTCCTGCCCTATGCGGGAGTTAACTATTTCCGTAGACAACGCCCTGGTAACGTCTGTCCCAACAGCCAGGAATCTTGGTGTTGTCCTGGACAGTCAGCTCTCGTTCAAAGCTCACATCACAGCTGTCACTCGATCCTGTAGGTTCACACTCTATAACATACGACGAATTAGACCGTTCCTCACCCAGGAATCAGCCCAGCTCCTAATCCAGACAACAGTCTTGTCAAAACTTGACTATTGTAACTCCCTCCTTACTGGCCTACCAGCATGTGCACTTAAGCCTCTCCAGCTGATCCAAAATGCCGCAGCTCGCTTGGTCTTCAACCAGCCAAAATTCTCACATGTCTCCCCCCTGCTCCGCTCCCTCCACTGGCTCCCGGTCGCTGCCCGCACAGAATACAAAACTCTGATGCTGGCATTCAAAGCAACCAAAGGTATGGCTCCCCCATATCTTGCAAGTATGATTGAACCCTACAAACCCTCCCGCGCACTCAGATCAGCTAACGCAGGGAAGCTGGAAGTACCCTCACTAAAAACGCCGGGACAACGCTCCACACGTCCCAAACTCTTCTCCCTTCTGGCTCCAAAACTGTGGAATGCACTTCCCATGGCAGTCAGAACTGCAGCATCACTCCCAATCTTCCGCCGTAGTCTGAAAACCCACCTTTTCAGACTCCATCATGGCCCATAGCACTTACTCTACCCTAGATAGCACTTCTGTAGACTTAGATAGCATTTGAAACAGACTTATAGCATGTTATGTAGACAGCACTAGAATTGCATTGTATATAGTCATAGCACGCCATAGTACATATGTATAGCATAGTAGTATATATGTAAAGTTTATACGTATAAATTTCATTATATAGATATTCCACTGTTACTTTCTTAGCTTACGCATGTTTCATGATGAATGTTTTTATGTGATGTATTCCCATGCTTTTGTTCTTGCTTAATGTAAATCGCTCTGGATTAAGAGCGTCTGCTAAATGCCTAAATTGTAAATTGTAAATTGTAATTGTCAGTTTGGCTGGTTGACAGTATAATGGAGTGCAACTGAACCAATATTCCCAAGACTTGGGTCAGACTTGGGAGAAATAGCATTTAAAAGTGATTGTGACATTTTCAACAGTAGTATATGGGTGGTGTGTACCACCAAACACTGCTGCAAACATTAAAGATGCAGTGCCACAATTCTTTTTTCATGTGTCTATGAGGTGACAGTATACTTCATTAGACACCCTGGAATCGTTTTTATGTATCTTTGTATTTAGGGTTTCTTCCTGGAGGATGAACCCTTGACAGTCAAACGGGTCAATGAAATAAACAGCAATATAGTGACATCACACCATCAGCCCCTCCACTAACCCCTCCCCCTTTATCATACAACTACAGCTGTGGGTGCAGCTTAAGTTCAGGTGGATCACCACCCCTCACCATCCACCATGGCATACTTAATGAACTTGTGGGCTTGCCCACATAAAAACAACATTTTAACAAATATTGTACACTTTTTTCAAAAAATTATGCCTCCTTATGTAACAATAAGACCTGATGATCATCTTTAAGGAAAGTTCACAGGAAAGGAAAAATTAATGTAAATTAAGAGGGTTTAATGTATAATACTTATTTGTTTGGAAAGGTCTGTACTGCTTTCATATATTAAAACCCACCTATCTGCTATATTCCAAGCAGTATAAACACTAGGATTTCAAAAATAAGAACGCTGATGCACTCACTTGTGCAGTGTAGCCTTTATCAATGCTTGCACACTTCTATATAAGTAGTAGCAGTACAGATGTAGGCTACTGAGGCCAGCTGGGATGACAACATGCATTCAAAAGTAAATTAATAAACCTAAATATTTAAATATTATTTACTTTAAGTGTATCAGTGTCAGTGTATCTCTACATCTTTTATTATCCTTTTTGTCAAACTTAAACTTCATAATGAATCAGACTGACTAAATCCATTGCTAGATGTTACTTAAAACCAGGGCTAAAATGTTTTATTTTAATCACTTCCACCGCCATAAATAGTAACAAGTAACCTATGGGAATGTCTATAAATTCTAGATAGTGCTGGGTCATTGATCTTTTTGCCAAAACAAGACTGCTGCTCAAATTGGCAGATCCTGTATGTGCATAAACTCTAGTATTCTATTTATACTTATATCTATGAGTGGGATGCTTTCTCATTTCTGGGCGCCATGTTTACAGAATGAAATAAAATGATTAACGACAGGGGTTTTTTCAGTAACATGAGACTTATCTCAAAGAAGTGTATCAGGGAGTAAACCAAACGTCTCCTGAGCTTTAACCCCCTAGAGGAAGAGATATGACAGGGATCTTTAAATTTAGTTTATTTTTGTTGATGGACTCAAATACCTGACATGTACAGAGAGAATAGAGTCTGCAGCTCAAGGCCCCCTGTTTCCGTTTCCTTGTCAAGAGACCTCATTGTGTAACTGGCTGCCTTAGAACAACAGGGGTCATAAATATGGGATTTTCCCCCCCAGACTACCTGTAATGCCACCTCGAGACAGACGAGTATCCTGTGGTGTCGCGATGTTCAGACAGAAAAGGGGGAACAATGTCAGTAAGGATCTGTCAGTGTTGGAAGTAAAAGTATCAATACCCTATTGTAGAAATAATATGTTACAAGTTATATATTCAAAATGTCCTTGATTAAAAGTACAAAAGTATTGGCATCAAAATATACTATACTATTGGCATCAAAATGTAGGCTACTCATTATGCATAAGGTCCCAATTCACAAGTTTTCAAATGTATAAAATGTATAAAAGTCCACACAAGCTCACAATGCGTTGCAAAGTGAAATAATATGAAATAATACTTCAAAAACCTACAAAGTAACTATAGTAACTATACAGTTTTAAAGAGTAAATGTACTTAGTCACTTTCCACCACTGGGATCTGTGTATTGTTTGAGCGTTGTCTGTCACTACTGGCAGCGAGCGAGGGTCGCTGGGTATTGTTCGACTCAGCACAAGTCAGTGGAACTGACAAGCCTTGCATTCCACGCCTGGGTATAATGTCATTCTCAGCTAGCTCTAGGGAATGAAATGCTGTTGGAAGCATTTCCTTCTCCATATAAGGGAGTAGCTCTTGTAACGTGCAACTGTGGGGACTCCCTCCAGAGCCATGCTCACACACACGCACACACACACACACACACACGCGCGCGCGCGCGCGCGTGTGTGTGTGTGTGTGTGTGTGTGTGTGTGCGTGCGTGCATGCAGTATAGAGTTCATGTTTACGTTTCTCGGCCTCTAGGGGAACGCCTAGTGCTTCTTATCAACACTGCTCGCCAGTGGGTCGCTCCCTGAGAAGAGTTGTAAACAGAAGTCACCTTCACTGCCCTCCGGAACCAAAAAGACAGAAGGACAAATGGTATTTTTATGCCCGCTGACTGGAATAGGGAGATCTAATCTAAGCTTTTATTTTGATAGGCGTTTAAGTGTAAATGAGTTACACAAACAGTTTTTGGAAACTATCGTGAGTCAATTAATTGGAGTAGGGGCCGTTGACTGGAACAGGGAACATTGGTAAGTGTAAATGTGTTACACAAACAGTTTTTGAAGACTATAGGCCTATATTGGAGTAGGTGCCGGGAAATCTGAAAATACTGATATGTAACACACATCCTCAGTCATTGGTGCTGAGCCAAACTGTTAAAACACACAAAGTAGAACAAAGCAGGGGCTCACAACTCACTTTAAGATGCTCCAAAAAACGTTGTTTACAGTAGCGACACAGCAGGCAAACATAATACCACTTTTCGATCGTGTGGTCTTTGTCGAAAATACTGACATGAGCAAAACAGTAGGCTACTACAGCACAGACTATAATATTAGGCCTATGCACTGTCAAATCTACAGTATACCATTAGTCCTTTACACAGAGTATA
The DNA here is from genome assembly GCF_963924005.1 of Protomyctophum bolini. NCBI lineage: Eukaryota > Metazoa > Chordata > Actinopteri > Myctophiformes > Myctophidae > Protomyctophum > Protomyctophum bolini. The sequence goes on along the minus strand of NC_137867.1, from coordinate 27,991,874 downwards.
CTTTATCTCTAGATCTCATATCGGACCAACAACCAGAAGGCACAGAGGCAGTCACACTCAATGTCAGTAAACATATTTATCGACTCTTAACAGCTGTGTTTAACCTTTCCATTTACAACTAACCAGTACTTTACAAACAAAAAGAAAGAACAGCCCAGAATTAACAAATGAGTCAGATAACCTTCATGTTCTGCATAATGACAACTGCTGTTTCTCTTGACAAGAAAGACATGGCTATATTATGACAATCTAGACAAACTATGACTATACATGCATCACCATATTATGTAGCGTATTATTTATTTATATTTTTATTTCTTTCCACGAAACTTTCATCATACAATAAAATAAAAACTAAACGTTGCATATAAGGATGCTTTACGGTTGCTGTTGAGGGTACCAAGATGGCACAGTGCCAGCCAGCTGTTTGTTAACTTGGGGGTGCCACTGCCTATACCTGTCAAGCAAGCCCTTCTAAGAAACCTAATGAATCCATGTATCGGTTGGAGACATTGGCGAAACAGCCTCTACAGACTGTTTATTCTTTATGGTTTTCATTTGTTTTATTGTGTATTGGTATTTTGTATAGTATGTGATATGGAGTTTATGGACCCTGAGTCTTAAATAAAGATTTAATTTAATTGAATACACTTGAGCAGTTGAGCTGAGCTCATAACTGCTCACATTGCATTGCATGATGCTGTGCCTTCCTTGCTTTGTGCGCTGCCTGATGTTGTTATAAACATGCTGTGTATAGTGCAGAGGGAGGGGAGGCGCTTTCCGTGCAATGATGTCAGTCTTGTATTTGGTTCCTGACTGCGAGTGCTCAGCCCTATAAATACCGCAGTCGGAGCTCTCTCAGTCACAATCCTCTGACTGCCTCTCTGAGCAACTGCCTTTCCTTGACAACTCCGAGGTCTCGGACAAAGGCAGTTGACTAAAAGACAAAGCAACGATGTCAACCTACATCGTGTATTCGGAATCCCGTCGCGTGAGCCCTTCGGTGCACGGGAACAAGTTCGACACGGCGCACCGCAAGAGAGCCGTGGCCAACATCTTTGAGAACGTCAACCAGGACGCGCTGCAGAGGCTGTTCCAGAAAACGGGCGACATGAAGGCGGAGGAGCGGGTGAGGAGCATCTTCTCCTTCACCCAGGACCCCGAGGAGACGGCCAGAGCACTTATGGCTCTGAAGCAGCGAAAGAAGGACAAGTTCCTCCGTATCGCGGGCATGGTCCGACAGCTGCTCAAGCTACGCTGAGTCTTTTCCATTCTCTCTCGGCTCCGTGGGAGCCGAAGTGCATTCCTGACATGACCGGAACGGCGCAGAACAGGTGATGATGCTCAGCCTGTCGCTATGTGGACCGGTGAATCGCGTGGACTATACGTACGTGGAGCCAAAGCCAATGGCCCTGTTGACAAAAAGAGTGTCTGTATCACCATCCGATGAAGACGCAGCACGTGTGGCGGTGTGACAGCACCGAGGGGGTCGCATCACGTGTGGACTGGACAAAGAGATGGAAGGGACGAGAGATGAAATGGCTTGGAATACTCTCAGGGCTGAAACCCCAAGCGCTCTTCCTGGGACTTTGTGCATTCAGATGGATGCGTGACTGACAGTTGACCGCACCTTAAAGGTGTGCAGAACATTAACATTTAACAACGTTATTGCTGGTGAAAAACTGCAGCAAAAAGAGACTGGTGCCGAAAAAAATAGCCTATAAAATGCCTCTGATTTACGAAAACATGCCTTGTTTCTATCAGTTTCAATTTGAACACTGTTGCATGGTGGCCACTAATGTATGTGTCTCAAACGTTTTATAGTGCCACCACTTGCATTTATGTCTCTTTTCTTCCACTATTTCTAATAAAACAATGTCCTATACTAAAGTTTGACCATCTTTTGTCATTATTACCATGCCTCATATGCTATCACATCCCTGCATGTGATTTTACAACAGCCCTGCTATCTTTATAAAGGAACACTAATTCATATAAGGGAACAACTCTGAATAGGTCAGAGGTTATTGACCAATGGTATTGTATCCTAATAAAATGACCAAGTTTAACATGTTAAACCTGCTCATTTTATTAGGATACAATAATGGGCAAATGTATTTATTTATGGTTTGTTTTGCCTTTAAACAATGGAAGAAAATATAGCTTATGTGGCAGGGTGACTTGAAGTTGAAGGCTTGTCCAGAGTAAATGTCACAGCAGGTTAAATCAATGGAAAAGGGGATCAATGAAAAAGTTACATGAGCAAGACATTAAACCCTTCTTTTTTATTATTAGAGCACCTGAAATGTGTTTGTATAGTATTGGTTATGGTTACTATAATGACACAAGTGACATGTCACAAAAGTCAAAAGGTAGAATACTTTTAACCAGTGAATTATTGAATCAGGTCTTAATATCTTAGATATCTCACAGATAACATAAAGATCTAGGTAGGCCTATATTACTGTATTTGAATATGATGCACATCAGTTTGAGTGATTTTTTTTAAACATTAAAGATATTTGAAACCAGTGGTCACTATAGACCTATACTCAATTTTACATATGGCTATTTTTCTGACCTATTTCAAGAAAGGTTGATTACAGGATTTCTAAAATATTTTCAAATAACGGCAATAACTGTTTACTTGTTTTGAAACTGCACATTTATCTGTCCACATGCATATACCGTAGCTTCTTTCAAGAAATATTAGATTTAGCTGATAATGATTTGTTGAGATGAACCCATTGACTTCAGTCAATGTGTACATTTTTATTTTTTAGAATAAATATAATAAAAATGGAACACCACTCATATAAGATAACACTCCCAACAACCTGGGTGTTTTAATATTGACAATGTTATGCCACTCAGTACCACATGATTCCAATGATATAACATAAACCTTGCATCATGCAATCAGTCTTGCATCATGTAATCAGATTTTGTGGTAGTGCATAGTACAAATTTTGGACATATCATTTTCCCTTTTTTTAATTCTGACGCAACAAATAAACGTTGGAGATGGGTAGCCTTACACATGGGTGGATGTGGTTAACATTTAGTATTGGGTTTCCTCCCTCTACCGGCAGCACATCAGACCGGTGCAAACCAGTTTGGCTTGGAGGAGGCTGTGCTCAGCAGTGTGTTTGTGTAAGGTGTAGCTCATCATCATCCTCACTCTCTAGATAAGAGTCTGTCTGACTGAGTAGTATTACGGTGCTAGAATACTGTGCTAGAATACTGTCTCTTTCATTTACCATTAAGCAGGGGTGTCCAACTGTCCATACTTTTTTCAAAGGGGGCCATATTAGAAAATCTTGAAACACCAAAGGGCCAACTATACATTACCAAATATAAGCAGACGTCCAAGGTAAAAAATTGAATAAAATGGCCTGTCTTTGACCCCTTCAGAATGAGACAACAAGGAATCCTGACAAATTATACTCTGGGAAATTCCCAGGTGAATAAAAAACTTTATTGTAAAAATGTCCCATATACTGTTGGGTGAGTCGTTCATAATACAATTCAGGTATGAAGCCGTGGGCCGCATAAAAATCTTCCCTGGGACGCATTTGGCCCGCGGGCCGCATTTTGGACATAAAGGAACAAAAAGCCTCAAACACAAATTACCCTCCTATAACCTTTTATTATATCCACAATCACAATGTTTTAAACAGTTCAATAGGTGAAGAGTTTCATCCATGGTGAGAATCTATAGGCAAGCTTAGCAGTAGCCGGGCAGATCAGTGGAGTGGATGCTTTGCTAATCTGCTTGCTTTGACAGTCCCTCTGCCGGCTCAAACTGGTTCCATGCTTGCTGTAGCTACGTCATCTGACATCTGACTGTACCGGGGCCTGCATGTGCAGCAGACAAAGGAAGTTCTTGCTTTCTATGGCCTCAGGGATCGGGGAAACTCAGGGGGAAAGAAAATCACCTGCGCTTGGCCAAAAGCGTGCCAAGATGCTAGGACCAATTAGTGCTCTGGTGCACATTATCTCTTGCTCACTGTTTCATCTAACACACTGAGTAGCCTACTAACTAGAACGAACTAGTCTCGATAAAAAGCTTCACATTTTACGAGTGTCTATTATAGAAAATGTTTCTGTTGAGTGTCTGGAGCGTGTTTTTTGTGGAAGGAGCTTTCAAGTTTATGATTTGTTATTCAGGTGTCATCTGTTTTATCATTTCAATGGTCCCTTTGTCTGAGAAGTGTACAGTGTCTTGCCCTAGGCAGCTTTTTTATTGCCCCCTCTTTACCCTTTTAAGGTTGTCCAATTGTTAAGGAAAAGAAAGCTAAATATTTAAGGCAATTGTCCTGGCTGTCTTGGCAGTGTGATATGTTTGACTCAGGGCTGTCCTCTCCCACCCGCTTCCTGTCTTTCATAAGTCTTAGAAACGCTTTATGCTTTGATGTCAAACAGACGCCGTGGCAGTCTCCCTTCTGGCCTGCTATGTTGAGGGCATTGCCACGGTGACAGGAAGACACAGAGACAGTGTGTGTGTGTGGGGTGGGGGGGGGGGGGGGGGCAGAATTAAGCTATGTTTAAGCCTTCATCATTTATGAATTTATAGATTCATTTATAATTAATTGTACCGCCATGTCGTTTTTCAGTTTGGAGAGTGACATTGCCGTACGATGAAGTATAAACTTGCCCATAACAGGGGTTTCTTTTTCACGTCTTTGTGTCACAGAGATCAGTTCTTCTTTTGCTGTTTGAATAATGACAAAATCTAATTTCGCCCTCTGTGTTACAGTATAAGACAATCTAAAGATTAGACTTGTGCCACATTCTGTACGGTACTGCACAAATAACACCTTTTATTCTAGGTAATTATAGCTGAGGGTTTCAGAAGTTCTTTGCAGAGAAAGCAAATGAAAGGAATAGCCAGGGAGGAGACGGAGAGGGAGCAGACTAGCAGAGCCCTGATCACACGGAAAAGCAGCAGTCTTCAGTTCCAGCGCAAACCGGTTCAGGCCACGCACGCTTGTGTGATGAGGAACTGTGAGCTGTACAGGCTTGAGGATTAGTCAGCAGTAGGCTGGGAAGATACTACTATAAAATCAGCCGCCACTCCTCATGACTCAGACTCTCAGTTCATAAAGTCTTGAATTGTTCTTCACAATTGGCCCGTGTTATATTAACAAAAGCCTGTCAAATAAACTTTGAATTTAAATTATGTGCTTTGGTTCTTGGAAAGCTGTTAAAAAAGCCAAACAATTGTCTATTCTAAAGACTTACTGAAAGCCTAAATTCATTTTAGACCTCCATAGACATTAAGAGGGCTTCTCCATTTGAGAAAACCGTGCCCTTGTATAGACATTGATAAGATCCAGGGTTCTTATCACTACCCACCAGCCAAACGCTGGTCAGTTCTGGATTTGACTGCATGGTTAGTTTGTTTACAAAGTGCTTTGAATGCCAAAAAGTGAAGGTTGTCTTCTATTCTAAAACGAATGACAATGTCAGATGAATTTCTGGGACAAACAAGCATCTACTGTGGCCATACTGTCACTCACTGTGGCCTGTAGATAAGGTTTCTAGGTCTGAAAGAGTAGGTCATGGGATTATCTACCTATGGTGTTAATATGTTAACGTGTTGTATAACTTGTCACCAGTCATGTTTATGATATGCTTATAAACAATAGAAAAATATGTTAGTGTCGGGTCTGTGCCCTGATAACCACCAGGCACCAGGTGAGGGGTAGAGTGAAAATCTTCTTTCTTGGAAGAACCCACTGAACTGTGTATCACATCTGCTGAGCACTATTCCTCTAAAACTTCAGAGCCTTCTGCTCCCAGTCCCACATAAGAAAAACAATTACTTGTTTATTGGATTCTTCCGCTTCTTCTTCTTATTCTAAAGTAAAGCAGAGGCTGCTGAGAATGACTGCTCTGTTTGTCACACTCATACGCTAATCCTCAAGCACCCTTCTCCTCAGTCCTGAATCACACATACTTGGCTCCTCCAAATGTTTTATGTTTGAAGTTAGTCCATACCACATACGCTGTTGTGGCCACCATGATTTTCTTCTCTTCGGTCATTCTGTCATATGTTGTGTGTCAAAAGCAGATGGTTTTGCCTGGGAAGACCTACGCTTAATTTCCAGGTGTGGTGTCGCTCAATGCAACACATTGTTAGCTAGGCAAACTATACTGTCGTACTTCAGAGTATAAATCAGGCTCTAGGGCACCACCAATAGGCAGAGCAAAAGGTCAGAGGGCACAGTGAGACAGGGCTCCATACAGGAAGTGTGAGGACGTTTGAGAGGGAAAGAATGGGTACTAGAACATGATTTTTCTCCTTGCCGCGCCGGCTTGTCTGACTCACATATTTTCCCAGAGGACCCACCTCCCCCCATCTGGGTCTGTAGCGTCATCCAGATGAGATCATAACTCCTAGAACATAAAAGAGATGTGTTGATCCACATTGTTCAGCCCATCAGAAGGGATTCCTGAAATGTGGCACCTCTTTGTCAGTGCTAATTGTGACTGTCATCAAATAGGAAACGCAACTGGGTTCCAGTTTTAGTGAGGGTGAGGGTCTGTTTTTTCGATGACTCAGTGTATTGTGCATGTTGTGGCCTTTGATTGTTGTACTGTGGCATTTTTGTGCGCTGGGCTTATCCTAACATCAACGTTTGTATTGCGTCAGTGGCGTGGGTCGGAGCTGACCCTTGCAACCTGGACAGCATTCACTGGGGGGACATGGAGACACATTGACGCTGCATCCATATCCCAAGAAAAACAAAATGGCTCAGGCCATGCATTGCCTCAATTTCCTGTTGCCATGGTTGTCGCACGCGTGTTGATTTGACAAGTAAATGATCTGCAAGGCACTCCCCTTGTTGAGTACCCAGCAGATGGAAACAACATTGTCATTAATGATGAAAGAGAGCCCACAGTTCTTAGAAAGAGGAAATGTTGGACAGACGAAAGCAACCCCCTGTGATTTCTTTGTGGAACCTACTGTTCAATTTAACTCTGAGACTGTACAAATTACCCCAAATGGTCCATTTGGTACCCTTTGGACACTGTCATAGTTAAATGAAGACTCAGGATTTATTGTGCAGTAACTGGTGTTGTTAACAGTATTATTCTTGAGAACCCTGAGAGAAGCGCTGTACTGTAAGCAGATAGCCTACTGCATGTGAATGTGCTAACACTAACCTTTAATAACCTGCAGTGTCCTCTCTCTGGACTGCCTGGTCAGTGTGTTCTTCTGTTCTTCTGTTCCCTGGGTGTGTGTGAGATGAGTCCCTGGAGTTAAACACATAGGTCAGAGCTTGGCCAGCATGGGGCTCCATTGTTCGCCATTGTCTTGAACTATGTGTGCTTTTGTACACAGTCAAATAATCAGTTTTAATTTAACCCTAATAGTGTAAAAAGAACAGACCTTTAGTGGTCCATATGTTAATTAACATTGTGTTCATGTGCTCGGCATGCACGTCTGTGTGTGTGTGTGTGTGTGTGTGTGTGTGTGTGTGTGCGCGTGTGTGCGTGCATGCTTGCATGCACATGCGTGTACTTGTGTGTGTGTGTGTGTGTGTGTGTGTGTGTGTGTGTGTGTCCTCTACTAGCGTGTGTGCAGGGCAGCTCTATAGAGAAGAATCCCTTTTCCACTGAGGATTTGTGTTCATGTGCTCGGCATGCACGTCTGTGTCTGTGTGTGTGTACTTGTGTGTGTGTGTCCTCTACTAGCGTGTGTGCAGGGCAGCTCTATAGAGAAGAATCCCTTTTCCTGTGTGGCGCTGGAGGATCCTCCAGGGGGCCGGCAGTCGGCGGGCCCCGCAGACATGCTGTCTCGCTCCAGTTCCACCGTACGGCCTTGCCATTGTTCTTCCCCTCACTCCCTTGTCCTGTCCACCGCACCCCTACCCCGACCACCTCCACCCACCAATCCTCCACCCTGACCTGCCACTGTCCCTGCAGGTGCAGCTGATTCAGGAGGCCAAAGAGGAAACCCGGACCCTGCAGCAACAATAGCAGACCCCAGATCCTATTTATATATCAAAACTATGTCTTTGCATTTATTTATTTGACTGTTTATTTTTTACAGGGTTTGACACCAACTGCGTGTGTGTGTGTGTGATCTCATATTCAGACTGAGTGATAGGACTTGTTGCGCTGGCACGCGAATGTGCACTATACAGTATAACCCTGAGCGTTGATTTACGTGTTTAACAGAGTTAAACCTGCACTCATGATTTTGCAATGTCTGCCTGGACTACATTGCAGCTGAAAGAGGCACGGAATTCCCCACTGACTGGATTGTAAAGGCCACTGAAGTGTTGCATTTTACTGGTGTTTCTTACCATTTGACAATTTAAATGCCATTTAAGGACACACATTGCCAGTTGTATATTATGACAGTACAGTAGTGTACACAATTAGAATTTCTAACTGCATGCGGCAGTTACTTCACATCATTGATCCCCAGTCCTGGAGCCTGGGGATTATATGCTCCGTTCGTATCCTACAGTTTGGCCAGGTGTAAGAATGAACACTTTGCTGTGTTCACATGTCAGACTGCCTGTTCAGCTGCGTGCAACACTGGGATGGACAGCGTGTTCTTCCAAAGCATTATGCCGGTGAAACTTCTCACTGTCACTGCTGGAGACACATACTGTAGTTGTTTACATCCTCCCCAAGCCAAACCAGTAGGGGACAGCAGTTGCAGGGAATACATGGGGCAACTGGAAATTGGCATGACAACTAAATTGAGAAATTTCAATTTGAAAGATTTCACTATTTTAGAAATACACAAAGATCTCATACATACTGGAACTGTAGAAAAAATATACAACTACGAATGACCTGCTGCATGTTCATAAGTACAGCTCTTTTCTCATTTGGATTTAAACTTTCCGGCCTTAAATTTTTACCGCTTTCACTTGCATTATGTCTATTACGCTGTAAACGCATAAAAGTAAGTAAACATTGCAGAGTGCCCTAGATATATATGTTTATGCTCTGACTAAAGTACATGCATGATGTAATGAGTTGAAAGTGGTGTGGTGCGTGTTCCAAGAGTTGCCTACCTGACTTTGTTGGTCAGTGCGTGCATGTAGCTACTGTGTAAAATGGCAAAGCTTTGTGTTATGTATGTGCTACTGTAACAGTAATATAGATCTGCTTTTAGGGTAATGCACAAAATTCCTCCCCGGTTGAGGAAGTGTCAGTGAATAAACACACAGGGACTACAAATTTCACGTCCCCAAATGAGACAGCGTCCTCACTTCTGGTCCGTTAGAATGGTGTACTGCAGACCAGCCCATAGAAGTCCATTGAAATTCAACTGTAGCCTGAAAATAGATTACCCAGCTATGACCTTTTTCATGAAAAAAAATGAGTAGTGATATGGCTGACTGAGTAAAATAAAACAATCTACCTGAAAATAGATAGCTATAACTGAAGAGCAATTTCCGCAATTTCCGCAATTACCATTTCCGCAATTTCCGCAATTTACATTTCCGCAATTTCCTCAATTTCCATTTCAGCAATTTCCGCAATTTCCATTTCCACCATTTCAGCAATTTCCGCAATTTCCATTTCCGCATTTCCGCAATTTCCGCAATTTCCGCAATTTCCATTTCCACAATTTCCGCAATTTCCGCAATTTCCATTTCCATTTCCAACTATTAATGGCAGCTGGGTTTCATCATTCAAATAAAATAGAATTATGTCCGTTTAGCTATACAACTATGTCAGGGAATAGGGATACACAGTATATGTCTTTCATTTGCATTGCATCTCCCCCCCCCCCCCAAGCTTTTATTTTCGTTCGAGTAATAGTACAACTCTAATAGTATTACTTATAATAATGTAATTAAAGATAACTTCATTCAGATTTTTTTATTTTTATTTCATTTTCCAGATATTTTTTCTTCTTTTTTTTAGATTTTCATTGGTGGGCCAGTCATAATGGTCCCGCGGGCCTGATGTGGCCCGCGGGCCTGAGGTTGAGTATCACTGCAGTAGAGCACGACCCTCAATCACCCATTGGAATATAAATGCCTTTCAGCCTTTGTATCCTACTCGTCTGGCAGGTATATCTCTTTGAAAACCTTTAGTGCTACGATTGTGCGTGGGGAGACGACAATTTACATATCTTGCCTGCCCAAAATGTAATTCCTGGAAACGCTCCCAGCGATAAATAAATACATGATATTATGGATAGAATGAGCTGTACTTTGGGTTACTTTTTCTAGAGGTGAGAACCACTGCTCGAGGACCCATTACCGTATAGATTTGAACTTGGGTAAACTGGTTTGGGCCTCTCTTCAGATCTTGCTTGCAATCAGGCGTTGATTTTCACAGTTAACATGGCATGGATAAAACAATGCTTCTGTTTCCATTTCCAGACTCGCCCAGTGTACTGTACATTGGTTCAGGCAGGAACTTGATGAAGGAAAAGGAAGCTGATAAGGTCCAATTGCTCTGCTTTCTGATCCATATCAGAGCAGGCAAACGTCAGGCATTACGCCAATGAAAGGGCGGATATTTAGTCAATGTGTTACTGCCTCGCTTTCATCCGGGCTGGGCTCTTGTCTGTAGCTTACATTAGAGCCTAATTAGTTACACAGTTGTTAGGGTCAATTGTTCTGGGAGTGCAGCACTGAAGAGATGCCAGATTTCACTGAAAGACATGATTTTATTATCACAGTGATGCATTGTACATGACATTGTTCCTCCAATTAACCTAGTTGGCTATAATATGGACTAGAATTTCTCCCCCCTTCGGGGGGCTCATCCCAGTGTCGTTGCAGCGCAATATGGGAAGAAGGAAATTGCGGGAGTTGACAGACTCCACTTCATGTTTCAGCTGTGTTTTTAAACTAGTAGTAGTGTGCCCTCACTGCCCTGCACACAGCGCACACTCGCAATTGCAGCTGGAGGGCGACGCGACACACACATACACACACACACACACACACACACACACACACACACACACACACACACACACACACACACACACACACACACACACACAGAGCGATGTGTGGATAAATCACTGAGATTTGGGAAATGTGTTCTGAATGGGCCTGAATATATGTGTGTAGGCTGCAACAATGATTTCATAAAGTGTAGTTTAGTTTTGAACAGGCAACTAATGTAGTGATAGATTAATTGAATGGGCCTGAATAGATAGATAGATAGATTTATTTATTTTTGTGTCATGCACCAAAGGCGCCCAGCCCACATGGGCTTACAGGACACACCATATCATTGCATTCAATATTGCATTGTGTACAATAAACAGATATGTTTTGTTGATATTCCCTTTTTTTTTTTTACACAAACAAAACATTCTGCCTTATTTCCCACGCCCTGCATAAAAAGTCTGCCAAAGCAAAAGTACCTTTCCTAAAACATAATTCCAGTTTTTCATAGTCCTCCAACCAGAAAAAGTCTGCACAGATGGTTGTCATTTTACAAAATAATACATGTGTTAATGCTTCATATAATGGGCAGTAAAACAAAAGATGATAGATTGAACAGGCAACTAATGTAGTGATTGATTAATTGAATGGGCCTGAATAGATCTGTGTAGGCTGCAACAATTGGCGTGCTTTGTGTAAATGGCCGTCGTGAGGTTCACTGTTCCTTTTTAGATGGACATTCCACAGTGCCAGCGCCATGGGGGAGGGTGGAGGGGCACACACACACACACACACACACACACACACACACACACACACACACTGGGGCCAGCGTGTAGGCATAGTCTACTATAGGCGACTAATAATGTGCATGGAATGGATAGTGCATGAGTGTGCAGGTTCAGCGCACACGCGCAATTGCGATGTATGGATAAATGAAATGATTAAGCAGGCAACATTGAGAAGCATGCAACATGCTCGCAGACGCGCAATTGCGATGTATGGATAAATTAAATGATTAAGCACGCAACATTGAGAAGCATGCAACATGCTGTGTGATTACCTGTTTCGGTTCGCGACACACACACAGGGCGATGTATGGATAAATCAAACGAACGATTAAGCAAGCAACATTGAGAAGGATGCAACATGCTGTGTGATTTACCTGTTTGGGTTTGTTTTGCGCGACTGGCTCGCAAATGTTTGGAGGCACGCGTGTATTGAGCAAGTGCGCTGCGTTTTCTTCGTGGCATATTGTGTTTTTGGGGGGGTGATGGCAGAGTATATTTTGTTGGTGGAGTGAGTAGCCTACAGTGCAGTCAGAGAGTAGTTCACAGGTCACACACAGGAGCAGTGAAAGGGGGAGGGGACTTGGGATGGCAGTGTAGAGTAGGCACGACATTGAGGGGATAGAAACCATCCCGGTCGCGTGGTTCATCTAACGCGTGTGTCACTGTGAAGGACTGGCCCCATTAAGTGAACGTAGTTGGCGACACAGGAGCAGTGAAAGGGGGAGGGGCCTTCGGATGGCAGTGTAGAGTAGGCACGACATTGAGGGGTAGAAACCATCCCGGTCGCGTGGTTGATCTAACGTGTGTGTCACTGTGAAGGACTGGCCCCATGAAGTGAACGTAGTTGGCGTAGTAGACGCCAACATGACGATTTTGACGTAGGCTGTTGAGGTTGAGCAAGAATAGCGTGTTTCAGAAAAGTAATATTTAAACAGTAAATAAGACATTTTTGGCGAATGCAATGTAGTCTATATGTTTTGTGGGAGTGTGCAGGTTTTATTTTGCATAGAGAGATGTGTGGTGGAAGTGTGGTTTGGTCGGAGATAGAGCACGAATGAACGGCCATGTGCTCATGTACCCCCTGTCTATTAGGTCAGAAAAGTAATATTTAAACAGTAAATAAGACATTTTTGGCGAATGCAATGTAGTCTATATGTTTTGTGGGAGTGTGCAGGTTTTATTTTGCATAGAGAGATGTGTGGTGGAAGTGTGGTTTGGTCGGAGATAGAGCACGAATGAACGGCCATGTGCTCATGTACCCCCTGTCTATTAGGGTAGCAGGATATGGTAGTATTATACGGTTTATACACAGACACACAAATTATGATGCATATCATTATGCTTGTATACCTGAAGATAGTATTCAGATGATGCTCATAGCCATACAACTTCAGCAGATTGAGCAGGTCCACGAGCATTATTGGGTCACATATGATACTCATTGGTCTGTTACATCTTTTCCATGATCATTTTGAGGCCAAACAAGTCTGTGCCGCACTGTTCCATTCCATGACGGCTGTGTGAGTTCCAGGTCAACATTTATTGATTTTGCAGTGACATCTCGGACATGGTGCCCTTTATTCATGCTGATGAGAACAAAATGAGGAGGTCGATGTAAATAATTAATATGAGATATAATGAGTGAAGCAATTAAATTATGGTCTTGATAATTATTTTATCAACCACTTTATCAAGTTTCGCTGGTTTGTCTGGTTGTAATTTCTACAGTAAAGTCAAAGACACATTTCTAAACAATTATTCTATTCTATTCTATTCTATTCTATTCTATTCTATTCTATTCTATTCTATTCTAGTAGAATAATGTGTTATTGTAGATGTAGGTACCGGTACTTTATTATACCTCTACTATTCATTTGACTGTTAGTGTTTATACTATTAAATTGACATATTACTCGACAAACATCAACAATACAGAAATTAAAGACTTTAAAAGAAGCTGGAAGAGTGTTTGGAAGAAATTCAAGATAGTAAAAAACTGTGGAAAAAAATAAGGCTACAATGACCTCTAAACTAACATGTCTGTATTTTTGTTGCATAAGACCATAACATCAGGGAACTTCTGGGAAGCAAAGGGCCATGAATGTCAAAACAGCCAAGAGTTTATTTGCAAAAGTGAAGAGAGAGTAGTTTGTTTCTAAAAGTTTATGACAGTTGAAAATGTTCCCTTCTTAAGTTTTGCTTAGAAAACGGCAGTTTTCTGAGTTTTTTTTTTCTTTCAATAAAAACAAGTAGTGCAGATCCCTCCCGCACCCTCACTTCAGCTGCCCCTACATTCTTACGTCTATTGAAAGACATTGTAAGGCATTGTAAGGATGTGTATAAAGGTTGTTTAAATGAACTGTAATGGGCAGGAAACTCACACTTTGAGTGTCACAGTTTAGGACACTTTAAGAGGCTTTGGGTGGGCTGCATAGCAACCAATTCTGCACCAGCATATTTGCCAGCCGGGTGGCAAGTGGGAGCTACATCCTGTGGCTGTGCCTGCCATTATGTGCAATGCACCCAATCCTGCCAGCAGGCTGTGTGCAGAGCAGAACTGGTTTCAAACCAGTTCAGATTATCCCTGCAGATCAGGAGGAGAGCTGGTGAAGTGAATGTCAAAGTGAGACCACAAGAGAGAGGAGAGGCACCGTGAATGGAGCACCACTAATATGTGTAAGAATGTGTTGTCTATTCTATCTATAAAAGGCGATTCAACAGAGGCCCTTACTGAAAAAGTGAAGGCAAAGCCTGCCAGTTGCCGGGGCCCCCAGTACAGAACCCTGTAGATTAACCATGCGGGTCAGAGGGGTGCTAGTCTGCTAGAGATAATGCTATGGTTCTAACGGATCATGTATTTATGCTCTATATGTATCTCTATATGTTCTATATATATATTGTGTGTGTGTGTGTGTGTGTGTGTGTGTGTGTGTGTGTGTGTGTGTGTGTGTGTGTGTGTGTGTGTGTGTGTGCACGCGCGCGCGTGTGTGAGTGTGTGTGTGTGTGTGTGTGTGTGCGCGCGCGCGTGCGTGCGTATGTCTTTCAGAGTACACATACAGTATACTTTGAGAATACAGGCAGAAGGATCCGGTGGATATTTGTAAACAAAGCATCATACAGTACGTGTCTTTCTGTGCTACCAGCCCCAGAAACCAATCTTGTACAGATTAACCTGCAGGTCAAGTCAAGCAGAGGGCTTGAGGAGAGAGCGTCATAGAGCACGGTGACCAGCTCCTTATCCATGGCTGCCTGGCACCTAAAGCCTATAAGCAGCTCAACAGTCACCCAGCCTTTAGGGTAGCTGTAGCAAACAGTGTTTTCGCTGGGACCAGTGTTAGTGACATGTTGGTATCTTCTCCTCTTTCGCCTACCTCAGAATCTTTTTTCTTACCCCCCTGGTGTGCAGATCTCATTAGTAATGCTGTAAAGTACCTGGGTGAGGTGGCATCGTCCTCATGTCATCAACAACTGGGTTGATGTACTGTATAAAAAGCTTAGCAGCATGCGAAAAGATCCAATGCACCGACAGTGCAAGTAAGGAATCTGTATGTGGCTCAAAGCTGATTTGAGCCACATACACAGAGCGAGAATTTGAACAGGTACAGGAAGAGTGGGCACCTAAACATTGTAGCCACCTTAATGTTAAGCTGCCTATTATAAATGGTCTGAACTCTGAAGTAATGTAAAGTATAAATGAGACCGACAGACCTAATACAGTTTATAACCATAATTTCCACGGGTTTTGCAGCAATTTGTAGCAATTAAAGATTAGGCCTTAAATATCAAATGTTCAAATCACATATAATTTACAGACCATTAGCCAATTTGACATTGTTTATAGGTGCCCACTCTTCTGGTTCCCATTTGAACCAGCTAGGGACCTTCCCATTTCAGAGGTGCATGTCTATAATCTATCAGAGGTAGGCGTAGGCTACATGTCAGATATGCATGTATAGCTTGGGTGTAGATTATTTTCTTGAACATAGTTTTATTTTTCATTTACTGACACACACACACACACACACGCACGCGCGCACGCACGCACGCGCGCACGCGCACACACACACACACACACACACACACACACACACACACACACACACACACACACACACACACACACACGTTACAACACACTGATGTTATGTCACTGTACAGGATATCAGATATTGTATTATCCAGCAGGTAAGGAAGGTCAAAGACCAGTGCATGCAGACATAATAGTTGTTTAACTCGGGTAGTGCCGGAGTTAAACATTGTGGATGAATCTAGTATTAATGTTTACAATTCATACAGTGCAATGAAAATCATGTTTTCCAATCTTGTATTGTGTTTTTTTTAAAGGTTAAGCCTCAACCGACTATGAATAATGATAATAATTGCTTAGTGTAGGGTGTAGGCAAACGATTGGCGTGGTTATGGTCAGAGGAAGGATGTGTGAGGAACTTCCATTTCTGTCCATGACTGTGTGGAGAATGAAGCATCCAAACATTTAAAACGTTGCTTTGTACAGGAATTAATTTCAACAATGTAAATGATTGACAGCAGGAACTTTGACATTATACTCAGATTGGGATCTATCTCAGTATTATAGGTCGTTAACTCTGTGATTTTCTGTGAAGTATTAAATAGCCGAGCTCTATACTCTGATACCAATCATTGTAACAGCTCAAGTTCTTTAGTAAACACTAACAGAAAATGTATTTTCTTGTTGGGTTACCCATTTTATCCAATCAGGAAAGAGAATAAACAAGTGAAATTGGACGTGATGACACAAACAAATGAACAGACAAAATTGATACCAAACAAAATTTGGTAATCTCTCCTGATTGGATGAAATTGACAAACCACCGAAAATGTATTTTCTGATTAGATGGAGAGATAGGGACACGATTGCAATGATTATACCATAAAGCTTTAACTGTTTCACAATAAACCTTTTATTTTAACCAACAACAAAAAATATCACGTCTTACACTAACTGTCTGGATATTCAGGTGAGATAAACAGTGGAAGAATTAATCTGTAGTTTTGGTACAGAAAATATGGAGAAAGGGAGAGAAAACTAGAGAAAATAGAGAAAGAGAAAAGGAGAGAATGGAAGAAGGAGATGGACGCTGAGGAAAAGAATGATTGAAAAAAGCAGGGAGGGAGGGATAAAGGACGAGGCAGTAAAGAAAGAGTGTGTAAGTTCAACTGTATATTCTGTCTGTGGTGCTAACGCAACAGGTGTGTTGTGTTTACTGGCCTGTATACTGTAGGTAATCTCCCAGAGGAAACAAACCATACACTCTTGCATGTGCTCTCAGGGTGAAATCAAACTGGTTTCAACTGGCTCCCTTTATTTTGCAAGAGAAGGTGGCAACTGGCATATATCCCTTACCCTTTGTCTCTGAGCATTCCTTGTCTTGCTGCAATCATTTGTTATTATGTAATTATTATAATTGTGTTTTTTACATGTAGCCAGTTTGAAAGCAACCATCCCATAATCAAGAAGCACATTTTCATCACAGCAACAGCCATATACTTGTAGATTATATTACTCTAGATTAGTTGCAGAACCTTGCCTGCAGTAGAGCTGCTTGAAATTCTGAGCTCTGTGAGAACATGGCACACTATAAATAACAATACCATGGAATGAATTCTGTACTGGGTTACTGGCCATACAAGGAGAATGTCCCTATATGGAGATCTAAGGGTGGTAGCGGGAACATTCTCCTGAGTGTACAGGGTTTGATGATGGCCCAGGTAGGGGCGGGCCTACATTTTCGGACCTGTTGAGAACTGCCGGGCGCGGCTGCACTAATAACTTTGGGCCAGGCCTGTCTAGAGTTTGAATGGACACGTATCAGTCAAAAGGGAGGCACCAAAGAGGAAGGATGGAGAAGTAGAGGGAGAGCCTCTGAGTGGGCTCCATAAGGTATAGACATGGAATGTAGAGAGTGACATCTAGTGCTCAAAATGAAGTAACATGGATACTGTTACTGTTACAGTTTAACCAGCAAATATAATAGTAAAACAAGAAATGACAGATCATTTGGTAAATGTTCCAGATGAGTTAATAAATACCATACCATACCTACATACATACATACATACATACTTACTTACGCACGCACGCACGCACGCACGCACGCGCGCACGCACGCACGCACGCACGCACGCACAAATTATTGGACACACATTAAGGGGCACGAGAATATTCACCCAGTGAAGGGAGTTCTGCAGCCATGCTGGGAATATGGAAGGGCCCAGAGGGGTGCAGTACTTAGTTTAGAGTGACAGTACTTGGTTTAGACTAGTCATTGGTTAGACCAGTCATTAGTCCTACAACTACAACCTATCTCAAACCCTCACCCTAAACCTAACCTCCCACGGGGCAGCACACCTAAACCTAACCTTAACCCATGTCTAACCAATGACTAGTCTAAACTAAGTATGCACCCCGGCCCAGAGTAGTAGCTTTGGGTGGGTGGCGAATGAGCTAGCTCAAGCAATGGGTGTGAATGTAGACAAGTACAGTCCAACAGTAGTGATCCCTGAAGTAGCACCATGGGTGTACTGTATGCAACACCAAAAGTGGATTTTTATATATTAGAAGCTAAAAGGAGGGAAAGGGGTGAAGTAGATTTGGTTGGTGTGTTTAATAATTATGTGGAAAGAGAGTATAATGATCATATACAGATCTACACAGATGGATCAGTAGATCCAGAGACGGGTAGAACAGGGACAGCCTTTGTAGTTCTTAGGTTAAACTGTGCAATATATAGACGGGCACCAGATAAACTGGGGGTATTAGAAATGTATGCAATACTAATGGCTTTACAGTGGGTGGATGAGGCAAGACCAGAAAAGGTGGTGGTGTGCTCAGACTCGAGCTCTATACTAAAAATCTTGATGTCATTCAGATCAAAGTGCAGAGAAGACTTAATGTATCGAGTGCTTCACGTGCACTATAACCTGATCCAAAAAGGAGTGGAAATACAATTCATGTGGGTACCAGCACATGTGGGGATTGAGGGAAATGAAACCGTGGATGTGTTAGCCAAGGAAGCACTGCTAAGTGAGGAAATAGAGGTGGAGATTTATATAAGTAAAGCAGAGGCTAAATCAGTGATATGGAAGAAGGTGATGGAAGAATGGCAAGCAAAGATGGGATGGAGAAGGAAAAGGAAGGCATTATTACAATAGCCAAAGTAAAGTGGGTGGAAGTAGAAATAACAGTAATGGATGCAGAAGAGAGGAAGTAATAATAACACAGCTAAAATTGGGACACAGTGCGTTAAATAAAACATTGAAGGTGATGGGCAAACATCCTACAGTCCTACAGTATGTGAACACTGCCAGGAGGAGGAGTCGGTGGAGCATGCCATCATGGACTGTAGACAGTATCAGAGAGTGGAAGAGCTGAGAGGGGTGGGAGTTGAAGAAATCACTTTTAATAAGTTAATTGGTGCAGCAGAGGATAACAGGGGGAGAGGCATGGTGATCAGATTTATTAAAGAAACTGGTTTATGGGATAGAGTAGACTTATGGGATAGAGTAGACTGTAAGAAAAGTGAGAGTAACAGAAGGGGGCGGTAATGCAACTATTTTGATGCCAACCGCCATAAAACCCCACAAAGAAGAAGAAGAAGAGGTAACAGGTCTGAAACAACATTGCTGGTAGCATGTTGTTGAGAGGGGTGATGTTTGCGTGCCAACCTGTCAATTGGTAAGTTGCTGGATGTATTGCATCTTTACTGCTATCTTGTATGGTCTACAATGATAATGTTTTTTTTATTGTCAGGTCTGCAGTGGCACTTTTGGTGTTGTTTTTTGGTGTTGTTATGTGAATGTTTACCTGTCCTGAATTGTTTGGGGAGTGGCCTCCCCAGTAACATGTAGGCATTTAAACTGGATCAACCTACAGGTGGAGACTGCAGGGCCTATTCTGCCTGTGTAGCTGCGTGCATGTAGCCACTGGCTACGTTTACATGGACAGTTAAATCCCCTTTTCATTCAGAATAAAAGTTAAATCCTATTAAAAGTTCTCATGTAAACACCTAGAAAAACTTAAATCGGAATGAAAATGGTCAATCTGATTTAAACTTAGATCTGATGTAACTGACCGGTTTATTCCATTTTTAAATCCTATTGAAACAATTGTGGACTCATGTAAACACTAATTCGGATTGAAGTTCATTCTGGTCTTTCTGTGCATGCTTGTTTCCATGTAATTGGTATGGCTATATTATGCTCTTGTTTTGCGATTAATTATATTAAGAAATTATATTCGAAACCTCTCATAGGCTACAGGATAAATCAAATATAAAGTAATACGGCATAAGTGTTTTTCTATTTTGTTTTACTGAAATGTAGTGTAGTAAAACAATTGGAAAGTAAAGTAGAAATACCTCAAAATTGTACTTTAGTACTAAAGTAAATGTACTTTCCACCACTGGACGTAAACATATCCGCCCGCCCCCTATCCAATCAGAAGTCTTCCCAGCCCCAAACCTGATGTGGAATGAAATAATGGGATTTAAAAGTATTGTCCATGTAAACACTCATTCGGAATGACCTTTCCCATGTAAACACGCAGCAAAAAACATTACTTCTGAATTAATTCATTCTGAAGTTTTCATTCTGAATGAAAAAGCCCTCATGTAACCGCAGCCATTGAGGAGACTGCCTGTGTGTAGCCATTGATCAAGTTATCTGGTCCATGATTGAGGAATAAGCGGCATCCATACGGACCGCTGTTCCTTTCCCCTCGTTATTTGATTTGCTATGATTTGTATTTTTGTTTTGTTTGGTAACCATTCTCCCCATTCCTAGTTCAATCTCTTAACACTTTTAAATATTTTGATATGCAAATAAAGTAATCTGTTAATCTTTTTTCTATTAAATTAACTATTTGCTATTTTGTACCCTATATGCTTTGGTCCAGTCTCAAATAATTATTAGCAGGGTTACAACTTGATTGGTAAAATCCAGATGACAAGAATATTACTTTTATATTATATAATTTATATTATATTTATATAATATATATATATATATATATATATATATATATATATGTCCGCTGAACCAATATGGGAGTGACTAGTAACAATAAAATGTATTCTCACTAGTCACTCCCATATTGATGTGCAATTCTCCTTCTACAGCACTGCCACCAAAGCGTGGAATGCCCTGACCTCCTCCCGCAAAACGGATCACTTAAATCTTTTAAAACGGGCTTGAAAATCCACCTTTCAGCAGGCACAGTTATAACCTGACGCTGCCAGATCCAAGAAGCTTGCTACACATGTTTGTTTCACAGCTTATTGGGATCTGGGATCGCGGAAGCAAATTCGATGACGGGGCTGTTCCTTTTTTTCAAGATACATGGTAGATGATTGGATGGGACCGTCTGTCTATCACCGTGTGGGCGTGCAAACACAACCAATCATATTGACGTGTCTGTATAGCTTCACATCCGGTTTCGCACATATCCCGCCCTTAGCTCACGCTGATTGGTTCGGTACGGAGCGGTTCAGCGTTAGCTCAACTCCCTGCGATATTCCAGATGGATGTGGTTTTGGGGAACATGGTTACCCAATACCGCCCCCAGCTGGGAAAGTCAGGTTAGCACAGTTAAGGTAGAGGAAATTATCACCCCCCCCCCCCAACACTGTAGCCTACATTGTGTTTTTCCTGTGATACTGAATTTTGTCGTTATTCTTCATGTCTATGAATTGATTGCATATAGGGCCTAAATGGAAACAAGGATTTTTTTTGTGTGTGCCATCCCTTTTGGACTAACATTTTCTACTCTAATGTTTCAGTTTTTTTTTTACATCTCTGTCAATAACCTATTCAATCAAATATATAAATTTGTATTAGCGTGAGAACAATGCCTTCCATAATGACATGCATGTTCTTTTGTCCGTGCATGGAATCCTAGGTGTGCTTATACGGTGTAGCTGTTTCTTTTGACCACAACTCTATCTTGTGGTTAAAATATGAAACTACAACTCTCATACAGTAGGTTACATCTACCGACAGATGGTACATAGCCTACAGTAGGCTACATTCACTGATATTTGTCCAAAATCACAAGATAAATGATAGGGAAATAAAGTGTCCTGCTGCCAGGCAGTGAATCACTACTTGTTCTTTAGGGCAACACAACAAACTGAACCAGTTCAAGAGAGAAAACAAGAATGATATTACCTCTGTTTGTATATCCAGCATCCACTGTCACACCATTTCTCACTACATTCCTTACATTGTGCTTCTGATTAGACTCCAAATATCCATTCTTATTTATCCATTCTATTATTACAATTGGATATGGGTGTGCAGATAAACGCAGGGGTTAGAAGTAATTGTTTTGTTTTTTCATAGGGAATAACAATGAAGCTTTCATCCATCAGAATGAGAAATTGTGTTGTGATTCATTTTCTGTTGACCACATGGACAGAGGCAGGCTCTTAACGTACACTTCAAAGGAGTTTCATACAAGACACAAAGGTCTACAAAGGCATCCCATAAACAGTTTGTTTGAATATTGTGGTGTCGACAGAACAGTATTTTGTAAGATATACAATTTGCTTTTCTTTGGAATTTCAATTTGGACTTTGACATATAGCATAGATTAGAACATAAAAGCCTTCTTCACCACGTTGCAAGAATTTAGTAGTTTCTGTGTTTCTCTTTTGTTGACTCCCTCTCTCTCCCTCCCATCTGTATTCCTTCTCCTTCCTGCAACTTCACCAATCACTATCTGCCCAACATGTATTCTTGTTCGCGTTGTATCCTGAATGATCTGTCATCTGCGGGGGCACTGTCTGAGAGTTATAATTATGGTTCAGTCAGACAACTCACAGAAAGATTTACCCAATATTTATTATAGAATGAGAATACAAGTGTGCATAAGTTTGATATTTATCTTGGCGTTCGGCTCTGCTGCATTTACTCCCTGCTCGGCACGATTAACCATCATAAACATTAAGATCAGGGAGATAGATATACAATGAACACCCCATGGGGAACAAAAATAACAGAGCCCACTGGTGGTGGTGGTGGGAGCAATATATCACATAACAACTGGGAACCATAGCAGAAGGAAGTAGCCCGCCCAATTGGTCAGCTGACTGCCACATCAGCGAATAGAAGGCTATTGATTGATTGAAATATTTATTAACAGTTTGCAGAATTACAGTACATTTCAAGCACAAACTCAATACAAAGACTGTTAACTGTGAGTGGACGACCCAATTAAGCATTACACTTGTTTACAAGAACCTTGAACCTTTTTCAATTCATCAAAACATTTAGAGACGTACAAATAGACACTTCTATATAGTCAAAGAACAGAACAGGAATTCATCATAAAGGAGGTAAAAAGGGAAAAGAAACATACAGTGAGGGGAAAAAGGGGTGGGGGGGGATTCTGATTTTACTGGGGCCAGTTTCGAATTGCAGCCGTCTGTAGGTGCCCTTTGATACAGTATATCGACAATGACATGTAACCTTAGCCTACTGTTGCCAGTCCGAGTGAGTAGTGGGTGAGTAACCATGCACACTAAGGAGCATATCACGCAATCCAGGCAAACCATAAACTGTTATGGAATGTAGGCTACATGGCAGGAATGTGCTCGCCCAGACTTAATATGGCTAGAATTGGGTCACTACAGCTATGTGCGTGACATGAATGTAGTGAGAACTATAGAGCCATGTACAGTAGGTCATGTACAGAGGTTGCAACATGAATGTTGGACACATGCTTTTCAATACATTAACATTACTAGGGCATTTCACCCATGACGTATTTGAATTGTTGTTGGACCATCATGCACTCCAAGATAAATTCTCTCCACCCTCCCATTCTGTTTGAATTTTGAATATAAATTAATAATAAATGAATAGTCTACTGCAGCCTTTTATTTCTAAAGGCCTTATTTATTTATTTATTTTAGTATCTATCTATCTATCTATCTATCTATCTATCTATCTATCTATCTACCTACCTACCGGCAATGGTCTGGCATCTACCGGCATGCGCACATACTAAGCCTGTAAGCCTCTCCAACTGATCCAAAATGCTGCAGCTCGCTTGGTCTTCAACCAGCCAAAATTCTCACATGTCTCCCCCCTTCTCCATTCTGGCATTCAAAGCAACCAAAGGTATGGCCATATCTCGCAAGTCTGATCGAACCCTACAAACCCTGGGACAAAATGCCTAAATTGAAAAAATCTATCTATCTTCTTCTTTTGTGTATCATCCTCAAATGAACAACTCAGTATCGAGTAGCCACGCCCTTGTCTCTGGTCCCACGTGGAAGAGGTCGGCCTCCGAAGGAGCTCTGTATCTATCGATCTATCGATCGATCGATCGACACGAATGACAAAGTCTACTTTGCAAAACACCCAGACCTGGACGGCAGCAGCCTGTGGGACAAAGTACACATCTGCAAAGCAGCAATCTCACAAAAAATATAATGGCATGGCGTACGGCCACATTGTCCCACTATGCACCCGGCGCCATCACAAAAACAGGAAATAAGGATCACTACAAAGTGACAATACACTTAACCTTTGCAAAGAGCCTGATTGATTGTTTTGTTCCACTTTTGCTTTGGCAATGTAAACGTATGTTTTCTCATGCCAATAAAGCTCCTTTGAATTAGAGAGAGAGAGAGAGAACAATTGAAAAAGTGAATTGCTTTTGGGCAGCATGCTCACAGATAGTCATATACTGTACCTTTATTTTGAAAATAATTTCGTGGTTGGTCAGCCGCAAACACAAACTGGCGAACGTGTTTAGATTTTTCGCCTCAGATACTACATCCATCTTCAACCGCTTATCCGTAGTCGGGTCACGGGGGCAACAGCTCCACCAGAGGGCTCCAGACTTCCCTCTCCAGAGCAACATTAGTGTCTTCCTCCTGGGGGATTCCGAGACGTTCCAAGGCCAGTGAGTCGATATGTTTCCTCCAACTGTGCCTTGGTCTGCCCCGGGGTCTCCTCCCAATGGGACCTTTCCAGGCGAAGGAGCAGCGGTTCTACTCTGAGTCTCTCTCGTGTGACTGAACTTCTCACCCTATCTCTAAGGGAAATGCCAGCCACCCGTTGAAGAAAACTAATTTCGGCCGCTTGTATTCGTGACCTTATTCTTTCGGTCATGACCCACACTTCATGAACATAGGTGAGAGTAGGAACGGAGATTGCTCGGTATCTCGGTAGATACTACTTCAGTGTCGTCATTTAGTTATTTTCTTAATTTTTTGTGACATTGATAGCCTATATTTATCACGAAAGCATCCAAAATGCGCAGTAGGCTGTACTCATTCATTCAAAGATCTTTCATCTGCAGAATTCCACCAAATCAAGAAAATGGGTGCAAATATTGAACATATTGCGTACTGCTACAGTAGGTCCATGCTATATATATATATATATATATATATATACATACTCATTTTCTCCAATATTTTTCAGCTGTTTTGACAAAACCACATCTGTTAATTGCAGCCAGGTGTGACACTTTGTGTGTACCAGAGCAGGAATGGTCTCTGCTGGCACAGTCCTGAAACGCTTATCCATAATTAATGTGGTTACCATATGCCTTGTTTTCCTGTCAAAATGTTTACTGTGGAGGATCTATAACTAGCCTTCAACATGATTGCTATAATTCTACACTGTAGCAAGTAAGAATGGTGAAAAGCTGCCAATGATGCATGATGCAGTAGGCTAATATGCCTATATTGTTGACATTAAATAGGTGCAGATGGATGGCAACATTTTGCAGGAGATAGGCTAATGCAATTTCACCTTCCAGAACCTTTTTTGGGTAAGCGGGGAACATAGAACCTTTTTTGCAGGGGTAAGTGGGGAACATAGAACCTGGGGAACATAGGTACGCTCCCGAACCATAGCTCTGCTCGGGGTGGATTTTACAGCACAGTCGAGAAAGCAAAGTGAAATAACCTTTTCTTGAATGAGCTATACATTTAACATTTCCACTTGATTAAAATCCATCATACCATTCCAAGAGGCTCAATGTCATTGCTAAGCAGTGTATGATACCCACCGCCTCAGATCCAGCCCACAGTTTTCCACTGATTACCGTTGTATCCAAAATAACTGAAAATGCCCATCCCCACCTACTTGTTTGTCTAGTTGTGAATTTGATTGTGAACAATGTGAAGTGAATAGGCACAGAATGCACACTCATGTTCATGTAGAATTCTCTGTCACTGTGGTGTGTTGGGAGTGCTCAGTGCTGTTATAACTGTTACTGTAGAGTGTAGATGAACAGACATATTTTTATAAAAAATATATAGGACACCATGGCATAAAAAAAGGTTCTCAGCACCAACACTAGAGGGAGGTATAAGCACACACACACACACACACACACACACACACACACACACGCACACGTCTTTTTGATAGCATCAGCATCCTTATTATGGATAATAAATTATGGAAACATCCACAGTAGAAGGAGTCAATCTCTCTCTCTCTCTCTCTCTCTCTCTCTCTCGCTCACACTCTTTTAATTGAGTAGGCTAAATGGCAGCATGGTTGGACATATACTATACAGAGGTTCCAACTGACCAACTGTTATCTGAGACTAGCCACGTGGGATGGCTGATTTAGAGAGAGAATCTTGACGTAACATAATGCTACTAGACTTCCTATTAATGCATATAGTCATGCATGTAGCCTACACCCAACGTAGTACACAATAGGCCTACATACTTTGTTACAGCTGGAAAATGTGAAAAAGAGCCTAAGAACATTGGGAGTTGGATTATGTTTATAAGCCAATGAACTACTATACATTTGCTGCAAAACTGTGCACACACACTCCCTGGATGCCAAGGTAGAACCTCAGACAATTTGCACCCACATTCACATTAGGGAAAAATGCTGCACTTGAAAATTTTCATATCAGCCTCATGGTAGCGCTATAACAGCACTACCATATCCCATTTTTACCTGTAACTGCACTGATCTGGTCAAACCTTGCACCCTCAATCCCTAGAGGCCAAGGAAACACCTTTGCATTTTTCAGATCTGCTTTTTATAGCGCCACCAGGAGGCAGACTTTTGTAAAACAATCTTTTAGATATTACTCCTTCAGATTCTGTCTAAAAAAATACGCAAATCTGTATGTTTATAGTATAGTGATAAAGACAGATCTGTCCGATATTTTATATTCCATAATTGGTCCGTTTTGAACATAATGCCTCAATTCATGAATGCAGTGTTCGATTTCCGTGAAAGGCCTAAGAAGAAATGGCACGCTTTTCACATTGGCCTATTATAGCGCCACCAGGAGGCCACAATAACCTACCTGACCTAGCGGAGACCTGTGTTCCAAGGACCACTTTCTCTTGTTGAAGCTTAATTTCTGAAACTTGGCATTTTTTTAATCATTCAAATTTGGCTGATTGCATATAATTAATACATAACAGGCACTTTCATTGTGTCTAGTCTACTGGCCAGTTGTGTGTTTACCATCAACCTTCTACCCTGCAGTATTAAGCATTGCATGGAAACAGTGACATTTTATTATGCATCATCACAGACTCAACCTCTCCCCATACCCTCCGTCCAGTCAAAAGATACAGCAAAAGAAGCTCTCAAATGTCTGATGCCGCAAGGGAAATTAATTGAACTCGGGGAACATTTCACCATGATCAGATTACAAAGGAGCGATAAGAGTTCAAATAACACACTTGTCATTCAGGTTTAGTGGCACAATGGCACCCCTCTCCCATGAGCCAACCCTAGACTGACATCAGGTGTTTTTGTTTGGGTTCACATATTAGGGATTTGTCCTAATCCATATCATTTCATTGTCACAAAAGGGTGTGGGATGGGATGGAGGCTTCTGTTAGACTGTAAAAACTAAAATAAAACTGCTTCAGTCTGGAATCACACATCCCTTACGCCAAGATCCGCCCAGTAACACTAATATGTGCCCTTAGTGTCTCTTTGTAAAAAATAAGAAACAAAGAAGCTGTTCACTGTTCTACAAAACAAAGATGGCTCCTTAGAGGCCAGGGCCTGGGTTCCACTCTGTTACCTGTAAAGATGGCTCTTTAGAGGCCAGGGCCTGCAGGGTTCCACTCTGTTACCTGTTTTTCTTCCATCTTAGCCTGCCCGTTTCTATTTCCCCCCTTTTGTTTTTTACAGGAGTGTTGTTTCTGGCCATTGGAATTACTTCTTTATAGAGACACTGGAAAGACAGAGACTATGGAAAGACGGAGACTATTTGGGGAATGTAGGAGAGAGCGGTCCTGGCAGGAATTGATGCCTGTATAGTTCTGGATCTTAACCACTATAATATGATCTCAGGGGACAGCTTTCCTTTTGATGTACTGTAGTGTAGCTACAGCCAGCCACACAGCCATATCGAGGCTATGCTGTGTGCCTGTGTTGGCTTTGAGCATGTTGTTTATTTAAATTCTCTTGCTTGACCCAAATACTGGAAATAAATCTGGGGATAATTCCAATGGTCCCATTTCATTTTGTAGTAGGCCTATAATTTAACCAAGAAAGTTATGACACACATTGATGCCAGCAGGCTTGGGGAGTATATCTTCAGAGATTGATTAATTACTATTACAGTAGGCAGACATCCATAACAACAATGACACCTAAAGGTTCATATATGCGCAGCTTTAAATAGGATGAAGCCATATATCTGTATGCTCACTTAAAGGTAATGAAAAACATTTCATTTTATTGATGTCATGACTCATGATTAAATCCATTTGCAGCACATTCAATGATAATATACTCGGCCTAATCAGCCCTTCTTGTAACTATGCCACAGGTACTCTGTCCTACTGGAAAAGTGTCTGTTAATTTATTTTCCACCCGCCACGCCATTGCGCTATACACCACGTTGCCTGTTTCCCCAAAATAGGGCCATTAGTCTTGTCATTGGTCAACTGTAAGACAATTGAGCTAGATTCAGTATATGCACAATGACTGGGGAAGAGTGAATGTTACCCATTATGAGCAGGTTTGGCCCACAACATTTGGGGGGCAAACTGCTGATTTCATCAGGGCCACCACTTCAGATTCAAGGTACATTATGTAGCTAAAGCGGGTAAGATGTAGTACCAAATAGTTCTCCATAAATTCATTAGCACCCTCATCTTCTAGATAGAAGATGAAGAGGGAGAGTCCCTCAATATGTTTTACTGAGCTCTCTGCACTGCAACCATTTCAGTAGCTTCAGTAGTAGTGTGTTAACGTCCTGTTCATCAGCTCCATCCAAGAGTAATCTGTTCACAGAAAATTGGTTCTAAAAAAATGCAAGGGGAAAATATGCAAGAAAAAAAAGTGAGGAAAAAATGCAAAAAGCGAGGAAAAAAAGCGAGGGAAAAAAAGCGAGGAAAAAATCAGAGGGAAAAATGTGAGGGGGAAAAAAGCGAGAAAAAATAGCGAGGTGCGAGGAAAGAAAAATGGGAGGATAAATACGAGGATAAATGCGAGAAAAAGAAGCGAGGAAATAAAAGCGAGGGGGGAAAAATAAGAAGAAAAAAAGCTGTTTGATTCAACTCATAAATCAACAAGAAAAAGCCTTAGCATCCTAATATTGATTGTGAGATCCATTCATTATTTATTTCTTTTGTGACAAATCGATTATCTCCATATTACAGGGAGAGATATGGCAATGAATTATACTGTCCTCCAATGACAGACTTGACAGTTTACATTTAAAATGGGTTCGAGCATGCAGGTTCTTTGTTGATGACAATCATAATCTGACTTGTCGTAATTCCTTGGTTGTCCCATTAATCTTCAGGATATTTGACTGGTGCATTTTGCACAAGGATAAGTGTTAATGTGAAATTCCTCTTTGGAAGTTTTCTATTCCTATCTGAATATTTTCAGCAGGATTACTGTGTCATTTATACCAGTGGTTCCCAAACAAAATGTCAAGGACCCCCAAATTGACACTAATTAGCCTGCGGACCCCCATTTGAAAAGATAGGCCAGGGACCCCCATAAGAGAAGATGTACGGCTCTAGCAGTGATTGTCAACCCGTTTAATTTCAAGGACCCCCAGTTTGACAGGCATTAAAGTCTACAGACGCCCCATTTAATGGCACTTTTATCTCTGAGACCCCAATTTATTTAGTAAAATCAATTACAAACTGAGAGTTTGAAAAAACAAAGTTGTCCTTTAAACGCAGTTTAAGACATTAGTTTAGACATTTCCTGACCACCTCTCACATTGACTGTTGAGCTGCAGTGAACCATATGAACGGCCAATGGATATATTATACTTACTTGGCTATTTGTTCACAATTGCATCTAATTTAAAAAGATATTGATTTGAAGTAATTTCACCCTGAATTGTCTCCATCATGTTGTTATTAGTGCCATGATCCAATCACAGAGAATTGAATTTGAACCCTTAACCCTGGCAGTATCAGTTGTGCTCTGAATGACCAGAATCCATGATCAGCCCTCTCCCCTGAACAGAACCTCACTACAGTATACAGTAGCAGCTCAAGCAGTTTTTTTTGTTTTGTTTTTAGAAATTCACATTGTGGGCTATTATTATTATTATTATGAAGTTACAACCATTTGATGTACTTTGAAATGTGTAAAACTTTTTGACAGATTCATTTATTATGTCCCAGTGCCATTGTAGACAAGAACGTTTTGTTCTGGATGGTAACCAGCCAAAAATACACTTTTGCTTTGATTGGAAACCATTCAGGCACTTTAATGTCTTTCCACTACATTTATCACCATGGGAGGAGATTTCATTTGTACATTTTGTCTCTTTCCGGCATGCCCTCTATAGGAGCTTAATTCACAAGGTTTGTGTCTGACTGTTTCTCTGAAGTGAAATGACATGTCAATATATGTGGAGCCCTTTATTCCCATAATCAGCTCTCACTTTTCATGACAAGAAGCTTTCCACAAGTCTTTATTTACTGAATCTTTCAGGAAATAACGCTGATGGAGTTTCTTTTAAAAATTAAAATAAAGATGTCCCAAGAGATTATACTTTATCATGTGAAACTGGAGGATGGGGATTAGAATCAGAAAAATGATGGTTTCTCTCGTTATGGAGTCTTAACTTCACAATTTATGTCAAGGTAAGTCTAACTCATTACAAACACTGTCCGATCATTACAAATCATGTACTTTTATGTATTTAGTGGTTTAGTGTAGAGGAGATCTTGAATAAACAAGACGGTGGCCGCACACACCAATAGCTAGAGTACCAATATTTATTCGGACAGCAGGTAAGACAGAAATATCCAACGTTTCGGCGGTTAAGCCTTCATCAGGGAATACAGGGCACATCATAGTTCACACTTAAATATGGTGCCAGAGAGTCATGCCACCAATCAGAAGGGGGTAGGGGAACACGGGTTAAATAAGACCTGTCCCTGTGATATGAGAGGTAGGGATCATGGTCATGTGGTGTCTCAAGTTCACATACAAGAGTTTCTCAAAAATGACTATAAGGCCTCCTAAGAGGCTCTGGAATAAATATTCCTTGTCATGGAGACAAGGAATATTTAGTGGTTTAGTGGTCATAAGTGGTATGATGACGAGGTTTTGTTTTCAATGCAGTACAAACAGGTTGGTCAGTCTTTGTCAACATTTGCCAAAATATCAACCAGGTTGCAGATCAAATTGTGTTGTCATCTGACAGGCAACTGTGATGATAAATTATAGCATTATCAGGCCATGTCTTTTTTCCTTTTTTTAATGCTTTCATTTCTGTGTTTAAATATTCCAAAATAGCCTACCACCATCTCTTCAGCAGCGACAAATATCATGTTTATTCTTAATAAATTATTATTGATAAATTATTAATCTCAACCTGTGGGCCATGAGGTATTTCAAGTGGGCCCCCAAATAATTGTCACAACATTAACACTCACCCGAGAATTTTTCAACATAAATGTGCTAGAGTGCCAAGGAAGATTTTACAGATTTACCACCTTCCATTTCCCCACAGGCTCAAGCCTAGCCTGTGGTAGGCTATAGTTTGGTGCGTCTCAGAGGCACGGCAGGTAGCAAGAGGAAGGAAGGCACTGGAGCATCTCAGACAGTTTAAGCCCTTTTAATTTGCATGCAAGTTAATTCTTTTTTTAATTTGCTATTGTTGAGCAAAATGTTGAGGAACCAAAACCAAGTAGTTTTACTCCTTTGTAATAGTAGGCTATATGATAGCCATCATAATTATACTCTGAAAAACCACAATACATTTTCCATCTTCATTTTTTAAAAGCTCGCAAACAGCTTGACTTTTCTCTGATGAAGCTATTATTTTGCTGTTGCTCCATGCCTGGCTATATATTCCATTAAGACCATGGAATCTCCATTTTCTATCTGTCTATTAATCATGCTTATGATAGAGCCTGAATGGCTGTCAGCCACTGGAAGGATGTTCTCATTATACGTTCACTCACAAGAGAATAGGTTACAGGAGATTGGGAGGAGAGTAAGACTTATCTACCCTTCATTTTCTAGGTAGGACGGAGAGAGCACACTTCCTGGGAACTTATATTGCAACCAGATAGCCCAAGCCAAGAAAGATCTATCAAGGTATTGGGCGCAGAGATTTAATATACCGGTAAGGGAAGGGAATATGGGATCTACTGTATGCATGCATGGGGAAAAAAAATCTTTCAATTCTATTTTCAGAAATCTCCAATCTGGGGCCCAGTCTCAGTACGGACTTATGGATTTAAAATGTTCAGTTAACTGAAGATAGTAAAAGTGCACACATGTAGAATAAATAGATGAAAGTGGATTTCAGGGGAGAATCACTGGTTATACATTTTTATTAACAAAGTAGATCATGTTAGGCCCACTTGCGAAGCGTTAATAATTTGGGAGGCTGCACATGCTTGGAGGCTACAATTCACAAATGTCATGTACATTAACTGTCATATCAAATGTCAGCATTTCAGCGTGCTTTTGTGCTCAACTATAAATATAACTTAGATGAACACGGTATATGCTACTGTGTTCTGACCTCAGTTTGAGTTCATGCTTTTAGTTCATGTTTAAATCTTACATTCCTTGTTTGTAGTAAACTGATGAATGCTTTTATTTTTATATTCTTACAATGGATAGACTCTTATTCTGAAATGTCAGCAGGAAGTTTTCAGTGTATTGTGGGTGACACATGACACAGTGTAGACACCATTAGAGAACAAGCAGAGAAGCACATGGTGACCGTGTTTGTTGTATCTCTACCTTTTTTCACACCCTCGAAAACAATGGATGTAAGTTTGAACATGATTCTCTTTCTGTGATTTGTTTATTTGCAAATTCATATGGACAATAATTCATATACAATACATATGCCTTGCTTGCATATTACAAACAAATGGACAAAATTATTTTGATTAATGCATTGTTGATTTTGTTCGACTAAAACAATGACAAAAACGTTCGTCTACTTTTTCACTGAGAAACTGAATAAGAACGAAATAGAAATTAAGCTATGATGACTAAAACTGACTAAATATATTGACAATTTCGTCAACAAATAGAAACTATACTAAACTCTTATGATATTTTGTCGACTAACACTAGAATAACACTAAAACATTTCAGTTGACTAAAATGTGACTAGAACTAAATGAAACTATACTGTACACAGCTTGGATGGTTCCCCGCTTTTCCCTCCTGAGGTGTTTGCCTTTTCTGTCCTCACTTTTTAGTTTTTAAATCACACCTTGGAAAGCATGAGTGTCTATTTCAAACAAAGTGTTTTTTGACTGGGGGGGTCATATTTTGACAGCAGGAATTGCCTGTCATAATTTGACCCCCAGTATCAGGATGTATTAGGATGTTGATATTCATTCATCAGCCAACACTCCCCACTCACAGGTATACAGTGCCACCATCATCGAACAAAGATGTTTGTATTTGGGGGCTGGGGGGGAGGATCCCAAACACCCAATGATCTGTACATCTTAGACTTTACTCACTTTAGTTCTAGTCTAAAGACGCTGTGCAAGCTACCAGTTATTCAGTACTGTCTGGAGCTGTCTAGACTTCCACAACATCAGGTGGGAACTGTCTTGTCATGTGTGTCCATGTCTACCAACAGCAACTGAAAACAAAGTCCACTAAGAAAACAACAAACTACCATCAGTGTTGATTTTGTAGACTAAAACTGACAAAATAATACTAGCTATAGTGGATGCATTCTAAACAAATCACACCCGTGTGAACTGAGGGGCGCTCTTATCATTTACAATTTACAATTTACAATATCATCATGCATCATCATACATCATCTCATTTCGGCCAAAGCTTTTACACTAAAAACTGGCCATTCATTGAGTCTGTGTTAGGACAAAGTTTGCATACTAAGTATGACAAAGTATGCACACTAAAAGCTGGACATAAGGGGGGCTAGCGCCCCTCAATTACAAAAAGGCCTATTTATGGATATTTCTATCTGTCAGTCCTTGTCACTTTATGTCCATATATGGAGATCTCTATCTGTAATTTATTGTCTCTTTTATACCCATAAGATCCCGGATGTCATCAGTCCATATGGGCATGCCCCTTTTGTGCCCATAATGTGGAGTTGACTGATTTGTTAGCGACTGCTGTCGTGACAACAGTGATTGTAAACAACACACTCATGTTTGGGCATAGCTGCATTGGGAACATTGGGAAATCTGCTAAGTTGTGCTAACCTTGCCATCGTCCAGTTCTAGTGTAGCCCCCATCTCTCAATACAGTCTATGCCGACGGTGTCCCCTGAAACTACTACTCTGATTCCCTATTTTGTTTATCTAATATACAGTACTATAAATAGTAGATGACAAACCAAAAAGAGTACTATGGAGGGGGGCTGTCAATGCTGCGAGTAATGCTGGGAGTACGGAGAGAGGGAGGTTTAATTTCTCAGTGACAGCAGCTGCATGGTCCCATGCGTTGTGGCTGCACGTTCCTCTATTTCAGAGTTCAGCCGCATGATCACCCACTCTATGGCGTTATGCCCATTTGCAGCATTATTAGAGATGGAGCTAGTCATAATTCCCTCCATGTAGCTGCTGAGACTGACTCCCCTCACCACGATGATGGCCTCCTGTGTCAGTACCGTTTTTCCTGGATTCACAGGATGAGGTTTGTATGTTAGCCTCTCATTCACAGACACTAAGTTTTTGAATGTGATATTGGAGGATTGGAGCTCACAGGTCCTTTCTTTGGGGTCTACAACAGAGTTCTCCTGGATGTACGTGAAATTCCAAACATATATTTGACTATGTATGGAAGGCCCCACTCTGCAATAAGAAGTTTGTTGCTGTGCAGTCGTCCCTGTTTGTCTACTGTTCTATCCAAAACATCCACTCCAACCACACTGGTGTTCATGGGGTTGGGGTACTTCTGGATTACAGCCTTCATCACCGTCTCCCAAGGGTGATTGAATGTGTGTTCTGTTGTCCAGATCCTCATGGTTGTGTAGCAGTACAGTAGTTTGCAGTATAAGCCTGATGGTGCGGTCACACGCAGGACTGACGGTGACAAAATTAATTATTATAGTGGGTGGGCTGACGGGTGGATTATTTGTTGGCTATAGTGCTCGTGTCATCCCTGTGATGTCACTATGAGTCGTTCAAATCCATATAGATAGGGAGTCCTAATGTCAGTCATGCCCAAAAATAGAGTCTATGATGTCAGTGAGGCAGTTATTATGTCCGTCCCTTTTATGCCCATATATGGAGTTCTTTGTCAGGCATGCCCAAATATGGAGTCTATGTGGTGTCAGAGCTCCGCTGTATGGAGATCTAGGGGTGATCAGGTGTGATCAATTGGCTAATTTGGGCCCTGTCCAGAGCCTAGGCAGAGGCTTTTGTGCTGGTTCTGGACAACCGTGGGTCCGACCAACACACACAGAGACATGGAGCATTTATAGTTTGATAACCCGATCAATGTTGGGTACTGAAACCTAAACATGCGTAGTCAACAGTGTTGGGTAATATTACTTGGAGTAATATGTTTACTTTACTTATTACTCCTTTAGAAAAAGTAATAATATTATATTACTTATTACTTCAAGAGTAATATAGTTACATATTACTTTTCACCCAGGCCCCTTCCACCTGTAAAAGAACACAATCTGTTTAGCCAGCTCATTTTACAACTGAATCCAATTCATTGGAATAAGAAGTCTCCAATCAGCCAAACTGAATACTTGCAGGATATAAAACTAAAACAACCAACAGTCTCATCAGTCTATTTCTGCTGCATATTCCATATTTGGAATTCAACATCAACAATCTGAACTGCACACACATGGCTGCAGCAACTCAAAACGGACAGTTTGTATACATAAATAACAAACAATAAAATAAAGCAACAGTCTCTGACCTTTTTGAGGCAGCGTAGTCTCTCAAGACACACTGTTGATATGATATTATATAATATTACATATCACCCCCCCACACACGCAAAAATAGGAATGTACAACAACACAATCTGTTAAGTCAGCTTAACACGGAATCCAATTGTTTTGAGTACTAATATTAAGAAGAAGAGTAACCAATCAGCCAAAAAGGCCATAAAATACTAAAGCAGCAATCTCTCTCTACCTTTACATTAAATGAAATGTTTTCAAACGGCAGTCAACAAAACAAAAAGTATTTTTGACAAAGTAAATAGTAATAATATTACTGTTGCGGAGAAGGGGGGGATATGTTATATGTTATATCATTGTCCTAAATTGTGTTATCAAAAGGTGTATGTGTCTGTATAAGAAGGTTAAGCTGAGCCAGAGTGCTAAGTAAGAGAACATTATGGGCTAAAGTGTAACGGTCACCACTGGAAGTTCACCGTCTTTCACTCGTTTTTGAGGGGCGCTAGCCCTCCTAGTCCTATGTGCAGCTTTGTTTGTAGGTGTGTTTGAGCATGGAATGTGATGATTTGATTGGCTAATGTATGATAAGAGCGCCCGTCACTTCACACAATTGTGATTGTTTTGCGATTAATTTGATAAAATCACCCCCATAGCTATAGTAGCCTACTTTGAAATGTGAGTGTTACGCAAGCAGTGTTGCTGAGTTGTCCAGATAAATAACTTCCCTTGACATTCTAATTACATTTCAGAAAAAGAATTATAGCTACACCATTGATTGGATGCTAAGTAATTATATTTTAATTTGATTAACTACAGTGTTCAGTGACCTGGTCTACACTATTGAAGACACCCCAGAGATTCTGACAGTATTATCGCATACATCTATCTGATAGTAATGACTGTCGGCACTCCTTTATCTTGTAATGAATATTGAAATTTCAGACAATGTGATTTGCTTGCCTTTCAAAAGTAATGGTAAAAGTGAAACTGGTTGAAGGAGATGTGATAGCTGGTTATCTGCTGTCCTTCTGTTCACCTTGGTAAATGCCCAGAGGCTGTCCAATAACGCTCACCAGGGCTCTGTTGTTTCCTAGCCCAAAGGAAGGAATGTACTTGTGTTATAGGGGAGGAACTTGGTTTGAAATTAAAGTTAAAATCCAATATAATTGATATATAATCCCAGCTTTATAGGCATTTTGCAGCTATCGTGGACGCAATCTTAAACGATGCCTTTCCAGAAGTTATGTCATTTAGCATACCCAATACTAATAGAATCCATTTAAATCTCTTTTATCAATTATTTTGATTTGTAACCATACGGTATACTGACCCATTTAATATTAGATTCATTGCAAACAGACCACTAGGGGGTGAGCCCAACACGTTTGCGATGGTTTTTGAAAACCTTATAACCATACCTACCACCAGTAAGACGCGGGAAGCGAACGCAGCTCATACATATTTGGTTTTTTTTAAGATTTATTTTTAAGTTATTTTTTTTTTAAGTTAAGTTATTTTTAAGTTACGTTTTTAACTTAGCCATAAGTCCCCAAAGCAGCTATACGTCCAAATATGGAGTGTGTTGCATCAATCACAAACAAATCACTCAGCTCCATATATGGGCACAAAGGGGGGACACACGGACACACGGACACACAGACAGACATGATCTGCTAGGTCTCATAGTAAGTGCTCACTGCGTTCGCAACCATGCCAAAAACCAATACCAAGTGCACGATTTTAACGAACTGGGACCCAGCTACACCCAATTCACCTGCAGTGCTGCTGTTTTTGGTACTGAATCCACTCTGTTTGCCTGTGTGCTTTAGAGATCGTTAATGCCATTTCCTGAATGATAATGATTCAGCTGCAGATTGTTATGGGTTCATTCCCAGTTATGCTGATTGATCTAATTCATGAATAATAGAAGCATTTGCTTCCCGAAAAATGTTGCCCTCAGCCACTCCATTTAGCACCTCCTCCATTCATTATTCTCCTTGGTCCACTCCATTTAGCACCTCCCCGCACCTCCTCCATTCATTATTCTCCTTGGTCCAAAGTGTGTCTTCATGGCCCTGGCCAATCAGAGATTTGGAAAATCACCCCTGAAATATGATATGTGATTAAGGCAGAAATATTTGTCATGGCACTTCTGCTGTGTAGAGATGGGGAAAGAAAATGGTCTGGCAAAATGAGGGAAATGGAAATTCACCCCAACTACAGAGCAAATGTTAGGCAGCAAAAACAACAATCATCTCCATCAACTGACACCACCTGGATACATAGTAAGGCCCTTGAAATCTGTGAGTGAAAAGAAATAAAAAAATAAAAAAATACTGAAAAGGCTTATTGCGAATGCAGTGAGCACTTACTACAAGTAAGACGCGCAAACGCGGGAAGCGAACGCAGCTCGTACATATTTGGTTTTTTTTTAAGTTAAGTTTTATGTGGACCTGGCCCCTTTTGTGCCCATATATGGAGCTGAGTGATTTGTTTGTGATTGATGCAACACACTCCATATTTGGACGTATAGCTGCTTTGGGGACTCCTTATATGGTTATGCGGGACAGACAGACAGACACACAGACAGACATGATCTGCTAAGTGCTCACTGCGTTCGCAATCACTGCGTTCGCAATGAGACCTAGCAGATCATGTCTGTCTGTCTGTGTGTCTGTGTGTCCCCCTTTTGTGCCCATATATGGAGCTGAGTGATTTGTTTGTGATTGATGCAACACACTCCATATTTGGACATATAGCTGCGTTCGCTTCCCGCGTTTGCGCGTCTTACTTGTATAGACCTACACAATACATCTTACACTACTAGCTCTTTTGCCCTACTTTGTATTGTGTGTTTAGTTTGTGGTCTCCGCCAGGCCGGAGTCTATGTTTTCGTCCCTGTCAATGGATGCATCCGTCCGTTTGTCCGTCCATCTGTGTGTTTTGAGCAGCTAATCACAGGCACTGCTGGACTCATCGGTGTGAAACTGATGTATTACCTTGTGTTGACCTTGCTTGATAAGCAGAAAACGAGGAGAGAGAGAGAGAGAGAGAGAGAGAGAGAGAGACCCCAGAAACAAATTAGTACTGTGTGTTTTGCTGTGGGTTACTTTCATATTTTATTTTGTCTATTGTGTCATTGTCATATGCAGGATATTATACTCGACAATTATAGTTCGACAATAACGTTAAAAAATGAAATATATACATGAAAATATGTACTCATCATGACAATAAAAATAACACCTACCTTTTACTCATGACAATGACAAAGTATTTTTTTCATTTTGTTAGCAGCACTTTCAGCTGCATATTCTGCAGCGTAATATGTACAGGCTGAATTTAAGGATTGTTGAGATGAGGATATATTTTATGTTTTATGTTGCCATAGTCCAGAAAATGAACACCATAAATTAATTTCATGCAGCACACCTGACATTAACCTTTGATGGCACACACTCTTCTGAGTGGCACACATTAGATTCCACACAATGGATAGTTCTATGAGGAAGATGACATTGAAATGATATGATTCAACAAAGGCAAACATGAAAACTGAGTAGTCACGGTTGGCCAGCGGCAAAAGGGATGACAATCTATTGAACTCGATCCCCTGGACACTGGATCCAGGTAACAGGCATTGTGCGGCAGATGTCCCAGGCTGGGGCCTCGTCCGTCATTGAAGGGGGTGACCGCGAGACAGAAATCTCTCCTTGTTTGTCCTGCCTCACTCTGGCTGATGAGCAGCAGCACAACCCGATAGGGTTCAGAGGACGTTGGACAGAGGTGAAAGTTGGGTGGGGTGGGGTTTCTGTCCGATACCAGCTAGTGAGACGTTCAGCCCGTGCCAGAGTAGATAGCTGAGTATGTGTTGACTGCAGGGTTTTGTATCTTGGCAATGAGGGGGGTGTAATTTGGCACTTTTTATACTGACTTGCCAGTTGATAAACATATAGTCCTTTGTTGTGGTACATAGGCTACTTGCTGTAAATCCTATATACTTCGTTGACCAGGGTCTCCCAGTGGTCTTTACTTGGTCCCCTCCTGTTTACCCTCTACACCAAATCTATTCACCGAAAATAGCTGATCTACATGTTTCGCAAAGCACCATATAGCATCTCAAAATAAAGGATAAACAACATGAACATGAACCATGTTCATCTGGTATTAAACTCTTTTCCATCCATAAAGGGTCACTACACACAGTGCACAGCCAACACACACCGCTAGAGATGACTAAAAGGATCACAAGCAAATAAAGCCTAAAGTCAAGGTGTCGTGTATATAGCATCATATCAAGTGCATTATTTTTTGGATAGTTCACTTAAAGGACCACTTTTCAACCTATCTTCATTATAATAGGTCCTCACTAATAATCATGATAAAATGGCACGATCTTTTCTACTCAGTCTGTGTCTCATAGGACGGCTGTGGGCATGCAGTTTAGAAACCGTCTTCCAGTGACCGTCTTTTTTTTAAAAACGAGATTGTTTTACAAAAATATTTAGATTTTCATTATCGTGAGAACGATGGCTTCCATTTTCGCATTGCAACTTTTCAGGACTATAAAGCCTGCAGTTTTTATTAGCTTGTATTCCGCATCGATGATTTCTAAACTACCCACAGCCGTCCTATGAGACACAGACTGAGTAGAAAAGAATTGCACCATTTTTTTCATGATTATCAGTGAGGACCTATTATATGAAGATGGGTTGAAAAGTGGTGAAGTGGTCCTTTAATGTACGTGTACCGCGAACCAACACTTGAGGCAAGATAACAAATGTTCGTATGTATTAAAAGAGAAACTGTATTCCACACTATACTGTATGTACAGTGCTTAGACTGACAGTACACATAGCCTATCATGTGATCATTGGAATTAAGGGACCAGGAGTCACTCAGCAGCATCCATAAAAAACGGACAATAAAGAAGGCCTCTCAAATAGTTGAATCGTTGGAATCTCTAACAAACAACCCCCCCCTTCCACCTGATGGACTGGTGAACACATAGGTTGCATACAGTATATATTCAGGTTTTTAATTATTAGTACTTATAGAATAGATTTTTAATTGCGAACGCAGTGAGCACTTACTATGAGACCTAGCAGATCATGTCTGTCTGTCTGTGTGTCTGTCTGTGTGTCTGTGTGTCTGTCTGTCTGTCCCGCTATCCAAATATGGAGTGTTGCATCAGCAATCACTCAGCTCCATATATGGGCACAAAAGGGGCCAGGTCCACTCAGCTCCATATATGGGCACAAAAGGGGCCAGTGATTTGTTTGTTGTGGACCTGGCCCCTTTTGTGCCCATATATGGACACAATTTATTCTAATTGTTATTGCAATTTACGATCTGCGTTCGCTTCCCGCGTTCGCGCGTCTTACTCGTATATTATGCTTTTAACCAT
Organism: Protomyctophum bolini; assembly: GCF_963924005.1. Taxonomy (NCBI): domain Eukaryota; kingdom Metazoa; phylum Chordata; class Actinopteri; order Myctophiformes; family Myctophidae; genus Protomyctophum; species Protomyctophum bolini. Next base: position 27,950,426 of record NC_137867.1, on the reverse strand, counting down.
ATTACTGCCACCTGGTGGACGGAAGAGCCAACACTTGACTGCGACCCAGATGTACTTTGTTTTAGTGTGATGCATGTCCATTTGTGGTGTAAAATTTAGATTCTAAATATTTATCGTCAATGCTAGCGAGCTAAAAATAATAGTGATCCCATTTGATATAAAGCTTATTTGACGGAGCATTCCGCCAGGAGCTGCTGGTTGGATTCTAATTGGCGGAACGCTCCGTCATGAGCAGTTTTTGTACACCTGGAGCATGTAGTGAATACAGCACTTCAAAAAATCTATTATCAGGCAGCCTGTGCAATGAAGCAAGAGCTGATGGCAGAAATATTTCCAATTCCAGTCACAATTTCTGACAATTTCTGTACTAGCTAGAGTTTTTAAACAACTGCAACCAGAGAACAAAGTACAGGAGCAGCAGGCATGAATCCATTTCTCTGCATAATAAAGTCGGATAGAGTTTTAGGGTTTGAAATATTGACCAGATCCTAGACTTAAATTCATTATTACTTGAATGAACTTATGCAAATAATGATTTGTTTGTTAATCATTGTAGTACAGTTCATCAGACATACTGTATGAGTCATGACGAATCGGGTCAGGGCGATAAACTGTTGGTGTCAGAAAACTGGTAACCAGATTTTGATTCTGGATGTTGTTTTCCTGTGAGACTAATACCATCCAACATTCCATGCACTACTTCCGAAACACAAACATGTTAACATACCCAATGCATTTAATACATGGCATTTTACAGAAGAGCTCAGAAACCACATCTGATCAGAGAGAGAGAGATAATCTTCAAACCTCCGCAAGAGAGGCACTGATAATGCATTCAACAGTATTCAACACCTAGGGCTCCATCTTGCACCACCCTTATCCTTTTTATGCCTAAACGTATTTGACATTTTTTACTATTTTGAAAATAATTTTAAAATGGTTCAACTAGCCGATCTACATCTACATGTTGTGAGCTTGTAGATCAGCTATTTGAACTATTTTAAAAGGTTTTTTAAAATAGTAAATTTGCAAATAAGTTAAGGGTTAAGGGGTGGCGCAAGATATAGCCACTAGTGTACTAAACAAGTAAACAGCTATGTAGATTTCAGTTCAGCTTGTAACAACCTGAAGACTAATGTTCTCCTGAAAACATAGCAACAGTTGAATGTCACCCCTTCCATTACACCCTGCATGGCAGGGTGAATAGCACCATGTCTGAACGCATGATCATCAACACTGGTGCCCCCCACTGGTCTGTCAGTTCTGATCATCAACACTGGTGCCCCCCAGGGTCTGTCAGTTCTGATCATCAACACTGGTGCCCCCCAGGGTCTGTCAGTTCGCCGGTTCGGTTCACCTTGTACAGTAATGAATGCACATGGAGCATTGACAATGTAGATGAGAAGCTGTCTTTATTGTTCTTGAAAGGTGTATGCTGATAAAATACTGATTTGACATAGAAGGATGATTTGGCTTTTCGTATCAAATTGTTTCTTAGCTGACAATCGGAGCATAACTGAACCACAGAGTAAAAATAATAATAAAACAAACAAAACTAAATAATTTAAAGATGTGTGTTGGTCAGAGAATACATACCAGAAGTTTAAACAAAAAAAGTCGCGTAAAAATGTTTCTTCCACGATAATGTAAAAATGACTGCAAGAGAATGAAAGCATCACCCTCATGTTCTCTGAATGCTCCCTGGGGGGTGTTACCACCCTTGTTGAGAAAAGGTAATCTAGACAAAGGCAGAGCTTTTTGGAATGTCAGTGATCAAAGAGGCTGAATTTGGTTGATCAAAGTCTGGTGATGGGGAGAAGTCCATGCACAGAGAGAGTCCTGGCTAGATGCCAAAAAACACCAAAAGCAAAGTACATGGGGCATGGATGATGGTACAGTTGGTACTAGGGGTGTAACGATATATTTGAACAGCGATACGATACTTATCACGATACATGGTTGACTATACGATACATAGACGATATTGGTTCATTATGGCGATCCGATACGATTCAATGATTTGAAATCGATACAGTAACTATTTCAAATACATTGACATTATTGTAAACTGAGTAATTAAACCCCTCTTTTTTTTCTAGGTAGTATTGATACAATCGATTAATTGCATAGCAAAACGATTCGATACTGATTGTTTTCATTGCAAAACGATACGATACGATACATAGTCAATGTTGCCGTTTTAATTTCTTCTTGAAATTAAAATCGATTTTTCGATGCAGTTACTATATCGTTACATCCCTAGTTGGTACACTTTTGAGATAGGGGGACTGTATTCAAGATATGTACATATGCTGCCAAGAAGGTTTAAGATGCTGAGCAGAGGAGAATTTGTAGAGAAATGATGATTTCGATTTTCTTTTTTTCCCCTTTTTTTTTTACATCTAACTCTTGGCTGTTATTACATTGATGAGATACTATTTGCCCAATATTTTGGTCAAATTACAAAAGCGGGATCATATTGCTTTACTATTCAGCATGCAAATGTGAAATGACTTAAAATTTTGAGGTTAAACGGCTGGAAATATTCACCAGAAATATATTCAACAATCAATAACTATATCCGAATGATTTGTACAATAAATATAAATTAAAATGCTGTTTCCATCTGGCAATATGCCTGGCAAAGGGCAGATAAATAAATGTACATGTTATAACTAGCATACTGTGCTCCCTGAGTCCCCGTAGCACAGGTCTCTTATTTGATCAATACGCATTTGTCGCATTTTGTTAGGGTTCCAAAGTTTGCAGGACCGGCCTGTTTAGAACAAAATGCCACGAAATCATAAACGCAGCTTCCAATTGCTGTGAAACTTTACGCACACAGTACAGTCCCACTTGTCAAATTGGTCTCATGGTGGCGACCTTTTGGGATGACTCTTGAACTGTAGGTCATACAATCAAAATGATTTCCCCCCTGGATGCCTCAACCATTTCCACCTCACAATATTGATACCATTTTGCATTTGCTTTGCAAAACAGAGCTTTTGCTCACCCAAATTGGTACACCTTATCTGTAGTCATGTGATCAAGATGTATCCGTCAGATTTTTCACATTCCATTCCGATTGACTATAATTCAATTTCAAAGTAGGTCCGATCAGTGGGAAATCTTGCACGGACACTTCCACTAGGCCACATTCCATTCCGAATAATAATAATAATATGTTTTATTTATAACGCACTTAACATTAAATTCTCTTTATTGTTAATGGCATTTAATGTTTGTGTTAGGGACAAGATGGCGTAAATTGTCCCTTCATTGTCAATGGTGTTTTTAAAACAAACATTGAACTAAAAACAAACCTACGTAGGAGGGGCTATCGCTCCTCAAAAAATGCAGAAGTATTTAAAAGGACTAAAATAAGAATAAAGACAATTAATGCATTCCGTGGTCATGGTCACTAGCTGGCTCCCAATCTCCTTCAGAATCGATTTCAAACTCCTCACAATATACACGGCCAAGTCCGGTCTCGCTCCACCCTACTGTACATCGCTGATCTAATCTCACCTTATGTCCCAACTCGCTGCCTGAGATCTTCAACTAAAGAGCTCCTAGTTTCCCAAACTTGCAGGCTAACGTTCGTCGTTCAAAGGAGATCAGACTTTCAGCACCATAGTGCCTATACACTCTGGAACACACTGCCCTTAGAGATACAACACGCTGAATCAGTGTTTTCTTTTGAAAATGCACTTTTATAGATTAGCCTTCACTGCTAAGCTCTATTAATATTTTAGTTTTTCCCTGACTTACTATATTTCTGTTGTGTAAAAATAAATGCTGCTTATTTTGCTGTTTGTCTATATGTAAAGCACTTTGTAATGCAATTTTGAAAGGTGCTATATAAATATAGTATTATTATTATTATTATATTATTATTATGGTCACCTATACAGCTAAAAAGTTAAAAGCACACAAGGCAATTAAAAGTCCAACTAGGCAAATGGCCTTGTTAAAAAGAAAAGTCTTAAGTCCCCTTTTAAGATTGTCCACGCCACGGATTGTGGTGCTCTGGGAGGGTATTCCACAGCCGAGGAGCAGCTGAGCAAAAGGCTCTCCCCCATAGTGAGGAGATTGTTTTTTTTCTCCCTTGAGAGTGTTTGAATTACCAGAGCGGAGGGAGTGGGTGGAGGTTGGGTGTTCAATGAGGTAGGAAGAGGTGCTGCTGTGGATGTGCTGATGGGTGAGGAGGCAGACCTTGCATTCAATCCTGAAGGAGACGGGAAGCCAGTGTAGGGAATGGAGTATGGGTTTGATACGTTTGTATTTCCTCACTCTCATCAGGATCCTAGCAGCACTGTCCTGGATGTACTGGAACTTCTGGATGCTCTTGCTAGGGATCCGGAGGAGAAGTGTGTTGCAGTAGTCGAGCCTTGAGCCAGCCAAAGACTAAAGGTAAGAGGGGGAGGTTACGAATTGACCTGGTGTGGGGTGCAGATTAAAATGGCCTCTGTCTTGGAGCTGTTGAGTTGTAAGAAGTTGTCAGTCATCCACACCTATATCTCCTCAAGGCAGGTGGTTAGTGTGGATGAAGGTGGCGACAGGGGGGCAGAGGGGAGTGGGACAGTCCTGGGGTAGAGTTGGGTGTCCTCAGTGTAGCAATGGTAGGATATCCCATGCCAACTGATGATACGACAAAGGGGGAAGAGGGTGGGAGGACGGAACCTTGGGGTATGCCACAGGTGACAGGCTGTGTCCGGGAGTAAACGCCTCCCAGGGAGACACGCTCGGTTCTGTCTGTGAGGTAGGAGGTGAACCAGTTGAGTGCAGAGTCGGTAAGTCCTATGGTGAAGTGAAGGCGGTCGAGAATGGTGTGGTCAACTGTGTCAAATGCCACAAGTCCAGGATGAGGAGGGGGAACAGTTATCAGCCGCCATCAGCAGGTCATTAGTGACTCTTACTAGTGCTGTTTCTGTGCTGTGGGCTGAGCGGAATCCTGATTGAAAACTTACAAGGGCGCATGTTGATGGTTTCATCTTGCTGATGATGGCCTCCATTATCTAGGATGCTGTTGCACTGATCCTCTGTGGTGTCGCTGTGATTGGGTGATTGTGGTTTGTGGTTATTTACAGTATGGTGGAGAAAAGTCGCTTGGAGTTACCAGAGTTGTTGTTGATAATATTGGAGTAGAATAGTGCATACGGTAGGTCTTCTCAAATTCCATTCTAATTGGCTATGACTGATTTCCAAAGTTTCATTGTGAATAACTCACTCTTTCACTAGTAGACAAGGTGAAAGGATAAGGATGAGCAGCAGAGAAACTGAGAGAGATGATACAGCAAATGTCGACCATCTTCAGTGCATATGATTTATTTATTATGACATACTTTATTTGCCATGAGTGGGGGCCTGGGGGGTTAAGCTTGTATATCACCAAAATGCCACACTGAACTGTCACCACTAGCAAATTATCTGCAGAAGGATCTCCCAAGTAACTAAAGATGTTGCAGATGGTGAAATGGAATTGATAACTGAGGAGACACTGTAGTTTTTCCACATGCAAAGGAACCAAAACACAAGGTTATTAAAATAATGGCTTTTGTTTGTGACCCGCATCAAAGTTTCAGGTAGTTCTTTGCTTAAAAGTCAGCTGCATCATTTATGATGCATGAAACTTTTAGTACTGTATAGTAGATGATGATGTACATGCCTGTGTCCTTATTTAGGTGTATGGCCACCACAAGCCACCAGAACAGCTTCAGTGCACCGTGGCTTTTTTTCATTCATTCAAACCTTTATTTATTCTTGAAAGACATTTACAGTGTCGTCGAGATACAACATAATACAACATTTTTAGCAATAAAACAGAACAGAACAGCAACATTTCCTCATTGCGTGATGTAGCTGTTTAAAAACAGTTGCAGACACTTGGGGGTAATTCTGCAATCAAAGTTAAAATTGACCGTATGGGAGAACAGATCTTGCGGGCCGGAACCGGCCTTTAAAAAAAAGAAAAAACAATTACGATTTTAAGTATTAGTTATTATTATTCACTCATATTTTTTGAATGTTCCATTGTTCATCACTTCAATAAAAAAGCAGGCCTGCATAAAACCAAGGTTTGTATAGCCATTTACAAATTTCTGCTGAGACGGTATTTGAAATTTAAATATTCTATTTTCAAATGGTTTATTGCCGCTCCATAAATAAAAAAAGCATCTCTCATAGCAAATGGCTTCTAGGCTACAGGTATGATACCAATAATGAAAATCAATTATGTACTGTAAGTAGCTGTTCTTATTATAATTTGTGTGATGTAGTGTAGCTATAGCATGCACAACAGGAAGAAAAACAAAGCCAAGTGACAGCTTTGTACGTAAACATGCGTGAGCATGCTTGCAGTCCGCGACTGCATGGTTGCACCGCTCCGGCCCTCATGAAGTCACATTTCGTCCAATGCGGCCCGGCCATATGAGTTCGACATCCCTGGTCTATAACAAGGTATCCCAGAAAAAAAGGACATTTCTTCCATGTGTGCACCTTAACCCGATTAGATCTGATGTTATTTCTGCGCATCAAATCGGCGGGCAATTACAGTACATGTCATATTATGGTTTAAACTTGAAGCCGTGCTCTTTCAGTTAGTATTGAGCTTCAAGTCATAACAGATCGCTGCAGCTAAGTGAGTTGAGGCCCCGACCAAACTAGTCCGGTTGGCGATCGATGTCCGACTAGAATTCCAGACCAGGTCCCGAACTGTTGATAGCACCGTGCTGATGATAAGCTGACTCTATCCAACTTCTTCTGCGGCTGACATCAGTGCGGTGGAGACCTTTAATAGTGGTGCTAGAGGAAAAGCTGTACGTGGTATGGTTCACCATGGAATCTGCCTATTAAGGAAATTAAGGATCAATTAGTTAGGCTTCGTCCTCCGTTTTCATGGACATCTGCCCATTAGATTTTGAGATGACTTGTGTGCAAGTGGAAAGGTTAGTTTAATGGTGGCATTAGTGGGACGGCTATGCAGTCACATAACATTAGATTGAATCCTCTGGTGTTTATGAAGTTGGAGAAACAATTCAGGGGCAATCCAGCCTGTAGTTGTCGGTATTATTTGACCCCCACTAAAAAAAAGTTGGTATTTTTCTTGCTCAAATTGTGGGACTGAGCTGAATGGTTCAGATTTCAGAATCAGATGCTCCTATTATACCAGTAAGACGCGCAAACGCGGGAAGCGAACGCAGCTCGTACATATTTAAGTTAAGTTATTTTTAAGTTAAGTTTTTAACTCAGCCATAACCATATAAGGAGTCCCCAAAGCAGCTCCATTATGGGCACAAGTTGGACCACGCCATCACACTCATGTCACCATGACTCAGCCATAATTTAAGAAGTCCCCAAAGCAGCTCCATATATGGGCACAAAAGTGTGACACACGGACAGACAGACAGACATGATCTGCTAGGTCTCATAGTAAGTGCTCACTGCATTCGCAATTATTTTCTATTCTATATTATTTGTCTACTATTTTTGAGTGGTGCAACCACTCCAAGGAACAGCAATGTCCGTGTTCACCTATGTGTCCCCGCCTATGTGTTGGTTAATGAGCACCAGTATAATGAGTACCAGTAGGGGCGCTGTTGTGCCAGAAACGGAGAGAGAGAGTGCTGCACTGTTGCCTGCTAATGAGAGAGGGGGGGGGGTGTGTGTGTCACTAACACAAACAATAAATGCCATTAACAATGAACAGAGTTTAATGTTTGTTTTGTCCATGTTTGTTTTCTGATAATTACGTCATAAAAGATATATAGTCTCTTAGCAATTAACTTATAGCTGCTCCAGAATATATCCAATTCGACGATGTTGGAAGATGATAACAGCGCCCCTCACTTCACACGGGTGTGATTTTTTTTTAAATTATTCAAAAACTGTCCTATATTATTGCGAACGCAGTGAGCACTTACTATGAGACCTAGCAGATCATGTCTGTGTGTGTGTCTGTCTGTCTGTCCCGCTATCCAAATATGGAGTGTGTTGCATCAGCAATCACTCAGCTCCATATATGGGCACAAAAGGGGCCAGGTCCACTCAGCTCCATATATGGGCACAAAAGGGGCCAGGTCCACATATACAGTAACAGCGGGACAGACACACAGACAGACAGACAGACAGACATGATCTGCAGGGTCTCAGCTGCGTTCGCTTCCCGCGTTTGCGCGTCTTACTGGTCTATTCCCCTGTCACAGGGTAATGGTATGGTAATCTTTCTAGTTCTTATGGCTTCATTCTGCAAGTATCTTTGACATTTTTTATTAGACACTTTTAAAGAGCCATGCCAAATCACATGTTCTGGGAGTTTCTGCTATTGCAACTGTTTCAATTCAATTCAATCGGGTTCAAGCATGGCAAATCTTCATGATAGCTCTTTTAATCTCCAAATCCATTCCTCTCAGTGAGCGCTTATTCATTTATAAAATGAATATCAGAACTGGTCTGTAGGCAAACATATAGTTCAGCCGGTCTGCAGATACAGGCTTAGCCCTGGTTCTTGACTCTCGTATTCATACGAGAGTCAAGGCTTAACTGCACCCTGTTTTTTGCGCTCGCTACATTTACAACTTTTACATTCGGAATTCAAATATAAAGTACTCACAATTTGTCCCACGGGTGTTAGTTAGTTGCTGCTCCAGCGATTAGAATTTCTGCATCCCGCGTTGTTTAATATAAAGCATTTTTATCCGAGCTGTTATTTTGCCATTGGCTTTCAACTACGCGCCCCTATCGGTCGGGAGGAGGGTGGCACTCGGTGTGTTCGATATAGGTATACGCTGACCGCCCTGCCAATACAGACTAATAGGCGAGTGCGCTCCCGGTGTGCAACTGTGGATTTCCCAAACGAACCCCGTTTGAAAAAAGTAGCCGGGGCGCTCGGATAAAAATGCTTTTTATTAAACAACGCGGGATGCAGCAATTCTAATCGCTGGAGCAGCAACTAACTAACACCCGTGGGACAAATTGTGAGTACTTTATATTTGAATTCCGAATGTTTATATATACGTAAAAGTTGTAAATGTAGCGAGCGCAAAAAACAGGGTGCAGTTAACGTCATGACTGTCATGATAATCATCATGGCAGTCATGTATCAGGGCTAATACAGGCTGTGCAGAACAGTGGCTATCGGACAGTGAAACGTGCGACCAATTGCTTTCTGTCCATATTGCTGGGCTCTTTTTTCAAACTGGTTCCCGGAAACACTTCCTCAGTAGTAAAAGGCAATTTGCACTGTGACTTAAAGCAGGTAAACCATGCAGGATAGATAACCAAGTGCTTTATTAAAAAGGAAAAAATGTAGTCCTCTCTTGAAAGCATCAACAGACTGTACTCAGATGGTCTGAGTGAGTCAGTCGAGGGGCAGCTGAGCAGAAGGCCCGGTCGCACATGGTTTCGAGCTTAGTGGGGACTGGGGAGGCGAGGAGGCGCATCCCAGTAGCTACGTAACTACCGGTAAGCATTGTAACTTACCGCTACTTTTTGGTAGAAATGGTTTCCTCCTCTTCCATACAGTAAGTAGAGCAACAGCTACGTCTGCATGATTCCATTAAAGTTAATAACATTTGATCGCCTGGTTGTGCATGGCATGCAGCCACACTCCCCAGGTGCCCAGTGCTGTTTCTGCCCCTGGGCACTTTTGAAGCAGCTGTAGTGATGCAGCTGTAGCGATGTTTCTCAGACTGCTGCCTGTCTGTCCTATTATAATTTATTTCAGCATTGTTTTTCGCGAATGTAAATCTAAATTTACATTTCATATTGGGTACCATATACACATTTAACAAAACACCCTGCACCTCGTCAGAAAATGTTTATTATGGGGGGGAAATATTCCTATGTTGATGTAAGTAAGGGAATCGCTGTGTCAGTGATATTTTAAATACAGACATTTAGAAGGAATAAGCAAAATCCAATTCCTCCCCTTCCATGTTTGTGTCTTCTCCTGCGAGAGCGGAGAGACGGAGAGAACGCTGCAGATTCTGAATTTCTGAGAGCTAGTGACGTGTGAGCCGGGGGCGGGCCTGGTGTGAGAGCTGTTGACTCTGATTGGCTTGCCACATCTTTTCCGCACATCTTTTTCTTGTTTTAATTGGCTGGGCCGCACATCTTTTGGCCACGTGACCAACTTTACAATTGTTAAAATAGATACTGTACATACTATACTATGTGTACTATAAAGTGCTATGACTACATAAAATGCAATTCTAGTGTTGTCTATGTAATAAGCTACTGTATAGTCTGTTTAAAAATACTATCTAAGTCTACATGAAGTGCTATCTAAGGGGCTAGGCAAGTGCTACGGGCCATGGTGAAGTCTGAAGAGGTGGGTTTTCAGACTACGGCGGAAGATTGGGTGTGAGGCTGCAGTTCTGATTGTGATGGGAAGTGCATTCCATAGTTTTGGAGCCAGAAGGGAGAAGAGTTTGGGACGTGTGGAGCGTTGTCCCGGCGTTTTTAGTGAAGGTACTTCCAGCTTCCCTGCGTTGGCTGATCTGAGTGCGCGGGAGGGTTTGTAGGGTACAATCATACTTGTAAGATATGGGGGAGCCATACCTTTGGTTGCTTTGAATGTCAGCATCAGAACAGCTAACCCCATAGGCCTCCTAGCCTAGGCTCCACACCCCTCTAGCCCCAGCAGGGTAAAGTTAGTTTGTTAGTTTAATTTATTGTCCACAAAGTGGAAATTCGTCTTCGGTCTCAAACAACCGTAACAACAAACGGCAACATCACTTACACACAATTATTAATATCCATTTAAAAAAAAATCTAACGAGACATGGTATCATTTAGTGCCTTAATGGCAAGGAATGAAGGAATTTTTAAAGATGTTACGGTTATCTTTTTGGTAAAAAGCAAACTTAGGCCCATACCACACCAGAACAAATTTTCAATTAGGGTTGATGAAAAAACATGTTGGTATTTCTGTAATAAAGGTTCCCTCTTTTAACTTTGAGTGCCCGGATCTCCCACTTTGTATCGAATATTTTATCCTGTCTGATCTAGGAGCACCTAACTATTTTTTTACTCTTTTGACTAATACTGTACGTCTCCGGTGAGCAGCTGCATGCCTCGTTCTATTTTTTTACTGGCTGTTCTAGACAAAAAGCTTGTAGATTGTGCCGCCTCATATTAAAACCATATTCACCATGGCTCTGCTCACTGTGTGTAGCGCTGCCTGGGTGAGTGGCTGGTGCTGTGGGAGTGAGTAACATGCTCATTGTCTTCTTGACTTTATCACTAGGCAGTGACGAGAAGTCATAGGAGAACACGTGGCTGGTATGGTTTGCCTGTTTCCTCAACACGCAGTATAAGTCATCAAGCCCATTCCCTGTTGAATGAGCAAGGGAGTGGAAGTGCTTAGATGGAATAGACTAGTGTGCAATGATTGAGAGCGTTATCCTGTCAGCTGTGTGAGCACTTTTCCCAGATGTACATTTGCACACAAAAAAAGCAACCTAATCACTGGAGCTTAAAACCAGGAATGAAATGTTATTGTAATTGAGTATAAAGTGCTCTTTTATGGAAGGGTTCTGCATACTTGCATACAGTACATTAGCCTGAAAGCGTTGCTGACACAAGAATGCTGCACGCAAATGTACATTACAGCACAATGTAATTACACATCACAAATTAGTATATTTAACCAGAAGCATCTGCCAGACAATAGAAAATAAATTATGTTGCAAGTGTTTCACTTGGGTCAATTGTGTCAAGTATCAACCAATAAGAACCTTTAAAAATAAAGTAAAATGTCAGTATATTTATGTAAAAAAACACTAAAGATTGTGCTTTTAGTGTCTTTGCTGCAGTGTGGTGGATATTTTCATGACATGGATTAGTTTCACCCCGTCTCCAGCAAGATAAATGCTAATAGATACATGAAAATCAGTAAATTAAGTTCCATGGTCAGTTATTCTGACCTGACACCCAGTTGAACACTGACTGGATTGGAGATTTTCTTCCACTGTCCGCAAATAATGCAGCAAAGAGTGACCTGGCAAGTGTGATGTTACTTATGCTATCTCTACTCAATATGATTTAGAGACACTTGGAGTTTGGTCCACATTGGTCCCTACCCTACTTAGGTCCCTTCCTCTGAATGTAGGCTACTATAGAAATGTCTTTGAGATTTATCAATGTTTTTCTGTAAGAATAGCATTAACTTCTCTGTGGTGTTTTGTGATCGAGCCTAACGGCTGTGCATCTTGTTGACCTTTAAACCCATTAATTATGAATGGGTAGTATTTGTAGGCAAAACTAGCTCTTCAGCATCCCAGACAGAAAACACAACCAGCTTTTTGGCACAGACCTCGTGAAGACGGCTTTGAATAATTGAAGGAGCATTCATTCCTTTACTTCATACTGTAGTAGAGATATACCTGCCCTGTGCAGTACTGTTTGTGTGAAAACATGCTCTTCCAGAGTGAATATACCAGAAAGCTTAAATAAACACAAAATTCTCGACTGTATAGATTAAGTGGGTCTTGGGCAGTGAGGTGTTTGTTAACTGAAAGTTGCTCATGTGTGTGTGTGTGTGTGTGTGTGTGTGTGTGTGTGTGTGTGTGTGTGTGTGTGTGTGTGTGTGTGTGTGTGTGTGTGTGTGTGTGTGTGTGTGTGTGTGTGTGTGTGTGTGTGTGTGTGTGTGTGTGTGTGTGTGTGTGTGTGTGTGTGTGTGTGTGTGTGTGTCAAGCGGTTCAGGTCAAGACAGGGTGCTGTACACGGTGATGTTAGATGTTGTCCCAGAGGCTGCTTTGTGACTTGGAAGCAGCACGCCATGGAAACTCTTGGGAATACCAGTCTAATTTAGCCTGGTTGAGTGGCAGCCCAATTCCCCACCATCTCTCTCTCTCTCTCTCTCTCTCTCTCTCTCTCTCTCTCTCACACACACACACACTAACCTACAACACTAACCTACCCTGACAGGCCTAGGGAACCCCCAGGACAACACCGGCCTATAGGGACAGGAACTTGTGTTTGCTATAGAGAGAGAGAAATAAATGTGTGGTAAGAAGAAAAAGCGAATAGCAGTAGCCTACATGCAGCATCTGTCATCTGAAGATGGTCTCAGTGCAATTTTTCTGCTTTGTTTTCACACTCAAATTGAAATGAATATTTGTGCCGACTGAGTACGCTGGACCTCGGGCCCCGAAAAACCTGTTAGGCTGTCATGTTTTAAAATGACATGCATGTCAATGAGAAATATGTATTCCTTAACAGGCAGTAATGACAAGTGTAGGAAGTGGCAATGGTTGGATAGATATACCTTGACAAGCCTGACTTGTCCCCCTGGCATAATCCTGCCACCTAGCCATGCGAGGGCAAAATGGATAAGACAACTGACCCCCCCTCCCACACACACACACACACACACACACACACACACACACACACACACACACACACACACACACACACACACACACACACACTTTCTCTCTGGCTGTTTCATCTGACATTATGACTCATAGTGTAGGAGATGGAATGAAGGAGGTATTCATGTCGAACACGCATTAAAGTTGGTGCAGAGAACTTGACATAGTAGCTCGCCTCTCATAGGGGGAAAGCATGCAATGATGAATGAAATATAATGAACTAGACTTTCCATTAATGTATCATGAAGAAATCGGATCCTGTCAACACTGGTTTGCTGAGCTGGTAATAACAATTTGGCTTCACTGTGGTTTTAAAACTGTACAATAAATATCTAATAACTTGACAGCCAAGTAGTGTCCAGTAGTGTTTCCAATTCATAAAAAAAAAATCATGCAGTGTTTCTTAAATTTACTGCCAGAATTGTTTCACTCTGTAGTCCCTTCCCTGCCGAGGTCTTTTCAGATGGATAACTTATTTTGTAGACCCCAAACAACCTAGATGAAACAGAAGCAACATGGTGCAGTGTTTCTTAAAGGGACATTTCACCGCTGGAAGAAACTACAGTCACTCAATGTTAATAGTATTTGTAGTTGATAACAGTAGCATAATTTGAAATGTGCACCCTATGGCCAGAATAATTATGAAGTATGTGTTTGATGGGATAGCTGAATTCCTACAATGACCATACTACTTTGGTGTACTGCCCCTCCTTGTGGAGATGGGGAGGCTGCCTGGAGGTGTGACTTAAAGTCCAGGGGAGGAAGTGAAACCACATTTTCATGACAAATCTTTGTCATGAACATGGCGTCATAACTAAAATATCAAACACATTACACACAAAAAACCCCAGGAAAGTGTTTATTGTGTCCTAAACATCATTACAATGAGATTTGGTTGCAAAAGGGGTGAAGTGGCCCTTTAAATATACAGAGATCACAGCCAGACGGGTGCAACAGGTTTTCTTAACAAAGCCCCCCGACACTATGCCATATTGGTCGGATTGGTCATGCAATGTAGGTATTACGGGCCACATAGCGTCTTCCTGAGATGACTTTTCAAACATCATAAAAGCAAGTAAATATTTAATGGTGACATATTGTGTTAGTTGAGTTAATCTCTCTGGGCTCTTTGAGTCACAGAGAAAGGTACTCTAAAAAGGTAATCTAATACAGTAGTATTCCGTAGTTCCAAGACAACCTATTGTTAAGACCTGTCTCAATGTTACCATTTTAACAATAACCACTAGTGATTTAATTATTCTGCAAAGAAATAGGCACTACAAGCCTTACAATGAAAGATAGTGTGTGCTGACGTAGTGCAAGTCTTCTTATACCGCAGAGAACCATCATGACCTATTGGCTCATTATTCTAGTTTAATACCAACCTATCCTGATTCATGAGAAATTGTTCTAACAAAATTGAAAGCCAAAGTTGTTAAGCATTGCCAAATTAATGCTAATATTACACTATAAATGCTGCTGTATACAGTAGATCTGTAGATCATCCTTCAATGATTGGTCAGAACACGTCAGAGAACCTGCAGTAAGAACGTAAAGCACTAGCTGCTAGCAGTGGATGTTTTACTACATGCATGCCACTTCATCGTATGGTTGTTATGCCGACTGCAAACTGTTTTTGTGTGTGTGTGTGTGTGTGTGTGTGTGTGTGTGTGTGTGTGTGTGTGTGTGTGTGTGTGTGTGTGTGTGTGTGTGTGTGTGTGTGTGTGTGTGTGTGTGTGTGTGTGTGTGTGTGTGTGTGTGTGTGTGTGTGTGTGTGTGTGTGTGTGTGTGTGTGTGTGTGTGTGTGTGTGTGTGTGTGTTACACTTACCATAGTGAACTGTAATAAATGCAGAACTTGTGAACAGCTTTAGGGAAATTTGAGGAGGGATGGGTAGTTGCTGCCCCTGGAAATTATGAGGCAAAATATATTAATAATTAATGTTCTGTTTAAAAATGTATTCATGTTCATTAATTTTTCTGATGATTTTCATCCACTGTGTATGTAGAGTGAAGATTTAATTCCCACAAAGCATAGTGGAATTAGTGATGAGCTGCAGTTTTAAACTATCTTAAAATCCAGAGATGGCTGGACTATGACCACAATCTGTCAGGCACAATCCGTCATGCCATCCAGTTTCAACGAGGCTTCATATGATTGCATGTTAAAGTTTGGAAAAACACATTATAACAATTGCTTCAGACTGCTACTGTAAGCCTAAATATATTCATAATAAAGTGTGAATAATAAAGTACAGTAGCAGTAATTAACGTGAGCATATTGACTCCCACCATATAGCGTACATGGTAATGGTATGCGAATGCTATGAAATATAAAACGCATAAAAACTACAGATTTACAATGTCCTAGGGACTACTCTTGGCATGACCACAGGTACATGCATTGAAGATAACGGGTCTTCCTCTTCTCCTTGAGATCGTATCTCTTCCACTGGCATGCAGCACTGTTAAGCTCTTTAAATCACTCTTTCATTCGTTCAGCTTCAGAAAAGAGCAATTACCCATATTGGCCATGGATTGAAGGACTCCGTATGGGACTTGAGATGGCTATAGCATAGCCTCCTGGCCTGCTGCAACCACATCTAAGTGATGAATTCATAGTTTTCATCTTTTCTCCTGCTTATTCCTGCATTATCCCTCTCTTTCAGAAACAGTTTTTCTCTCCCCGGTTCATGCCCAGTGGGAACCTTCATGAATGTTGGAGGGTTATGAGCTGAGATTGAGAAGGAAGAAGAATAATAAATAGAACTCATTTTTGCATCAAACCCAATCCACCTCAAAATACCCCGCCTGCCTCTGATTGGCCCCCCTCCTATAGTAGTAGGGTGCCCGTGGGGCGGGGCATTCTCACACAGAAGACCACATTCTGGCAGCCAGCTCGGTAGCATGCATCGTGATTCGTTAGTCATTAGACTAGTCCCAACCCACACCTCCAGGGTTCGAGTCCCACTGCCACAAATTTTTTAACAACTGCAGACTATTTCTTTTTGCAGATTATAGTATAGTTTTAGACCACGACGGAGGAGCACAGTCGAGTGAGTTGCCATGTCGAACGTTGCAAAGTTCGCTAATGTCGACTCAGCCCCGTTCGAGTTGCAACCCAGTAGGCACAGAATAGTAAATGATTACCCACCCAAGGCAATGCCAACACAGAGCAATATTTCCCACCACGGAGCAAAGATGGCAGTGTCCCACCACGGAGCAAAGATGGCATTGTCGGTAGGCCAATCAGAGGCAGGCGAGGGCGGGTCTTTACACAACCAGGCCGCAATTTTTAATCACGCTGGGTCAGATTCCAATAGCTTCATTTTTGAACACACGTGAAGGTGTGTTCTGTTTCCAGTTCAAATCTGCTGCTGAACTCCCACTTCTCACACAGGCATTGACCATAATAATATGGAGGTCTTAACGATTTAGCAAATTAATAATGAATTTATTAGTGAATTAAAAATGTGAAAACGCACCCAGGGCGCAGTACTTGTGTCACTGTGACCGCCGTAGCTCCTCACTGCCTGCACCAATCACTCCCACTTTTCACACAGGCATTGACCATAATAATATGGAGGTCTTAACGATTTAGCAAACTAATAATGAATTTATTAGTGAATTAAAAATGTGAAAACGCACCCAGGGCGCAGTACTTGCCCCCCCCCCCCGGCCACAAGGCGGCAAGTATTTCACAACGGGTAAGGGCTAGTAGTTATAAATTATAAATCCGTAACCAACTATCAATCTGCTGTGAATCGAATCACAGGAATAAAACAATATAGAGCCTGTATCAATCACCCCTTAATTTACCGGTATATAAGTTTACACCAATGGCAGGTTTTCACTATACAGTATCTGACCAGTGTCTCTTGACAAGAACATCACTCCCTTTTCATCTCGGAAAATGGCTGAAATAGGAGCACTATCAGAACTGAATAATTAAGTGAGGAGGAGAAAAAAAGGCAATTCTGTCTGACTGTCAGGCTAATATGATCCTGTTGTTTTGAGTCAATCTTGAATATCAGTAACTCGTCTACATGCCTCCCATTTGGGACCCACCCTCCCATTTAAATTCTATTAAATTAAAAATTAAAAGAGTGATCTAATTACTTAAAATTCCACATGAGCAGCAGGTGTCTACATGACTTAATTAGTCTTATCTATCTTCAGGGGTCAGGATGCCTATACTACCCCCACGTAGCTGGAAGATTTAATTAGAAAAGTTAATCATGAAAATGCAGGTGTTAGTTGAAGGTGGAATGGCAGAGATAATAATGGCTCGTTTAAGCTGCCTTGTCAGAAAATCCCTTCGTTTTGCATTTGCAACCTTTCGCATTTGCAACCTATCGCTTTAACATACAGTATGTCTACAGTGCTATTGTATTGAATGACATCAAATATTTAGATACCGGTATGCCAAAAAAGAATCATTATCTTCAATGTATCTTTCAACAATGCAAGTGAAAAATAATTCTTCAAATTCATCAGATCCTTTTGCTGCTAGTGCTATAATGTGTAGATCCTAGATGTGTGAACGGAAAGTCAAAACATTTCCATTTCAAATAGGCATGGAGCAACACTGTATATTGAATAGCAGAAAACATGCCTATTGCCTACAGTATATTGAACCCTAAAGGGTGAGGTCACGTGCACACATCCGCCTGGGTTACAGCAGACTGCTGGGCGAGCGCTGGTGCTTTGGCATGGGGGGTCAGATCAACATATGGAGTGAATTCTGTACTGGCCAGGGTTTGATGAGGTCAGATCAACATATGGAATGTCAGAACAGGTCAGCTCCATATATGGCGATCTGAGGGTGGCAGCAGGGGCAGTGTCTTGAGTGTACAAGGTTTGATGAGGGCCCAGGTAGGGCCGGGCCTTCATTTTCGGACTTGTTGAAACTCTAGTTTTCGCCGGCTGCCGGGCGTGGCTGCACTAATAACTTCGGGACAGGCCCATCTAGAGTTTGAATGGACAGGTATCAGTCAAAAGGGAGACATCGAAGAGAAGGACGGGTAGGTATTTCAACATATGGAATGTCAGCATAGATCAGCTCCATATACTGTATGTAGATCTAAGGGTTTGAGGTCAAATGTAGAGTTGCTGTAGTCTGGTGGAAACACTCCCCCTGCTGGACAACATTTGCATTCTGCCAGAAGGGTGAGTCTGGAATCTCTCAGGCAGAGATGATGTACCCCCCCCCCCCCTGTAATTATTGTAATGGGTACCCGGTATGCAAGCATGTTCCGTTCGGTACCTGCACAGTTGGTAGTGCTGTCGCCTCACAGCTAGAAGGTCCTGGGTTCGATTCTCGCTCGGGACGCTGTGGGTGCTGGGGGCGTGTTTCCTCCTCTGCGTCATCAGTGCCCATACCCGAGGCGGGGTTGGCGAAAGGGCCCTTCTGTGTGGAGTTTGCATGTTCTCCCCTGGTTGGAATAACGTGTTCCTTCCACGCGCTACGTCCAACCAGGGAAACTTCCCCCTGTCAGGTGTAAAGGAGCAACTTGGACACTCAGGCATGAAGGAAGCATGAGTTCAAGTCCGTTGCTCCCCCATATATGGGGACTAGGTTGGCGGAGGGTGTGTACTGTGTAGAGCCCAGGATCACATTAGATAATTGACACAGGGGTGAAAAATGGGTTACAGAATCAAATTGCGCAAACGCTCCGTCATTTAGATATATGCAGTGAGTGTACACATTATTATTAGCTGCTTCCAACTAGTAGTAAGTGGACTAATAAGTGGCCGAATAATTGACAAGGCTGATTGGAAGGCTGCGATGCAATATTACCACTACTACTTTTTTGGGAGGCCCCTGGAAGCTTTAGGCCCGTTTCAATTGAAACGATTGAAACATATATAAGGCCGCCACTGATGGTAGTGCAAAAATATCTTGCTTTTCTTCTCGTTTCCACTATTTTCCATAGCACTATTGTTATGTACCTGGCCTAGGGGGTGCCAAGATACACAACAAAAAACAGGGGAGACGCAGTTGACCAAAGAAATAGAATTTATTAACTAAACAAAAACAGTAAATTAAGGAACAAATCATGATGAACCAGGTGAAGTGTGGAGATCAGTAGTCAGTGGTGTAGTGCGTGTATGCATGAGTGAAATGTATGTGTGTGCGTGTTGTATGGATTAACATAAATGTTGAGAAGTGTGCATGGTGGAGTGCAGGAGGCAAATGAAAAGAACAGATCTGTGGAAGGACTGGGGAAGCAGGCATTTATAGGGCGTCGACACCCGGGCCCAGGTGCGAGCTACTTAGGCTGAACATCATGTCTAGCTCTGCTCCCCAATCCTATTGGATACAAAGAACAGAGGTTACTATAGGGCAAACCGTAAACACAACATATACCTAAACCAGACAACTATAGAGTAATATACATATAACACAATATAGGGAACCGTCACACTATTACAAGCTGTGAACATTGAGGTTTACCACTAGGAATGGGAACAGATTAATGAAGTAAATCATTAGGGTGCTTGTAATTTATTTCCCTTACATCTTGTAGCTCACTGTAAGCTGTATATGCCTCTATTTTTATTTTATTTGTAGATACTGTTGCTTTTATATCTCATCTGTACAGAGTTTTGATGCCACGTGGTCTCTGACTGCTGCCCAGCTCTAAGGAGTATGAAATGTGTTACGAAGCCCTTTGGTATACTATCCATTGTTTTTTATCCCACGATTTTTTAACCCATTTTTCACCCATGTGTCAATTATCTAATCTGATCCTGGGCTCTACACATCCTCCGCCAACCTGGGGAGAGCAACGGACTTGAACTCATGCCTGAGTGTCCAAGTTGCTCCTTTACATCTGACAGGGCGGAGTTTCCCTGGTTGGACGTACAGTAGCGCGTGGAAGGAACACGTTATTCCAACCAGTTCCTTTCCCCTCCATCAGGCGCCCCGGCTGGCCAGGGGGAGGCAGTTTAGAGACCAGAATTACCATTGTCTCTTGCCCAGTTGTCTTTCTACTCCTTTTACTACATAATGCAAATGAGGGAAATATACAGTAGGGATTGGGAAGCTATTTGAGACAATACGGCTGAGGCACAGGTTATTTGGTTCACAAGGCGAGTCTAGCCCAATGAAAATCATCTGAGGTGTGGCCATTGACCAGAGTTGTCATAAAAAACAATTCACTTCATGAGTTCTGTCAAGATATTTTATAAAAGAAGGCACGGCTATCTACATAATTTTCTCTGCAGCAATTTCAGCTGGAAGATTTGCCGCACTGGGAGGAAAACTGCAGCTGGGGAGAAATGGATTGCATTGCAGTCAATGAGGGCAAGGTGGACCAGCTTATGAACAAACACTATTTCTGAACGATTGTGACCTTTGAAAATACTCTGTCCAGGACAATGATGGGTATACAGTATTCTTTCTTTTTGTGATTAGTGAAAAATTAACAAATGACTCAAGCAGTGTAATTCAGACAGAACCTGTGGTTTGTAGTTGCAAGTGTCTCTTTAATGTTTATTTTTTTCCAGACACAGTAAAGCACATAACCTAGAGCACATGGGGGTCTACAGGGGTGTAAGACAGGTGGACTTCCTCTGACAAAACGAGGACGGACAACTTGATCCAAGGAAACATCTGACAGAAAATAATGATTTGGGCTGAGCCAAGAGCAATTCATTGAACTTTTTTTTTGTAAGCGCCATGCGCACATCTCAGTTGTCTTTTTGTCTATAAATTATTACTGTGCATGTTATTTTTCTTTTCTTTTTTGTCTCTTGAATGAGTCTGTTCTGAGATCAGTCTGTTGTCAGTCCATGACAATGTTGATGTGTTTCATCTCTCAACAGTAGGCTACAGCTCTGCAACTCCAGGGTGATGTGATTTCAGCTCTCAGTATGTTTAGAGGTATTTTCAAAAGAGTAATAAAAGTAAAGAGAAAGTGTCCAACGGATGTAACCTCCAGCAAACATTTTAAAATCTCAATAGACTGGGCATTAACTTGCACAAAAGTACCCAAAACACCTTAATCGAGGCTACATTTTCTGAAACATGATTATGTGGATGACACAGCACTGAAATCACAGTGTAGAAAATGTCACTTTACTCTATACAGGTACTGACTACAAGTTTATCCAATGCACAACAGTACAGTATATAGTCATTCATTTGACTTGTAGGCTACCTAATTATCTTATTTACAACACTGGCTGTTAAGTCGCTGTAACATAATTTATATGACATCTGAAAGAGGAATGCTACATAAGATTTTAAGTTTTCAAAGGGTAGGGTTAAAATAAGGATGGATTGCTTTAAGTTATTCTACAATTACAATATTCTTCATAAACCATCTCCACTATGGCTCTGTCCATTGTACTTTAAAAACCAACACATTCTACAAGCATTGAGTGGAATGGATTGAGTATACATCAGCTCTTTTCCATAGTGTTTTCTTGTAAAACGAACAATTGCACCTCCCTGAGATGAAGACTGTATTGAAATGGAAGTATGAGAGAAAACGATAAATACATATCACTGACAACAGAAATTATTAATCCTTTGTGGTACGTACTGTTCTGAACTTTACATGTCTGTCTAAATGAAACATGGTTTATGTGTTATTAAGGATGTAATGATTTAAAAAAAACATCACAATACAATAATCCCAAGACAAGTCCACAATATGATATTCATGACGATATTTAGGGGGAAGAAATGAGCTGAAGTCCGTAGAACAACTTTTCATTTACCATTTGCATGTCATAACATGAGCTGTGAATGTAATATAGCTGAGTGATGATGAATGAGATGCAATATTAGTTTGAGGCTCTATCAATGTATAGCTTTTGCCTGTTTTCATACAGAGCTGTTGGACTAAGGTCTGATTGATTAGTTGGGTGCCGTGTCATTAGTCAGACAGCTCATTATTCCGACAGCTTGTTATTCGGGGTAATGGGATGTCGGAGTTATGGGCAGTCCCTGATTAGTTGTGCATTGTGTCTGGCACGTTAGCCTGTAGATCGTCTATTGCTACAGTATGATTACCGGTTGGTGATCTTGCCCAGGGTGCCAGGATGGCCAGAAACTCTACAGGGTGAATGTCATCGTCACCTGAATACTTATTGAAGATGCCGTCACGGGCCCACGATAATGATGAATTCTTATTTTGTCGCAATAACGACAATCATTACATCCCTAGTTATTATAACCCCATGCATTATTTTCAGAGTTGTAACATGGATAAGAGAGGTACTAGTGGGAAGAGGGTATAATAAATAACATGAGATCCTAGCAGTGGCACGATGGGTTAAAAACAGTACCTTCTTTCCTGTGTCAGAAACAGCCATAGATCATTAATGGTCTGTGCTGGGACCCAATGGTGGTCCGCAAGATGTTCTGACAGTATCACGTGTACCTTCAAGCGAGCAATGTTGTATTGTGTGTTGTTTCATATCATCGCTGTCAGGTGGAAACCTTGCATGTAGCAAAACCATTCCCTTTTTTAAATTACTATTTAAAAACATTTTTTAAATAGTGACTCGGTAGACCCACTGCTTTAAAGCCCAGCCATTATTGCCAGTCTAATTATTGCCAACAACAATCCCGCAAGGATATGCACTAGAAGCATTATCATAAAGTTAGTACTGTATGTACTAGTATCAGCGGGTAAGGGTTTCTGTTAACCATACCATAAATAAGACACACACTCGCACACACACATGTGTAATACATATTTTAAATTCATTCATTTATTCATTCATTCAAATAAAAGTCAAAACACAAACAAATTAAAACTTCCCCAAGCCAAATTTCCAGTCACTCTCTTTTCTACTCCTGTGGTAAATAAACTATTTATTACATAATGAGTGTCCACATTAATGATCTCAGGTTGATGTCTAATGTGGTGGAATATCAAAGGTTTGTGTTGAATGGTTATGAACCATTGAATTCGGAACTATTAACTTGCAGAAGCTGCACACTGACGGGTGAGGAAGTTGATGATGGGAGAACCAACTAAAATCCTCTTCTCCTTGCTATAGGACTGCCGAATTTCAGACGGTGAAGGAGAGGTGAAAATGATGAGAGAGAAGAGAGGCAGGCTAGTGGCAGAAGAAGCGGGGGCAAGCTGACCAACAGCTTGTCTGACATCAATCCAATGTTTGGTATGACCTCCAGGTCATCATCATGATCGAGGTTCACTGGACACATATCTGATTCTTCAAGCTGTCAGAGAGAGAGAGAGAGAGAGAGAGAAGGGGGGGAGAGGAAGATACTGTAAGTACTTATGTAATTTTTAACACAATAGTTGTAGCTATGGCAACTGCCTACTATGTTTAAATAAATACCCAGAATGTATGTGTGTGTCCTTCATATCCCCTGCAAGAACTGTCATGTAGCCTCGGCGGCGGCGCTGGACAATTTAGGTGGTCTTTACACGAGAACGGTGTTCATAGAAAACTGTGAAATAAAGTATCGTTTGCTGGTGTCCCTTTTTAGACGATAACGGTGTTTTCAGGAGGTGAAAACGCAACAGAGTGAAAACACCTTCCAGAGTGGAAATCTTTGAGAACGCTGTGTTTTGTATAAACAGGCAAAACGGTGAATCCACAAAACTTATGACATCATGGCTCACGTTGGCTCACAGCGCATATGTTTATTACATTGATGCAGAGCCATATATGATATAATGGAGTTCCTGAACAAGCCTCCCTCCTCGCCTACAAAGCGCTGCTCATCAGCGATGGTGAATGTAAAACTATGATGTAAATAAAATTCCTTGTGATAGGCGGCAGCCACGGCAGCAGCGTTTATGTAGCCTAATGTATTATAAAATATATAACCATCCCGTGGCGCACTCTGCCTGCATGCTCTGCCACCGCCCACCTAGCGACATTATAGCATTTTCATAAAGTGTGCGTTCTCGTGTAAAGGGTCAATAAAAATGAGAACGCAACGGGACTTTGCCGTTTTATCTGGAGACCGTCGCCGTCTAAAAGAGGCCTAAGTCTCTGCAAAGCGCCAAAGCTAAATTGGTCAGCCCTCTCAACCGTACTCCGAGCTGAAATAAAGGTTATGATGATGATGATGATGATGACATGAATGTGTTGAAACCAGGTAGTGTAGATGCGGTACTAGGTAGAAGCATGACTGTAGATGTGAAGCTAATTTAGGACTGTGTAGAATAGATGGAGGCCTGTGTAGAATAAGATACAGGGCTGCGTAGATAGAGGGCTTGATAAGTTCAAGTGAAGACGGACAGGAAAGAGGGAGGGAGAGACATGCAGCAAAGGTCGTCATGAACGAGACTCGAACATGTGACACAGCGGAGCCTATATGTGGCATGTGCCTGGACCGCTAGGCCAGCAGGCGCCCCCAGTAGATACAGTACATGGTTGTGTAGATATTGGACAGTGTAAATGCAAGTCGGCGTCGGCGTAGATACATACTGTAACTGTAGATTAGACAGTACTGTTCTGCATGGTGCAATGGATTCACGTTCAACACTGTTCAACTGCAGATTTTAAGGGAGTGAGATGCTCTGATGCAATGTGTAGGCTGTGACTTTCATACTCTTCCTACAGCACTCCCGTTCTAGAGGTTGCAGCACACTTCACACAGCCAAACATAAGATAATTTGTCTGCGTTGGCGTTCACACACCAACACACAGCACATACTGTACACCTTTCTCTCTCTGTTTCTCTGCCCACTGCCACTGTCATTCTTAGTTGTCACTTAGCCAGAGTGTTTTACTGTGACATTCAAAACCTGGTTTGAAGGAAGACCTGTCAAACAGCATTCAAAACAAAGTTTCAGGCAAACAACAAAAGCAGATGAACCTGGCAACTAGGGAAGGCTACAGTAAGTCCTTTCTTGCTGCTGCCGTGGGTTGGTATCTAATCCGAGGCCCTTTGCTGCATGTCATCCCGTCTCGAAAGCTCTCTACTATACTATCACTAACAAATAAAGCACAAAATACTGAAAAGTTAACATAATCTAAAAAAAACGAAATAAGAACAAGAACAACAACAACTTGTAGGCAAAGCACAGCAGTGCATTCAATGTCACGTTCTTTATCAAGACCAGCAAAACAAAGCAGAGACAGCTTTTTAATTCAGTCTGCCTCAAGCAGTGAGCACACGCATTTAAGATCCTGCGATAGAGAACAGGTCTTTTAGTTTTAGCTTGTTCCACAAAGAGTTATGTGCAGAACGTGTTCAGTACACGAAAGCCCCCTTTCCCTTATTCATGAGACTGGAGTCAAAGGCTGTTGGTAAATTAAAAGGCATTTATCAAAAGAGGGAGAATGCAAGTAAAGTATAAAGTAACCTTGAGAGGCTATTCTGAAATGAACACATTCTGACTCTGAGCATGGTGGTAAATGATTCCTTCCGTTTTGCATTTCTGCTTTAAATGTGAGGCACTTTGATGTTGTAATTGCCATGCACAATGCACATGCATGAGTATTCTAAATCCTGCGTTCACAGTGGCATCTACAAAACATACAAATACAAAGCACCATAAAATATTGGTCGCTGCGTCGCTGTTGAAGTGTTGATCAACATGCTCCATTGACAGACATAATTAGTCCCCCCCCAATAACAAGCAAGAATAGTGTGAAGAGCGAAGGTGAGGGAGAGCAAGGAGAAAAGACAAATCAAACGGTAACATATCTAGCAGGTACAGTATGTACATGAGGTTAGACATCAGGTGCATGAATATAGCAACAGGTATATATACAGTACATGATATTAGACATTACAGACCATCCGCACTGCCAGCGATGCGAGCGAACTAGGAAACTAATTAAAATACATGTTTTTCAATGAGACTGTCCTGACGAACGTGCCGTGCAGCGACGTAGTCCACCCCTCCTATATTCGCTCGTAGAATACAAGCGAACTCTAATAGATTAGAGTTTCTAATCTATTTGAGTAGCCTCGGAAACTGCAGGTGTTTTGCTTTTAAAGGGGAAAAAAGCCTGGGCGAGCCAAGCAGGAAAAGTGGCATAGGAGTGGGTGTAAACCAATAACGGTGCAGAGGGACGTCGCACCAAATTTGGCGACGTCTGTGTTCTCCGCTGCGTTCTACTGGGGTGAGGAGCGGGGGGAGGAGCTGGATCTGGGCTCTCTCAAGCAGAAACGATAAACCGGAAGCAGCGGGACAAAAATGATATCTCCATAATAATTTTGAGTTGTAGTCTTGTTAGGTTGTGTTTACATTTGCACTGTGGCAGCGCTTCAATACGTCATCAGTATAAATAAATAAATAAATCCTACAATTACTGACATTGTATCCCTTTGCTATACTGAGTATTTTATCCCCTATTCCCATCATCTCCATCAAACTGACCGCGTGATGTGTGTCCTCCCCAAACGACACTTTAGATGACAGTAGTCATACTGACGGCCTAGCCTGATTGGCTGCCTAAGCCAATGGGAGTGTAGTATGAATGATTGTCTGCCCCCTAAGCTATGCCACACACACCGCGAAAGCGCTGATTTCCGCACCGCAGCGAGCAAGCTGTATGACTGCAGAAACTAATGCAAACAACGGCCGCGAGGTTGCGCCAGAGAAACATACATTACATACGTTACTAAAATCATAATAATAATATGGGGGGAAATACAAAGACAAAAAGGGGGACAACGGAGGCAGTGCGCGGAACTCAGCCAATGCCACCTGCACCGCAACGGCTGCAAGGTTGTGACAGAGAAACATACACGTTACTAAAATAATCATAATAATAATAATATGGGGGGAAGAGACAAGAGACAAAGACAAAAAGGGGGACAACGGAGACAGCGCCTGTTTCACCTGACACATTTTTACTATGTAATCATTCCTTGTTTTTAAATAGCTTGGATATGATATATTATGGCTTGGAGCCCAGTCTCCAAATTCCACCACTTTTGCAGCACCCTGCATGAACGCATGCATGTAAACACACTCTATGCACTCACTCATATATGCACAAAAAAACATGCACACACTTTCACACATTCGGGACGCTTGCAGGCATTCGTTCGCTCATGCATCTACACACATATTCACCCATAAACATCCTCACATAGAGTAAATCCGTAAACATGCACACACACAGATTTAAAGTGAGCACAAAGAGGACATTTCTCACAGCTACTGTATATCAAGACTCCCAGCTTTCTCCTTAAGGCAAAGTACCCTCATAACTAATTCACCATGAAGTGGGTGTATGTTACATAGCCTCACTGCCTCCAATAGGCCAAATAAACCACACCACCTGAGTGCCTCGACCCCTACACATGATGTGGGCAACACGCACTTCTGCATGCTTATGCGGTGTGACGAATACTGTCAGCACATAAATGTCGTGGTAAAGCATTATTCATGCATAATTCACCCTCGTGCCTACATTCTGCATTGTACATTTAGAAATCCCTTTGAAGTTAATTTCCCTCCCTTAATAAACAGGGAGGGTAGCTGCATTAACTATACTGTGTGCTTATGACCGTGTTTCCATGTTAGAGAAAGCGGCAACTTTCCATGTTAATTCCACTGTATTCAGTGCATTGACATTACAGTGCCACGTAAAAACTCTAAAGTGTGTTTTCTCACATGGGGCAGATAACAGCCCAGTTGTTGATGTGTTCATGGGCAGTTCTCTTCCCCTCTCATCTTCTCTTCTCCTCCCCTCCCCTCAATCTATTTATGATAATGTATTTCTGGGAGTCGTATTGGGGGATGTCAAATGAAGCTGTGCCTGTGAACACAAAAGCCCATGGGACTGAAAAATCATGCAAAAAACCCCTCCCTTTTATTTCCGCCTTCAAGGTGCATGGTTGAAAGGCCAAGCTCACAGGGACGTCACATGTATGATGTGGTGAAGATGGAGAGTATACTTCAACATGAACCATGGCTTTATTTAAACAAAGAACTACATCTAAGTGAATATCTAATCAGTCTGGAGTGAGTGGCAGCAGATTAAATCAAGAAGGATTAGTATGTTTTCCATCAGCAATAACACTATGCCCTGAGAGTATTTCATTAAAGGAAAGCGGGATAGATAGATAGGCAGCATACATAACACTCATACATACATTCATACATAGGCTAGGTAGGTTTGAAAGATGGAGCGATAATGAGATTTAGCAAGAGAACAGATTGGGAATGTATATTCCTTATCCAGGTTGACAATCACCTATTTTGCATCCAGTTTAGCCCTTGAGCTACAGTATCTGTCTGTGCTGTGGGAATTAATTAGTAAGTCTGTGATGAGGGAAATGAGCCTGATTCAAAGGCAGATTGTCTGTCCGTCCCCCCCCCCCCCCCCCCCCCCCCCCCAATGGCATTACACCCTTCCTTCATTTTGCCCAAGACCACCTTTGATGCTTCATTGCTTTTTGCCAGCAGCCACTCTTGTCATCGATATCTCTCTTCCGCAGAGACTGTACAGTAAAGTGGCTTGTAAAATTCCTCCAATGAGGACCTCATGGGCACAAAGCGTAAAAAGCTGGTCCTGACTAGGCAGAGCTCCGCCTCCTATAAATCACAGAGCCAACAAACAGGCAATGAGTGCTGAGGAAATATGGGCTCTGAAATGGTCCTTTCTTTTACTTTCCTTTCCACTATAATGACATGCCCAAAATAAGGTTCGATTAAGAATCAATTACCTGGTTCTTGCGGTAACCCTTCAGTGGCTACTGAACTGTGAACTCTGACAATGGTATTAAGCATACCATTGTCAGATTAATGGTAGCAAAGTGACTCTCCAGGTCACTCCAAATGGTCATTTATGCTGATATTGACTGCCTATGTTCAATAATTGCATTTCTGACACTCCTTATCGGTTAGAAAATCATAGCTCTCATCTTAATTTACATACTGTAAACGTGATGCATGATGCAGAAACCTTTGAACAGGAAAAATAGATGTTTCGGCAATGTGCACACAGCTCTGAATTAGAATGAGATGGCACGTCAAGTTGCTTTGAAGATGTCATTATTTGTATGCATGCAGTAGCCTTGTTTGAAATGGGTTGAGCGTGAGAAAGGAACGTGACTCTGACAGCAGTGGAGATTTGTGGGGTTCAGCACAACGCTCTCGAGGGGGTTGGATTTCTCCCTAGGCTAGCCTCCAGCATTGACTCTCATGCTTGAGGGAACACTGAGGGAAGCCTCTATAGATAGACCTGTCAATGACACCCCAAGGAATTCTCTGTTTCCGGCCGGGTGACTTCACAAGGGCAATAGTCAATATCCTGAAGTCACAACTTCTCAGAAACTGACTTGACACTTTGTAGCCCCAGTCCTAGCTGTAAGACAAATATAACTGTCATGTTGAATTTCCACCCTCCAAAATCAGATTCTACTACATGGACCCTTTTACATATTACACTGGTTTGACATCAATACAACAAAAATGAAGAATAACTGCTTGAGCAACTCAGTAGCCCAATGACATCATGGGCTGAAATGCCCCTGACCAGCAAGTGATTCCTGGCCGGCTGGATGCCATTCATCCTAGTCTATTGTCTTGCCACAAAGGCCGAAATGTGGACAAATTTGTCCACAGCATGAGACTGTGGTTATACTAGTCAGCTCCCATTTGAATGTATGTCTGTGTGTAGGGCATTGCTGAAAATGATCATCTGTGCTCAGCAACCTTCCCCGGGTAAATGAATAAATTATGATGTTGGCTTGTGTAAAAGGACTGGCGTTATCTATTGACTATCAATTCATTGCATAGTACAAAATCAGCATGTTAAAACCACATGCTGATTAGCTCTGTCTACCTTAGTGTTGAGAGGTCAATAATCTGATACGATCAGGAGATGTGGAGAAAACAAAAGATCTCTGCTTAGCAAAACATCATGTGGAAAGGAGAGGTGGACCAACTTAATAATCTAATGCACATTATCAGTTCTTTTTTTTAGACTGCATATTAAATCATGACGGTGAGATGTGGTTTTAAATCTTCTGTTTTGGTACAATTAAACTTGACCTTGAACTTTGACCAACACGACCACTAGCGCAGATGAGCACACAAACATTTGGTATGGTTATAATTTGGTAACATTGCGTTGCATGAAAATGAAAACGGCATTTGTTGGAAATGGAAACTAGCCTGCGACACCTGCGTTATCCTGCGTCTCTTTGATAATTGTGAAAGGATTTCACTGAAAGGAAGTGTGTTCCAATGAAGGGTTAACATACATTTTTCTTGTTTTAGTTATTTTTTGGGGGCTTTTTCAGCCTTTTTTGATAGTTTGAAAGTAGACTGACAGGAAATGGGGAGAGAGATGGGGGGGAAGACACGCAGCAAAGGCCGTCGGGATCGGGAGTCGAACCCGCGGCACGCCGTCAGGCTGGCTCAGCGCTGCAGCCTAGGTGCCCAGACGGTTGAGCTAACCGGCCAAGGGTTAACATTTTTTGGCAAAGGTACCTTTTTCCCTGTTTACTTTTCAACTAACCTACAGTAGCAAAAAAAGCACCTCCTTGGAAGCATACAGTATGCAGGAAACTGTAGTGATTATGCTGAAAAGCAGGACACAAACAGTATTGGTAGCAAATTGGGCATTGCAAATGATGCGAGATGAAGGGTGCAATTCAAAGAAATACATTTGTGCTGCCTTTGAGGGCCTTTCTCCAAACCCTGAGTAGCACTGGGTGCAGATGGAGGAGAATAGATGAAAGCCTTCCCACTGGCTCTTTGCCATGGGGGTGAAGCACAAGACACTGGTAGACTATGGGGAAAGTATAGTGGGCATACATGCAAGCACCAGTGTCCATCACAATACAGCATCATTTTTTGTGGTCCCTGGATAGGAGTGGAGCGGGCCACCAGGATAAGCATAATATATCATGCTCATTTTATCTGATGGCTTTACCAACTGGATTTCATTTTTTATGTTGTATTATTTACTGCAAAGCTCAGAGCATGCTACACACAAAGCAATGTCCTTTTCCCATGGATGTCAATTGAATCGTTATACAGTAACACCGTGAAGAGAAATTCACATCTCCAAATAGCCTGCTACTGCAGGATGATTCAGCGGCTATACACATTACAGTGCATACGCACTGCCAATGTGAAGATGCCAGATGACACTGCAGTTATATTTCCGCCTCAATTTGAAAACAAATAGTAATGTGAATAAATAAGAGATGAACAAACTTTAATATACGGTATGCACATCAACATGGGTGCTGGGCCAATAAAGACTAACGTTGAGAAGAAATAGAGCTAGCACTCCAACTCTAAATAAAAGATCGACTTTATTGTTAGTCCATGACAACGTTTCGATCCTTCTAGTCTAGGTCATACAGGGCCCTGGGGCCACATGCGGCTCCCACCTTCACTTAATGCTGCCCGCAGGTTAATATTGTAATACTGATATATTATTGATTTCAGCTGTTACAATTCCAAACGTAAACACGACCCACTTTAATTACTTAAGTCTATAGTAGTAGCTTAATGACTAGTATTAAAATTGTATTGTCTTTTTTGTGTCAAATGTATTTATAGTTAAGTTCATAAAGATAAGTAAACTAAATGCATTTGAAATTATATAATCGTTAGTTTTCAGGATTCCAATTAAAAAATAAACAAATAGCAGATATAAGGTGAATTAATTTATCTCAAATTAGGAAATCTGTTCGTCAGGGGGGCCAGTAAGCAGGTCATTTTACAATTTACAACAATTTACCTGTCTGATTCACATTTTCTCATTGATACCCAAGTGAAGTTATGGAGTAGGCTTGACGTTATTATCATTTTTTCTGCTACAGTTCTGAAACAACCTTGGATGATTTGCGTGACTGTCTTCGGTACATGTTGGGATAATGATGCGGCCAAATCCATAAGGGTGAGTAACCATTCCTTCCAGATACTGACTGGGTTTACCATTGGTGGATCATTTTATTTCATGCAACATTAGAAGATGAATGAGCAACAGATTCTCCGACTGCTGCAAAGAATGAGGATTCAGCTAATGGATCTGTGCACACTGAGCAGTGTGTGAGAGACTAGCCTATTCTAAGAGTTGCAGTCTACCACTTTATTAATGTGACAAAGCTTTCAGAAATGATGGATGGCACCAAATTAAAACCAACGGCAGTAGTCAGTTCTCTGAGTACAAAATCTAGAATACAATTTATCTTTCAGACAGACCTCGCGTATAAAAATAATGTCTATGTATGAAAGTGATTTTGAAATAGACTAGTCTAAATCATCGTGTCATGCAGACTAGGATGTTGTTGTTTTGACTGCATACTTCAATGTGTAGTGTTGGACCTCTTATACAGAGGACAGGGACTGCGGTTTTCTGTTAAATTAAATGGCTTAGAATGAGAACAATGAATGAAAAGCAGTACTTAGGATTCCAAGCACCATGCAGGGTGCTCGGGTGGCACAGAGGTAAAGTACCTGCCCACCACTGCGTGCAGAGTCTAGGGGTTCGAATCCACCAGTCCATCCGGCTTTGTCGAATGCCCTGTCAAGCTCAATTGTCCCGCGTTCGGGTGATATTTGTCACTGCACGTACTCCTACGGGATGTGGCGGCACCTGTCAGCAGTTAGTGTTGGGCGGAGGGCGGCGCTGTGTCCTCCCGGTGGGGCAGCCTCACTGGCAGGTGAACCAATAGGGTACAACAACAATGACAACACACAGAAATGTGTGTGGGGAGGAATTAATGACAAAGTCAAAATGATTACTCTAGTAGTAGTCTATTAGTACACAGTTAGTATGTCCAGGCGCACCTAGTCTCATGTAGCCAGACAACTATTCCACAATCTCCAAATGCTATATAGTCTGGAACTACACCTCCCGAAATCCGAGTAATCTGTTCACAAGAATATATTTTGGAGCTTATTTTTTTATTTCCATTTCTGCTAAGCAGCAAGCTATATGTTTAGATTATTTATGTTAATATAATATTTATAATATAATACATTTGCGCAACTGTACACAAAACGGAAGTGGGGAGGAGGCTTCACTTCCGCTTTAAAATTTTACTCATGATCAGAGCTTCCGTACTCCAGAGTGTATGACGGAAGCATTTGAAAATTGTGAGAGGCAATCAGTGGTTTGTCAGTGGTTGCTGGGGCACAAAATGTGTTGAATTTTCGTATTTTTGCTCTCAAAATATTATGTCGGGTGTCTTGCGGCGCGATTTCTCGTTGGTCATGTTGACCATAGTCAGTTCTGTTCATAACTCACCATTTGTTTTGTAACTCCAAGTAGCAATTAAACTGTTGCTTAAAACATTATGGGCTCCATTTTTGTCTCAGACTTTACCCGCAGCACAGCCTGAATATAGGAGCTTTCTCTGTCCCTTAATGGTATTTTCGTCCAGCGTCACCCGCTATCTTTTTTGCCGACACCGATATTTGCGCCTAGAGGTGTGGTCATGGGCGTGTTGGCACGCTTTCCCCTAAATTGCTATTTTGGCGCCTGCATGGAGATGTCCTTGGATTTAGAGTATGGCTGCGTCATCTCTCCTTATTAAGGGATTTAGACAGGTAACCAAAATACCAACTTTAGTGGGGGAACACCCTTTCCCCACTCCTAAATCCCCAAATAGTGGCTTTAAAAAGATGAGACAAAAATGGAGCCCTATATGTTCCATATCCCATATGCAACGGGCAATAATTGGCAGGAGCCAGTGCGACTCTATTACTCAAGCGTGTATATGTGTATGCCTGTCTGTGTTTGTAAAACAAACAGTGCAGCTGCATTTGTGATGACCCATATGGGCAGAAGTGAAAGCTGTTTTGGAGGTGTGCTCCATAGGGGCCCCTAAACATGTGATTCCACTTTGGGTGTGATCGGATATTACATTCGTGATACATTTTCTGAAAGGAACTTGAGAAAGGGCATCCTGTGAATGTATTTTGTGGTCACAGCTTGAAACAACAACAACAACCCTAAATTGGCTGGTAAATGCTTCCTATCCCATAGTGATTTGTCTCTGTCCTTGTGTTAAAGAGGGGAGAGAGAGAGAGTGTAGCAGGTTTCTCATCTAGAGGTCAAATACAGTAGGTTCTTCCTCTTCTTTCGCCTTAGTTAACATTGACCAGTCACACCAGCCCCATCTCCCCTGGCATCTCGGCTGGACTCAGCATAGAGCCCTTTCTTTCCTCATTCCGTGACTGGTGACCACAGAAAGACTACTTTAGAAAGGAAATTCACTGTATGAGCACCGGTTTTATGGTACAACAATCGGAAATCAGCTGCGGAAGCTGTGTTTCACATCAGCTCACGGATAGGTTTATTTGTTCCCCTATTATTTAATATACACCGAAGTTTAAAACCACAAAAATGGAAGGAATTAAAACAAAAGACTAAAGGAACAACTACCAGACAAGAAAAGAAAGAAAAACGACCTGAAAAGATTAAGAAGACGGCGGGGTGGATCGGAACTGGAGGCCATGGCGTGCTTGCAGGCCACCATGAATGCAATACACGCCGACATAAAAGCCATGCGAGCCGACGTTAAAAGCGAACTGGACGACTTCAAAGATTCCCTTTCTAGACGGGTGAGCAAAGAAGTAGTAGATATCCGAGCGGATGGAACAGCAAACCAACTAGACTCGTCTCAGACCTGCAAGACGCCATTGAGAAAACCGAGAAGCGAGCGGCACACATGGAGGATTGGGGCACCGAAGCTAAGGACACCCTCTGCAAACTAGTCCTACAAGAAAGAATGCAGTCAAAGCTCTTAAGTTTAGAGATAAACTCACGCTAACTGAACCTACGTCCCTAAAGAACGTGAAAGAAACAACATTACAGTTTATTAACGACTCGAGTTGGACATCGAGATCGATCACGGCCTGCAGCGTTGCTACAGATCGCTGGGTGTCAAACCACCCCAACTTCTAATCCTCGCTCAATTGTGATGTGCTTCAAAGAAAAGACCAAAGAACTCGCCTTCCATACCCTGTGTAAAGGAAAACCGGTGAAACCGAACTTTGTATGAAGGCATTCCAATGAAGACATTTAGGCTGTAGAGCCGGATGGGGGCGCGGGTGGGAGTACACGGGTCGGGTGTGCTTCTGTTCGTGTATTCGTTTGGCTTTCTGTAATTGCTCATGTTGCATTTTTAATTCACTAATACATTAATTATTAATCATTAATGTGTTAAATCGAAAAAAGGGCTTTGTTACGCCCTCCATATTATTATGGTCAATGCCTGTGTGAAAAGTGATTGGTGCAGGCGGTGAGGAGCTACGGCAGTGACAGACAGACATTGACTGAATTATAGTATGATGATAAATTGAATAATAAAAAACTTGGTACGTGATAGAGATCTATGGTCCTTACTGGCCTACCAGCATGTGCACTTAAGCCTCTCCAACTGATCCAAAATGCCGCAGCTCGCTTGGTTTTCAACCAGCCAAAATTCTCACATGTCTTCCCCCCTGCTCCGCTCCCTCCACTGGCTCCCGGTCGCTGCCCGCACAGAATACAAAACTCTGATCCTGGCATTCAAAGCAACCAAAGGTATGGCTCCCCCATATCTTGCAAGTATGATTGAACCCTACAAACCCTCCCGCGCACTCAGATCAGCCAACGCAGGGAAGCTGGAAGTACCCTCACTAAAAACGCCGGGACACCGCTCCACACGTCCCAAACTCTTCTCCCTTCTGACTCTAAAACTGTGGAATGCACTTCCCATTGCAGTCAGAACTGCAGCATCACTCCCAATCTTCCGCCGTAGTCTGAAAACCCACCTTTTCAGACTCCATCATGGCCCATAGCACTTACCCTACCCCCTTAGGCATTTCTGTAGACTTAGATAGCATTTGATACAGATTTATAGCATGTTATGTAGACGGCACTATAATTGATTTATGGTTAATAAATCAAATGACAGTGTCCATTATCGTCGTCTGCTTTTAGATGACATCAGTGTTGCTGTTAGGCTTAACTGAGCTGTTATGGAGCATTGCAACTGGCTTGTTAGAGGAGTATTGATCACACTTCTCATTAGTACTCTTGTCAGGAACGGGTCATTTCTTCCCCCTCCTGAGTCAAAAGGCTGTTTTCCAATTTCCACAACCATGCGTCACTGAGGCCAAATTAATCTGTGCCATGCCTCACCACTCTGCTCTGTTCTGTGACAACATTGTTGTCTACGGGTTTGTCATTTGTGTTTCTTCTGCAATGGACATATGGCTGCATATGGCTGTCATAACTAGAGCGTGGCCCTTTCAGTAGCAAGAGGAAGACAGAGGATGCAATTGATTAAGGAACAACCTCAGCTGTACAATAAGCCTCATAAATCAGGTTGCACTGTAACAAAGCTGTGTTTTATTTATAAATGTGATTCTGCACCAGTCCTCACAGTTACAGGTGTACGCTGCCCTGAAGATGGAAACTGGCGGCATTGCGATTTCAGCATCGATCAGTTATTGGCCAAACATTGTGTGCATTCCTACTACATATCTTGATATAGCAAGACATATGTTTCATGTCTAGGACCCCCTATAATAATTTGTATTTGGCTGCAGATTCAATGTTTGTGTTGTTAAAATGTAAAAAACGATATAGTCTCTATCTATCTATCTATCTATATATCTATCTATCTATCTATCTATCTATCTATCTATCTATCTATCTATCTATCTATCTATCTATCTATCTATCTATCTATCTATCTATCTATCTATCTATCTATCTATCTATCTATCTATCTATCTATCTATCTATCTATGAGCGGCACTCATCCTATAGCACCACACGTTGCCAATGGGAAGAAGGCAATTGCGGGAGGGCGATTGGGTTTTTGTTTTTTGTATGATGTTTTCATATACTCACTTGCGTGGATAGTGCAAACGTGGCAACCAGGCTGAGTGGCCCTGTTAGTGTTTTTCTTTTTTTTCCCGTAGGAGAGCAAGCAGGGCAAGTTGCAATGTTTCTATACCTTGTTGCTTGAAAGCCGCAATTGTGGCAACCTAGCTGGAATAGTATGCTGTACTGTACTGTACTGTACTGTACTGTACTGTACTGTACTGTACTGTACTGTACTGTACTGTACTGTACTGTACTGTACTGTACTGTAAACAATCAATCATCAAACAACCAAATAATGGCCCGGTGCAAATAAATAACCGCCTACTGCAAATATAAGCCTATAGTTCCTTATAAACGCCCGGGGTCCAAATTGATTTAGCATATTTTGAAAATAGCTCATCTAAAAGCTCACAACACGTTGCGACGCATTGTAAGCTTGCAGATCGGCTGTTTTCGAAATAGCTGATAGACTTTTGTGGTCAAATTGATTTTGATGCAATATTAACTCATTTTGCTGGGGACCGGCCCCCCATGGAACCTCCTCAATGTCCCCTGGGGGTCAACTGATCACACTTTGATAACCACAATCTCTACGGTATGTAAACCAACGCGCATAAATGACCTAAATACGGCACAGTAGGCAGAGCGGCTAAGAGAGGGGTGCTGCATGCCGTTTGAATCAGCCCTGCCAGGGAGAGCTTGTGGCAAGCCGGGGAGGGAGCAGCATTGTTTATCCCATTTTGGGTGGGAACTCCTTATTGGTGTTTTAAACATGTTATAATTTAGCTATTGAAAAATAGAAGATCTACAAGCTCATAGCGTGCGTGCCACCGAGTGGCGAGCTACGAGCTTGTAGGTCTGCTATTTTTGAAAAATCGTAAAAATGTGCCGCAAATCTTTGAATATATATTCTTTCAAAGTGAATGTTTTTAACTCCGGTCTAAATGGGTTAAGTTGTATGGGGGAGGGGGATTGGGGGGGGTCGCTGGTGCTGATGAGGCAGTGCAGCAGACTGTGTCTAAAGCACGAGCTGTTAGACGGCACATCACGTCTCCCCGCACCAAGCATCCCTGCCGGTTGTGTGCACTGTGTAGACAGAGAGACAGCCCAACAGGGGGAATTAAATCCAGCATACGCAACATGAAAGCCCCATCAATTCACACCTGCTGGCTAAGGCCTGGCTAAACCAACACACCTGTCACTGGCACTGCCCTCTCTCACAGCTCAAGGTTAGTTCAAACCATCAAGGCTCAGGAAACCGGTTCATACTAAATCTAAAGTCTAAATC
Organism: Protomyctophum bolini; assembly: GCF_963924005.1. Lineage (NCBI taxonomy): Eukaryota > Metazoa > Chordata > Actinopteri > Myctophiformes > Myctophidae > Protomyctophum > Protomyctophum bolini. The sequence goes on along the minus strand of NC_137867.1, from coordinate 27,912,007 downwards.
AACTTGACATGGTACTGAAAATATTCATCTTAATAGTTTCTGTAAGCACGGTTAGGTTCTGGATTGTTATCCGAGATGTTGTTTTTAAACCGCGCATGTAAATAAATAGTTTTTTTATCCCTGAGAATTGTTTGGGGGTGTACACAAATTATTTTTAAACATGCATGCTTGGATATCGGTGCCCATTTCTTGGTCCTGTCTGGCTGTTGTGTCTATAAATGTTTGTTTACTTCTGGAGATTGGCTCATGCAGCCACCAATTAGTAGCAGTGTGAATGAATTAGGGGAAATGACTCAATTAGACTAGTTTTCCAACTAATTGCTTCAATAAAGCTCAACCTAAATGGTAGAAGGTGCCTGAAGATGCCAGCTGAGCTCCCCTAATCCCCTAGTCTGTCCTGGAGAAGCAACGCTTTCTATAAAAATCCTAACTTTGTGCAGTGTTCAAATATACAGTTCTGTCTTCCCCCCTCCCCCAACTTGAGAGCTGGGTGAATTCAAGGGCAGTGATGAAAGGAAAGAAAACGGAAGTTGTCATCCTGCACTTGCATTCTAACAAACTACATCCAAATAAGTACCATTAAATTAACTGCTGCTAGGATGCAGCAATAAATCAGCTCACTTGTTTTGGTGCTTGGAGCCCTGCAGATGTGCGTGGTACTGTGCCACGGAATTCAGTGTGACACTGCAGACTTCACACGTGTAACTTCGTTTCAGACCTGGAATTAAAAAGACAAATGGGAAGACAATAAATCAATGTGTTTCAGACATGAATTACAAATATGTGAACACAGCATACAGTATGCATCGGTACAGTACTTGCAGACTATTCAAACTACATTTTACATGCCCTGGTCATCTGACCTAGTTATGCCCATTGTGTCAGTTGCCCTAGCCACCAGTTCCAGGTGCCTTGGTTTACACAGTGCCCGTCCGTCTGTCTCTGCATGTCCCTTTCATGTCCATATATGAAGATCTCTGTATCTATCTGTGCATATGTCCCTTTATGCCTATGATCTATGTATCTGTCTGTCCTTGCCCCTTTTATGCCCATGAGACATAAAAGGCTATATCATCATCATCATTTTTCGACCGTCAAAGGCTCCATACGTTGTGTGGATACGTTCACGTTCACGTATCCATCAACAATCACGTGTCCTGAACACTGTCATTGAGCAAGGCACTGGACCTTTTATCGGCTTGTTTATTGTGAATTGCGGTTGAAAAGGGCATCAGTTAAATGTATAAAATGTAAATGCCGCTGCAGTTAAAGTGGTCTGTGTAATTGCTGTCATGTATTATTAATGACACAGTGGCATGATAAATGGTCCTCACAACCTTGTTCTCACAATTGAGTTAAGTCTCCCCAGAAACATGCCTTTGAGCAAATGGCCAAGTCAAAATAAATGCCTTGCCCTCCTCCACTGAATCAAATTTCTGCCAACATTCTTGAGTCAAATCTGTTATTAACCATTATTAAAAATTCAGTTTATATTAAAGCACCATGGTATCAAGCGCTGCAATTTAAAACACACTATTATATCTTGAGGAAAAAAGTAGTGTCAAATGATGTTGAAAATGTGTTATTTGGCAACAGCTTACTTCTGAGATGTCAGTGTCAGCTGTTTTCCACCGTTTTGATGAAGGGTAATATCCCCGTGGGCGAGACAAGCAACTCACTTTCATTCCCTCCATCTGTTGATTGGCTGAGCCATAACCGCGCTGTCAAGACGGCCACCACTGGGGTTGGAATTTCAATTTGGTGCGAGCATCCCCTGACAGGCTCGCAGGCTGACATTAAAGTGCTGCGCCAAGCACCAAGGGGTGTGCTCTCTGGTGGCCCTTTTGACAACTCGCTTCTCAAACACTTTTTGAAAAGGTTGTGCGATGGACCACGGCATCCATCACTGCCAGCTACCTGCAGCTAACCCCCCCCTTCCGCCCCGCTGCCTTGGTACCACCCTACATGAACGATGGAACACCGGGCGGGCACCTGCCAGGCCTCTGTAAATAGCTCACCTCCATCACCACAATTTCCTGCGCTTTCTGACGCCTCCCTGGTGCGTGGTGGGATAGTCATTTGTTTTGGTTAACGTGAGCTGGTCCCTCAACCCAGGAAGAGGGTAACCAGTTCAGGAGTGGAGGTTTACTGAGGATTTTTTTTGTCAGTGCTCTCATTTATTTGGATTCAATTTAAGCTTTCCCAAACTGAGAGTATAGAAACAGGTTGCAAAACATATGGAAAATACTGTCCAATTCCTCCTTCAGCCTATCATTTGTCGACTTGCCCACACTATTGGTGCCTTTGTAGTCTTGAAAAAATAGCAAATTAATAGATCATGGCATCTGCTATTTTAGATTACGCTGGCCTGTTCTTTTCTCGAATAAGCCAGAGACTCTCTTATTGAGGTGGCTGGATGTAGTAATTTGGCTAGGTATCTGTGGCCAAATCTCTGCTTGTCTCAATTAATTGAGATTTATTGCCTTTTGGAGGGAACAACAAAGGGAAGGTAGCGTCATGATCGATCAACAGCGTAATCCTCTGATTGGATTGTTTATGAGTAGTAGTAAAGACGGTTTTGGGTCCATGGGTCATGCTAAATTAAGCAGGAGCCATCTGCCCTTTTCAGATGGTAAATCTTTTAGTTATTCCCCTCTAAGCTTCCCTCACTGTAATGTAGTGCCTAGGCTGAAAGAGCATAATATTATGCTAGCTTTGGGACCCCACAGGATCAATTGTATGATGGCTCAGGCCGCAAGTTGGTGAATGGTTTTCACAAAATAAAACATATTTCCCCTTCGAAGTTATAAAACAGGAACAGCTGGTATCTAACCACAGAAAGTACCGGATAGGCTGTCTCTGGACACATATGAAACAATGTAATATCATATAAGTGACAATTAATGCCTTTTGAAAGGAACGTTTAGGTCGCCATTCTTAAAATAGCATAATTCACCAGATCACAGCGTATGTCAAAGAGAGCCTTGCAATGTGTGGTCTTTCCTTATTGTGTCATCACATCCAATGTCTTGAATTTGTGCCATTTACCAGATGACTTGGTGTACTGGGGACAGAAAGCCCCTCCTCGTGGCCTCTTGAAGAAGAGCTTGATCAGCTCTGTAATTTGCAAGTCTGAGCCAGCTATTAAGACAGTAATAGATCTAAATTATTTTAAGGTCAGGGTGACTGGTGAAGTTGGCACAGCTGTAGCTAGATACATGGCTTGTGAATTGCAAGGGAAATAGCAACAGAATATACAAGTGGTGGAGAGATGGAGAGGGAGAGAGAGAAAAAGAAAAACAGACAAATGACACTTAGTTCACATTCTCATTTCTCACCTAATACTTCGGTAGACTCGATGCAAATGGGCGGAGAAGTTGCGATTCTTGCATATTTAATTTGCTGCGGTTTGCCTTCACACTGGCTGTGTCAAGAGCAGCAAGGAAACGAAGTAGGGAATTTTATCAATTTGTTCAATTCATAAAATACACAGTGAAAGGCAAGCTATGGTGTTAAAAAATATACTTAGGACTTTTGACGTAAAGTGAGTGTAACGGGTGCAGTGTGTCGTCGGGGACTGTGTGTGTGTGTGTGTGTGTGTGTGTGTGTGTGTGTGTGTGTGTGTGTGCCAGCCACTGTTCTTTTGGGCACATGTACGAGGCACTGCGGAGACGGGAGACGGGAGTCGGGGGACTGCCGATCCGAAGTTTACTACTCCCAGAGTCCCATTGATGATCGTCCGGTCACCATATAGCCTACAATTATTATGCATATGCCATGTTAGCTATGCCTACAGTTTATAAATCATGCTGAGCTAAACATGTGTTTTAATTTTGAAGTATTTATATTTAAACACACAGTGACAGCCCTCCATGTTTACGCATGTAACCCTTTCCTCAGTGTGTAAGGGCCATATTGTCTTAATTAACAGAATCCTGAGTTCTCAGCTGTTGGTGTTGAACTGGCTGACTCACCGAATTTACCAGTAATAAGGCAGGCTTGTGTTGGTAACATTAACACAGTACTTAAATTGTGGCTCCACCGGAGATTACTAACTCATAAACTATAAGCTTTTCTTGTATTCCCCAGAAAATGTGAATAGTTAGTAGCAGTACCATAAATGACAATTTCCGTATAGTCAATAACACGCTCAGGGCAACCATATATAAACAGAATAACAACAGGGATTTATTCTGTTTGTTGTGTGTGAGTGGGTGCGTGTGTGTAGAGATGGAGATAGATGAGCCGAGCGTGCAGGTGTGGATGTGTAAAACATATGCAAAAAGCAATTACTTTGACAGGCTAACCATATGATTTCAAAACAGTTGAATATAAAGTTTTATCACCTTGAAAGAATAAAAGAAACCTTATAAACCCAAGCAAGAACATTGAACCTGTTCACTTTACCTTTTAAACCAGAAATAAAATTGTATCCCGTAAATATTCAGTAAATAATTACTGTGTGTGTGTGTGTGTGTGTGTGTGTGTGTGTGTGTGTGTGTGTGCGACCTTGAAGTTAAACAAACAGTCTCAGTTCACTCAGAAATGTTCAAGGGAAATAATACCAAGCGCTTGGATTTTCTAGACGTTGGGGCCCATACGTTGGTGCACAAAAAAACAATACCAAACTCCTTAGACAAAACGAACCAGATCGTGTCTGATGTCCTCTTCCTGTTACTCACGCTTCCTTACGAGTCACGGGCAAGATCACGAGGGCTCCACGGCTTGGGAGTGAATGAACAAATCACGTGTATGTGTTTATTCCACGAAACAGAAGTTACCTCTCCACCAGGCAGCGTTGACTAGCGACCGTCAGTCCCAGTTGCCGAATTCTCTTCTCCTCCGGTCCTCTCGGGTTAAACTATGGGTTGCGATGTACTGTGTACTGTTTTCACAGCAGGTCGAGCAAACGTGTCACATAAACCTTCCCGAAAACAAGCCTAGATGGTACTGTTCAGTCAATGTTCACAACTCATTGTCACTGTAAATAAACTCCGTCCGTTCTGGTTTTAATACAGAAAGTGTCATTTTTTTTGTTTTATGAGCAAAACACTCATGCCATACGGTACACCAAACCCGTTTTTATAACAAGGATATCCCGTTTCGTATGTCCTCTTTCTTTCGGAAAATCGAAAAATCGAAATCAAGTGCGATTGGAAGCGAAGCGAAACCCCCGTTTTTTTGGCGGAGTAGAATGTGGTTATTTGATGCGCATTAGGATTCGAATGAGCCTTCACACCTGCCAAACGAAGCACATTTTCTGACAATACGCAGCAGGATTCATTTTAGTAAAGCTTTCTGGTGTGAATGTCACCTTAATGTCACCTTAATGTCACTTAAATGAACTGATGCATTGCACCTGGAAATACATAATGTGTTGGGCTGACGGTCATATTTTGACCATAGCCAAGGATATGATTGCATGATGATTTGCCCTTATGTGACCACACTATGTGGAATAAAAAATGTCATTGACTTGAGTGATGTGAGACAAACCAGCCAGTTCATGTCACGTAATGGTGATGCCTAATGTAGCAATTCTTGGCAACGTTTGGGAGTGACCGTAGCTCAGTTTGTAGGGTCTAGAAGCGGCGAGATGCTGGTTCAAGTCCAGCATGGACCATATTATAGAGAGTGGACTGGTAGCTTCCTGCAGAGATGCCAGTTCATCTCCTGTGCCAAGGTGCCATTGAGCAAGATACCAAATCTCTAACTGCACCCTGGCACTGTCTGCTGCTGCCCTCAAAGTTCACCCAAATGAAACTCTGACCCCTCCTGCCGCTGACCTTTTAATGTACAGTCTTGGGCAGGACTGAACGGTCAGCACGCATGCACACGCACACACACACACACACACACACACACACACACACACACACACACACACACACACACACACACACACACCAGGCACACCAGTAGTACCAGTCAAACACTTGGGACTACCATGTTTTAAATAGGCAAAATAAAACTGTTAACTGCGAAACATTCATTTTCAACTAGTATACTGTACACTGATATATCAATTGTGGGTGGGTATAGGGTTAAATAATTAATAGAATCTAGCACTAATGACTTGGCCTTGGCGGGTATAGGGTCTCCCAGAGTCCCGGACTCCCGGGCAACTTTTGTTGGTTGACCATACATGAACTACAATTATAGTACACTACTATATCCAGTAAAAGGCATGCTCTCCCAGAATAAAATAGGATCCTTTGTGTGAGGTTACAGTCCATTCTTACAGCAAGTCCAAACAATGTAAACACATACAGTACTGCCCATTCATTTTACATAAGCCTACAGTACTTAGAGCCGGCTATTCTTACTATCAGAAGAACTATACTGTATATACAGGTATACAGGCGGTTATTAAACATTTAAGGACCACCATCACAGAAAACACCAATATACAGAGCATCAGGTATTCTGTGATCAGTAGGGAAATAGGGCTGGCTTTAAATCAATATGACGATTTCTTTCAGACTTTTGCCTCGATAATGATTGAATAAAAGTGAAAATAGGTTATCTACAAGTTTTGAGCTTGTAGATTTGTTATTTTTGTACGTTTTGTATGTAGCTTGTAGATCGGCTATTTCCACAAAGTAAAATGAAGTAGCCTATAATAAAAATAATAATAATAATAAACTGCAGTCCCGAGTACAAAGCCAACCCCGGTTCAGTTTACTATAAATCTAAAGGGGTTAAGTGGTTTGCTGCATGTGGGTTGTCTCTCTGCCGATCTCTATTGTTTCTACAATTTTCTCTTTTCTGTGTTTCCCTGCTATCCCCTTGTTCTCCATTCTCTTCCTCCTGCATTATTTGTCTATTCCTTTTTTACTATTTTGCGTGTTCAGTGTTATATATGTTGAACAATGATGTGGTGTTCTTGCTTAATGTAAATCGCTCTGGATTAAGAGCGTCTGCTAAATGCCTAAATTGTAAACAATCTCCCAGAAAACTTGCACAGACCTTTCTGTTGGCCACTGCCTCTTAAATTTGTTATAATTTCTTCGGTACTGTAACTTATTATTATATTTTTCTGTTGCCTTAATGTTTTATGTAAAACACTTTGATTTGCCTTGTTGAGATCAATGAGATGTGCAATACAAATAAACTGTCCTTGCACTCTCTCCATCAACTTGACAACAACTTAATGTGGCTGCAGTGTGTTGTGTACACAATAGAGTACAGGCTCCTGGCAAACAGTATCACCTCCTCCTCCATACGTAGGTCCATAGGTAGCCTTTGAATATTTCATCATTTTCGTAGGACAGTGGTGTCAGGCAAGAGAAGGGAATGGATTGAGATGGCACTCAACTTCCCTTTCAATGTATTATACTGTATATCTAAATCGATTCCATGAGGACAGAGAATCAATATATATTTGACTTTGCTTATTAACAGCACAAAAGGAAGCTGAAAAGCAAAAAGCGCATCCCTGATTAATCTACAGCCTTCTAAATTTGAGATGTATCCTACTGTTTACCATTAGGAATCAGTGTGAGAAGTTGAACAAGTTACATCGAGCGTGACCATGGAAAAAAGTGTATAGTAGTCTAGAACACTTAAAACCTTATCTTCTGAATGGAATGTCAAGGTGCATTAAGGCTATCTGCATTAGAACTGTTGAGAAACTGTCGGATGCACCAAATGGGAGCTCAGCTGTGTCCGCATATTTGTGTTCACACGGGACTTCAGGGTATGGCATAGAGAAAAATGGCAGCATAAATGGAGAGTGGCCAGTTCATCATGGGTATACAAAGGAGGACTAGAGGTAAATCCTCTCAAAGAGACAACAACGAGGCAATGTCTACATACTGTACCGGGACCGTCCTAAAGGCTCTTCGGTGCTACTGAAAATTTCTGACGAGCTGAAATCATTTCGGCACTACAGCGCCGAAACAGCTGTAAAATAGGAGTATGAATCGGCCCTTAGGCGGAGAGAGATATGGAATCGGGTAGGTGTTACTGTCTCAGGTTGCATCTTTTGTGATGAAGGATGGGCCTGCCAGCTTACTTGTGTCCCTGTGAACTACAGTAAGCAATCCTCTTCCTGCCCTGCCCAACTATCAGCCTGGTTGTGTGCCTGCTATAGCTCCATTCCCTTTTTTCACATGATAGCAAATGCTAGTTTTTCCCTTTCAGGATGATTTGCTACTTAATTATGCATTGCTCATTGCCAAAGACATGCACTCATTAGTACATAAATGCTGAATGATGCAGCTAGCACGCTGACATTTCCATCTCCGCATTGATGTCGGCCTATCAGTCTCTGTGCCAACTAAACTGCCTAAAATACATTGTGTGCCACGGAGGTGTGGATACCTTTGAGAGGTATTTGAATGCACCTTCATTTTGACATACTGTACAGTGCAAACTATTACTGTATGTTTACCTCGCTCAAACAACACTGAAGTCAACACATCTCCAGTGTTGACAAGTGAAGTCATTAATTACTAATACATCACTACTAATACTAAATGAAAGGAATTAGGTTGTGTGTGTGTGTGTGTGTGTGTGTGTGTGTGTGTGTGTGTGTGTGTGTGTGTGTGTGTGTGTGTGTGTGTGTGTGTGTGTGTGTGTGAGAGCCTAGGACACAACTCGTAAGAATTAAGGTTGCTATATGCGTATTTAACTGTTTTTAACCAACACATCTCCAGTGTTGACAAGTGAAGTCATTAATTACTAATACGTCACTACTAATACTAAATGAAAGGAATTAGGTTACGTGTGTGTGTGTGTGTGTGTGTGTGTGTGTGTGTGTGTGAGAGCCTAGGACACAACTCGTAAGAATTAAGGTTGCTATATGCGTATTTAACTGTTTTTAACCGAGATTCTCACCCTTTCACTCATGGTACAATGTGATCAGGATGGAAGCATCAATAATTGTATGCTGAAATCATAGACAATCCTCATGCACACAAATCAAAGTAACCAACAGGGTAGGCTGAAACTACCAAAATTGTCTTCTGTTGCCTGAGCCCTCGTGAAGAACCAATAAAGAGACAATCAGGCTTGACATTAGTGTCCGGCGTCCAATCAGCTGTAAGGAGTTATCTAATCCATTCCGCCTTGCTCACGCACTGTTGCCCTTTAGAGCACCTCAGGGCTTCCTTCTGCTGCTGCTGTTATACCAAGAACATCTGCCGACTGGAATAATTTTCTGTAATCGTTATTGACATTATTGTGACTAGGAAACAATAATTGAGCACACCACCCTCCTCTCTAAAATTAACAGCCTGTGACATGCTCACAGAGACTGGCCACTCAGAGATGCTCAGCCTCTTAGGCATTCAGCTGGCAGTCAAGCTGACAAGTACAGTTTGGTTGGCATTCAGCAGTGCACAGGCTCAAATTAGCAGCCATCAGATAATACTGTACCCACACCTGCACATGGACATAAAACACTGGAGCAAATCATAGCTTTAGCTGCTACATTGCAACATTTGCCATCAGCTCTGAATTCAAAATAATAATTTGCCAACCATTGGCCAATCATACGGTTCCCTGCAACTCAACAGTCAAATGTGAGGGGTGGTCAGGAGATGTGAGATGTGAACTCTGCATTTAAAGGCTATATAGGTATAACAACGTATAGGTGTTCCATCTTCCAGGTCTAAAAGGTAAAAGACAGACCTGTTCAACACATATCTGTTATTTAACACCACTCATGTATACATAGGTGTGTCTAACTACATTGTGGTTTGGTGAATCCACCCGACACTGAAACATATCATCATTACGTCACCATCGTAAACCAATTACACCCTGGCATTGGTACATATCTTCATCACGTCAAGGGACACGGCTTCGTAGCATGACGGAAAACATACCTGCACGGTCTGCTTCCGTATGTCCCGTGCCAGCATATGACGTCATATCATATGCTGCTAAGGGACATTGGTACATATATCTTCATCACGTCATGGGACATACGCTTCGTAGCATGACGGAAAACATACCTGCACGGTCTGCTTCCGTATGTACTGTGCCAGCATATGACATCATATCATATGACGTCATATCATATCCCCTAAGGGACATACCGGTACGCATCGTAGCACCTGACTGATAATAATAATAATGAATTGCATTTTTATAGCGCTTTTCCAAGTGCTCAAAGCGCTTTACAATGGTTCATTCATACATTGTAATGATAACATTACTTGCACGCTCTGCTTGCGCAAGTAATGAGTAGCATCAGGGTCTTGAGCTCAACTCAACTGTCGTGCCGCATAGCATCTACAATCTACATAGGTGGAGACATTCCTGTCTTTGACCTGGGTTGGATAGTGTCATTTTGCTCGCCACTAGTATCAATATTGATAATTCGATAGCTAAAGATTGGACAACAAGACCACACTGTGATTAGATTCTTTATGTATTTGATAAAAAGAAGACCGGACAATTCTACACCCTCCTTTATTTTTGTATTTATAACTATACAGTTATGTTGAGAAAGAGACCATGGAGGACAAAATAATGGTCAACCATTTGTTCAGTGATTACCTTTTATCTCACCCATGTCCAGGGTTTTGCCCAGCTGCTCTAGAAGGTCAGCTCTAGCAGCGTTCTTCTTGTGCTTCTTGCCGTCGTAGTGTTGCTGAGCCATGCCGGGGTTGTTAAACCAGGCATTGCATAGCTGGCAGTAGCGGTCCGAGTCGCGGCGCTGTCGTAGAGAGATCATGGGTGTGGTTTCCGGGGAGGTTTTCACAGGACTGGGCGACACCTCTGAAAGATAACAAAGGATACTATGTGGGCACAAGAGAAGACCGCAAGGGGACATTGGGCCATTCAAGTAACACATAAAATGTGTTCCAAACAATATTATATTATATTATATTATATCTCATTTTGCAATGAAACTTTTTCACAATTATAAATTGTCATGGTAACTTTGACCATTCAAAATGACAATGACAAGAATGTTTTTGACAAGGAAGAACATCTGCCATGAATTACAAGCCATTGTCTCCATTTCATGACCTGGGAAGAAAACCTAAAGTCTAGGCGTCAAAATGGAAAGGTGAGCAATGTGCATACTTGTCTCGTGGCTGATGACTTGTCCCTTCATGTGTGTATCTGTATACTGCCATTATCCCCCCCCCCCCCAAAAAAAAGCATATGACTGAATCACACACCCCAACAAAAACGGAGCCATCAAGTTAATCACTAATAGATAATCAGGCGCTCAACCCACACCATCTTGACGAGTTGATGTACAGTTGATGTACAGTAGATGTACAGTAGATTGAAGCGAGCAAGAACAAGTGATAAAAAGGCGTTGTGCTGCGATTACTTCCAATCCTCAAATATTAGTTAGCTCCATCTGTCTCTATATGAGCGGGTATTTGCAGCCGTGTTTGTTCCCACTCCACACTGTTTTTACTGGTTGAGAATGAGATCTGCAAGCTGCTTTACGCCCGTTCCTGGAATATAGCTCTATATGATTGTCAGAAGCTTTGTACATACAAATTATATACAGGAACTTGGATGTTCAAATTGCTTATTGGACTGACAACACAGACACGAAATGGAGACATTCCTCTCCTCATTAGTTACAGTATATTCATTAGTTAGTTGGTTTGCGCCCCTAGTCCCGTTATGACAGGTGACAACGCTACATATCAGAACTGTTACTTGCACAATTTTGTAACCAGTTTGTCCGCTCGCTGGCTGTTCGAACCGGTGTTATTCGACATCAAGTTAGTGAACATGGCAACATTTCGCAGTAAGCTGCACTAGTTAAAAGCACATGATGTTGGGGAGTTGCAGTGTAGGCGAAGTGAACCGTCAGCATTTTAATCTTCTAGCAAAGCATATCTGCAGCTCATTAAGTCATTCAGAAATTGACATTGGAACAGTAGGGTTTGTAACTTTGTACAGTACACTGTTCAACGTTCTACTTTTTACTGCATGGTTGCTGAACAACTGTTCTCTATCTCCAGCATTAGAAATGGCATGTACAGTAGATGGTTATATGATAAATATTACAAGTTTATTTAAAAATATATTTTATTGGTTCATTCATGCACATACATCTGTGTTCTTACCTTTATTTAATCAAGAAATGATATGATACAGTACTTTATTGTCAGTTCACACTGACATTTGTCTTGCGACACAGCAGCCAAGTATGCAGAACACATATACAAACACAAAGAACAAGACAATTTACATACATAAAGACATGAGCAATATCCACCGCTTAGATTATCCTGTGGCTACTACATCTCCTGATTAAGCCTCAAGGTCGACTGGTAGACAAAGGACCTCTTTAGTCTGACCTTATTGTATGCTGGTACACCATATCTCCTTCCTGAAGGTAGCAACCTATATTCTCCATACAACACATGCTTAGTATTAGAGGTGATATTCCTTGCTAACCTTAGGATGCTGTTATCATATGTGTAGAAAGATGTCGAAACCATTTTCATTCTGTCATGTCTTTTATCTGCAAAACCAAGATGCTATACTTGAGCTGCTTCTACTAACCTCTGGAACAACAGTCACCACTGCAGAACTACTGTAAGGGAATTTTCCATCAGGTATTTGATATCTAACATTGTGCCGTTTTAAATGTCTTTAAATGGTTTTCACATAAATTATTTAGTAACGCAATGAGGGCAGCCTATTGTATTTCTAATTGTAATAATCAAAATAATTAAGCTACACTAACCCTACGTGTTTTTAGCTGCATCCACAAAGAATGCCCCTTAAAAATCTTTTTGTATTATTCTAGCCATGCCTGAATTGTGCTAACCTTATTCACTCTTTTCTGATTATTTTTTTCTGCCAACCATGCACTAAATAATTCAGAAAGACATTTGTAATTGCCACTGTGACATTTACAGTGCTCACACGAAACCCTGAGCCTACCCAGATCTGTTTCACAAAAGCAAATTATTATCATTAGACTTTTTGTGTCAGTGTAAAGTTCAACCTTCCAGTGTGTAAAAGAAGAGACTAATGGCTACCAGCCACAACTTTAATTATGTTCGGTCACAAGCTGGGATTTAGTTTACTTTTGTTTAACAAATAGCTAAAAGAAAGTGTCATGCGGTATACACTATACACACCACATCGCCAAAAAGAAAGGACACACCTCAATAAATAAGGGATATCAAGTATCCGTATACGTAGGGTTCAGATGGCTCTCCAAGCATGATGGGCATAATTGTTCCTGGCATGGTTCAGGTCCGACCTGGCAGGCAGGCAAACTGGGTAGGCGATATCTGAGCAAACTATCTATACTACCACCAGAAGCTAATGTGAAGGAAGCTATGAGTCAACTTTACAATAAAATCAACGAGCAGCAGACGGCACTTCCCAATACTTTTTTGAGGGGCGCTCCCTAACATTGTCTCCTCTGATCACATAGCTGTCATGCATACATTACTACTGTACACAGACCAAGGGTGACACAGAGCAGAGCATGGCCTTTCTTTGTGGAGTTCTCCACAATGTCCCTGGTACCCTCACAAAAAAACATGTAGTAATCCTGGTCTCTAATATACTGCCTCCCCGTGTGTAACTGGAAACTCCCCTCTGTCAGCTGATAAGAGCAGCTCAAAGAGGTCAGAATGTGACCACACCTCCATCACCCTTCCCATGGCCTGTTTGCCCTCCTACCCTTGGGGAAGAGGCACAGGAGCATTAAGGCCAGAACAAGCAAGATGTGGAACAGCTTCTTCCCGAGTTCAGTGAAGACTGTAATTGAACTGTAGTTAATTTAGTAGCCCAGCAGCCCAACCCTAAAATGTGATTCACTTTCAAACACTTTTACTCAAGTACTTTATACCATTTTGTAAAAAAAAATGTGATATGACATTGACATGGGCACTATAGAATACTAGGAGTACATTTAGGATTGGGATCAGACAAATTATTTATAAATAATATCCTCTGATGTCAATTGTATTGTACTGTGATACACTAATAACAGTGCAGTTTGATGAAAATGTCGATCCCAACCCGGCATGGTGATGACCCCTGGTTGTCTGGCTATGTGAGACTTACCCCAAATGTAACAGAAATCACTGAAATAAATCGCCATAACTAATTTTAACCCTAATGTTTGTTAGCAATTGCAAGCTACTGCAATGTAGCCAGCAGCTTTGTTATTTTATCTGGCCTATTGCTTGCAATTGTATCAATTCAATGAATAATTACCGTAATGTAAAACTATAGCAGCAAAGAGATACCGTAACAGTACCGTCAAGTCAACTTTTTCTATTCATCATCTGCTGCAAGAAGAAGATTTCACATCTTTTTTTATTTGTAATCATTTATGATCTGTCAACGACTGTCAACGACACCAGAAATAGCACATATGCAAACTCAGAACATGTATAATACATTTTTAGCGTGTAGAATAGCTATTTTGACAGAGTGGCAGTTGTACAGTGAAGAATAAAGCTTTTTGTGACTTGACTGAAGTGTGCGTGTTTAAAAAAATTATTATATGCTTATGAGAGGTACCCAGCTCCCGATTCATCATTGTCATAAAGTACACAACTACTCAGAGTCTTATCTCATATTCCAGTCTCATAGATGATTACCCAGCAGGCACAGTTCAAAACTTAGCTCAGAAGACTTTTAACAGGTTTAACAGGCAGATTTAGCATCTGGCTGCCAAAGGAATATTAATATAGCAAACAGCACAGTTTAAAATATTAAATACCGGTAAAAACAATAATTTAGCTCAGTGGAGCGCATAATGTACGTATCTGTCTCCACCAGGCTTGGTTGACAGTCTATGATGTCCTTCATTGACTTCCAGTATCAATATAAAGTGTTTTGTGTTTTGAACAAATATATTATAAAAAATGTGTGGAGTTACTTCCTTGGTCTACTGGCACTGATTATTACAGCGGTTTGCGAGATTAGCCCCAGACAGACTCACAGATAAGACGCACAGGGGCGAAATATCTCCCATTGCCTCCCATACCATTAAAGTTTCAACGTGCACTCCTGACTTTAATACCAACTTTTGGAGGACGGTGCAGGAAGTGATAATTTTTCTCTCTTTTGTAGGCCAGAGAGAGAGAATGTAATTTTGTTGTAAACTTTTTGATGAGGAATTGTAGCAGACTTAAAGAACGTACATGAAGTCACCGAGACTCACGTCACTAGAGGGGATTAGTTTTGAGGCATTACAATTTCTTTGGCATTTATGCGAGGATTTAATTTTTTGTTCTTTTTTTTATCCTCAGTACATGATGATGACGTTCAGTTAATGAAACACAGCTTGTTACCTGCTTTGTTGGCCTGGTAGGCTAAATGCTGCTGGATGGATGGGAGTGGAGGATTTGTTTTGTGTTATTTAATTATAACCATAAAGAAAGTATGTGGCTATCAAAAAATACAGGCATACAATTTTAACACCTTGTCATCTCCAGGCTGGTCTACTTTCTATCAGGTTGTTAGTGGCAACTCATCATTTCTTTGGCTGCAGTAGTCACCTATCTTTCTGATTGGCTGCCTCGTCTCTAGGCAACCAGACACGTTTTGCCTCTAGCTGACGTGTGTGTGTGTGTGTGTGTGTGTGTGTGTGTGTGTCACAACGAGTTGCGGAGGCGATACGTTCTGATGTTGAAGATCAGCTACTTTGAGCACGCAACACGTCATACAGCAGTCACCTGGACAGATCCCGTTTCCACACACACCCAAATACAGATATACACAAATATTTACATTTCATAGCACAATATTGCAGATATAATAACCCAGCTGGTAATTAATTGATGTTCATCAATGAATTGTTTCCCCCCATTATGTTTGTCTGTCACTGCCACTGATTTCCACGCTGACTGCCCAAAGTCTGTGCAATCTGTTATATCCCAAAATATCCGTTTACATATATTATTGTATCCATATTTATATAACAGCTGAATACCTTTTCAGCTGTCATACATAGAGTATAATTATGGACTGTTGTATGTATAGTATATAATGTATGCGGACTGGAGTGATACGTTTCCTGTCTATATAGTATAGATGCCTTCCAAGTTCCAACCCTGTTGTTCGTCAACTACAGTACAATTAAGTAGTTGGCTTGGGAGCCAGAAGAGAGAATCATCTAGGTCCCTGTCTTGATGATATAGGCTATGTAGTGTGAATGATACATCCATCATTTAAAATGTGTCTTGTCTTGCCAAACCATACCATCTATAACCTTGCGTCACCAGGATTTTCCTGACTCGGTAGCATGAAGACACCAAGGATTCATTGGTGATGTCACTGACTGTGGTTTATACACAGGTTTGAGTCCTTGCTACTTTGGTGTTGCATAGCATAACAGTTAAATCACTGTCTAATCCTTGGCATATTTACTAGGGATGCACCGAAAGGGAAATCCTTGGCTGAGACCGAATACTGAATATAGGAAACAGTTTGCCGAAAACTGAATTCCGAATGCGATTAATATTATATATCTTTTTTTCATACCATTGCTGTCATGGCTGTACCTTAAAGCTACCTGATTTATGGCAAAATAAATGGTTGTGGCAAAACTTAACTTAAATAATAATCACTATCATGGGTCCATAAAACATTTATTCAGCTGAATCATGCATTCTGCGGCAGAATATTCGGTGCATCACACATTTTTACCATTCACGTGTGTAGAGCGAGCAGCAGCATAACAACAGCTGTAGCAGGATTATTATTTCATTCACCTTGAATTGAATGTCGACATTCAAGTAGCCTATCAGAAGATAACCCAGGAAAGTAATGCGTCACTCTGCAAGTTTAACTAAAGTTTTCCACCTGTCCAAAGTCATTTCTGAAAAAGACATAGGCCTAACTTTGTTTTTCTTTTGTAATCTTACTATCCATGTTGATACAGTATAACGTAATTTAGGTTAATGATATAACATTATGTTGTGATATAATAATATAGCAGCGGGTAGCCTACTTGAGTCATTGATTGCAGTCAACTGTCAGGTCACATTAGCCAACTTTAACTGGGGGATCCCAAGGCATGGTCATAATCCCCCTATCTACTTGGTCTGATGTCTCTTGCCAGCTAGCCGTGCCTGGAATACCTCTCTGAGGAGGTATACCCAAGCATGTCATGTATTGTTGAATGACAATAAAGCTATCTCCATCTCTCACAGAACAACCTCCTCGATCCCAACCAGTCAGAATTCAAACCGGCCCACTCCACAGGAACTGCACTCCTTGCAGTCATTCGTGCATGTAGTGGTAGCACTACATGCTACTCTGCAGTCCTGATTCTTCTAGCAGTCGTGTTTCTTCACTGGTCCGATCTAGAAGAGCGCAGTTTGCCGGCCACTGCTACAGAGCTGACAATGAGGTTATATCTTCCCTTCTTCCCTGGAGTCCTGCCCCCTCAGGGTGGACCAGAGGTAGAAAGCTGTCGTTCCCTGATGCTAGGGACACATGCTTCAGTAGGCAGGAACTGGGGGTGGCAATGAAGGACCGGTGCTTCAGTAGGCAGGAACTGGGTGTGGCAATGAAGGACCGGGAAGTCTGGTGTAGCATTGTGGAATCCATGATCTCGACCGCAGTCGAAAAACGATGATGATGATGATCTGGCTATCTAGCTAGTCTAGCATTATGCTCATGCTCATTCCATCGCCTATTGTGATTGGCTAGTTCTAGTATATCCTAGGAACAATTGCTCTGATTATAATTAGGCTAGTCAAAATACATAGTTGTCATTGACAGATTGGAGAAGACAATTAGAATTAGCTTGAATGGCCTGCTGGTATGTACAAGGAATATGATGCTGATTGGCTTAATATAGTTTACCAGATTAGTCACTGAAAGATGCACGCAGACTGCAGATAAGTAAAGGATTGTTTTGAAATGCAGTATTTAGGCATAGTTTAAAGTTTGAAGGCCTATTGCCACAGCATGGCTAACATTACAGAGTATAGTATAATATCATTGAGAATTATCCCTGTGTAAAGCTACAGATTTGACAGGAAATGGCATTCATGGCAGTTATTGTGTTCCTACAGACATATGCAAACAGGCCAGAAACTCCCAATTCATACTTGAATGATGAGCAAAGTAAACTACATTTCCATGTAGAGTATCCTATTTTGTATAGAAAGAATTATAATGGCCAATTAACATTAATTAATACTGTGTCGAGTTAAGTATGGACTGTTGAAAACACATTCAAGTAAAAATGCATGTGAACAAGCAACATGGGTCACTGAATAAGTGCATATTAGCACAACTGTATCCATGAAGTGCCTGACTGAAAGGGCAAATTTAATTATGGGCATTATTAGTTTATTCAGGCTATCTGTGTTATACACAATGTGAACTATGTAAAATTATGTAAAACACACCCTGTGAGAAAAGACTGGCATCATGTTGTCAAATTAAAAGCTTCCATCTTTATATTAGTTTTAAAAACCTTTTATTAGTTTAAAAAAGCAACCATAGTCCCATTACCCACTAAATGCTTTGGAAAAACAAAAAGGAAATAATAAAAAAGACAATCTGTGCCTGAATGAATTTGAAACTCCCTGTAGTCATAACTTGTGCTCTACCCTCAAGTAGTGAATTTCAGCTGGTTTCACACCAGAACCCAAATTATACTGTACAATTACCATGGATATAGGACAAAATAATCATGTGTAATTCATTTCTGCGTGGATGTATTTTGAGGGTGAGGGGGTACCAAATGTTTCTGCCTCTATCTCTGACAGCCAGTTGAAACAGTCCCATGAGATGAGTGGATCAGTGGACGCACTCTGCCTCTCCGCTAACGTTACTTATGTAGAAATCAATAGCCCAGGGCCTCCTGCTGCCCCTGATTTATCTTCCTGACATTTCCTATTTGTGGCAGATCCCTGCACAGCACAATACAGGTGCTTTAGATTGTCACTTTGAGATAAAAACAGAAAGGGCTCGATCAATGCTTGTCGTTATTACAGCAGGGATATTGGAAGTGTTTAATGTTTTAATGACAAAACACCTGTATGTTTCTTATGATGTACTGTGCATTTTCCTTCCTACATGTTTACATTAAATTCCATATGATTTGGAGGATAAGCAGATAAGCGGTTGAAGATGGATGTTTTGGCATGTGTTGGCAAGTAATCCAAGCATGTGACCAAAATGTAATTTGTACTAGCTTCCTTATAATAATAATATCCCTTTCCCAGCATCAAATTGAAGGGCCTCCTGCCAGTACAAAGAATACACAAATGTATGAACATTACATACATTTAGAAATGTCTTATGAACAATAAAGTTTGTTATGTTTTAATGTGTAGTTTTCAAAGCAGTAGGTGTAGATTTTGTAGTTGCAGATATCATGGGGGGGGCAGTTCTTAATGCTACACAGTAGCATTAAGAACTGCCCCCCCCACCCATATGGTCCTGGTCTTGTGTGTTTATGTCCTCTGTGTCTGTTTTTTGTGTTTTTCTGTCTGTCAAATAGTTTTGTAGGTTTTAGTTTTTAACTCTATGCACTTTGCTGTTGTAACACTGCAATTTCCCCCCGGGGATTAATAAAGTATATCTCATCTCATCATCATCTCATGATATATCATTGATGAAATTTCATACAATATATCGATATATCGCAAATATCGCAATATATCGAATATCGTGATATTATCGCTATCAAGTGCCTAATATCGCGATATATATCGTATCGTGAGGTACCCATATCGTCCAATCCTATAGTGTCAGTACAATTGATTGCTCTGTCATGGGAAGTCGGAGCTGTCTCCTTTCTGGCTCAGCATATAGCTAACAGTTAGATCTGTCAGTGACTTGTGCATGAAGATATTGTCCAATCATTAGAATGCAATGCAATTGAACAGCAAGGTGCCAAAACCTCTGCAGCAAACTAACTCTATTTACAAAATGTTGAATTGTGGGTTTGAGTTCACATGCCCATTTGATGTAAATCAAAGGGGGGGGGGGGGTAGCTACCTGTCAGTGGGGAGTGTTGGCTGGGAGGAGGAGTAGGACTAAGGCCCTATACGTCCTCTCTGGGGGGGGGGTACTACTTGTCAGTGGGGAGTGTTGGCTGATGAAGGAATATCAACATCCTAATACATCCTGACTAAGGCCCTATACGTCCTCTCTGGCCGTTCTGGAAAATTTGGCAGAGGTTCATCGTTGGCATCTAGGGAGTATGTGTGCAAAGTTTGGCATCGACCGGGTTAACGATGCCGGAGATTAGCTGTACACAGACGGTCGGACACACACACACACACACACACACACACACACACACACACACACACACACACACACGAACACACACGAACACACACACAGACACACACGGACGTGCAAAACATACTCTCTCCCCATGCCTTCGGCCTGGTGGAGACAACAATGAATGCCACCTTTTGCATATAAACTACGAAGCCAAGCGAATCAAGAGGCAACCTTGTAGAAAACAAACAGAGCTCAAGGTTCATCTGCCTTCATTCGTGAAGGTTGCCACGGTCTCAGGTGGTCTGGACAGGAGAGGGATCTGATTATTTTAGATCCCTCTATGCCATATTTCTTCATTATAACTCTATTCCCTCCATAGTCTTCTCCCATTACTCTCAAGACTGCCAATTTGTAAATTGATTCAAGGTGAGCAGTTGCCAGTGAATTTCAATAGCTACCCCAGTACCCCCCACTATTCCACCAAGTGGAATAGTGGAATAGTGGATCATCATATTCCACCAAGTGGAATAGTAGGTGATTACATCTGAAGGAAACAAGCTAGACAATGGATGAGATCCACACAGATTGTCTGGTTCTAAAAATCTGTAACCATATTTCTGTCATTATGTCTCTGTCTCCCTATATGACTGGACCCTTTCCACTCACTCTGCTTGTCAACTGTTACTGATTTGGTCTTGACTCCCTGGCCTTTTGCTTCTCAAAGGTGAGGAATTAAGGTGAGGAATGATCACTTGACAGCATCGATATCAATGGTCTGGATACACTAATTTCCTACACAAGCTACACTAGATGGCAACGGTACTAGAGTGTCACATGACAAACTGCATCATCATTTAAATATATATACTGTAAGTAGAATACACATACATGTATTACTGTAAAATCCACATACTGTATTGTCACTCTCAAGCAAACCTATAGTGACAGCATGGGGCAGGATTTGACCAAATTTGTAAATGTTTGATAGGTACCTCTGTCATGTCATCGTACAATCTCCTGATAGCCCCGTCCAATTAACTGAAATTCAGTACCGTTCTCAAACCGTACTGTAGAGAACATGACGGCTCTGCTAAAAACCTGTTGAAACGATGTAGTAGCAAAAAGCTATACAGGCCAAGTCAATAGGTCAGGCCTGAAGAGGCCTGTTAGGTCAGTCTGGAAAGGCCTGCTAGGTCAGTAAAGTGCAGACTCAGGTTGTTAGGTGCAACCTAAAATCTAGATGTGATGTGACCATTGAGCTGCCAAAAAGTTGACAGGGAGTATACCAGAACGCCAGAACAAATGGTGGAAATGGAAAGAGAACATTTTGAATATGAAGGCTGAAAACAGCTCAACAACAAAATGTCAGGATGACACTTTGGTTTGAGAGACGGGGATCAATTATTCTGTCCGATCGAGTGAATAGTCTGTCTTTTTGTACTACGCTTTCTTGCTGAATTACCCCGACTAAGCTGATTTCATAGTATCTGCCTGATCATTTCGTCTGAGTACTTTCTCCCTGGATCTTCATTAAGCTGTCATCTACAACGACTGAGGTGTTCCGTCTAAAATGTACTTGAGACACACACACCAGTCACAGTGCCGAATGATGAGAAGTACTGTTCAGTACTGTTCAGTCTATCTTGTAATTGATACAACAAACGGTGTAGAAATGGTAGTGGCGTGTGATTTGGGCTCTGCTGTGGGTGGAGATGGTGGAGTGGCTCATGGGAGCAGTGCCAAGGTTTATTGAGAGGCAGGTGTTTGTGTTTGCGGCAAATTTGTATTGTCTCTAAATTAGTTAGTAGAGTGCTGTACCTGAGATGCAGAGACACAGAGGAGACACTGTGAAGAGCCCAGTACGCCTGGGCTGACTTTATATTTAGCACGGAAAGCATTTATATTCATTCTAAACTGAGTGTCTGTGTGAGGTCAATACATGTCAATTTAACCTGCATGCAGTTGTCTGTCCACCCAAGTATCTGAGAGGAACCCTCAGTAGCAACAGACTGTGCTACAGAAATAACAAATTTATATTTAGGTTGATGTACAACATTTTACTTTAAAAACTCATAAATAGCTTGACACAACTTAAAGGAGTCTCCGGTACCTACTGACGAGCCACCTGGTCATCAAATCTTTGGCTCAAAACAAAAAACCTCAAAGCTTCTTTGGGTGTGTAATGGATAGAAAATAGATACTTTTTTGGGTGAACTCTCAAATGCAGTCTCACCCTGCACTGTGCAAATCAACAATTGACCTTCTCTCTGACATGCAACATTCAGCACCATGGACAGCACAAGGATCCGAGCAGAAGAGAGAAAATCGATATTCTATTCACTGTAGGAACTTTTTCAACTCATATTCGAGGCCTGTTCTAATTGTGAAAATCAACACTAGTCACTATAATAATAATAATAAACTTTATTTATATATAGAGCACCTTTCATGACATGAATGCAACTCAGTGCTTTACAGAGCAATAAAGAAAAAAGAAAATAATAAAACAAGTAACAACATTAAAATAATAGCAAAAAGTCAGTGAATCAGGCAGAACAGTGAGGACCTGGAAAACAACACAGAGATTTAAAAATCAACCAAAAGCAAGAAGTACTGTACCTGACGATACCAGCTATACCATGGTTACAGTACTGTACCTGACGATACCAGCTATACCATGGTTACAGTACTGTACCTGACGATACCAGCTATACCATGGTTACAGTACTGTACCGGACGATACCAGCTATACCATGGTTACAGTACTGTACCTGACGATACCAGCTATACCATGGTTACAGTACTGTACCTGACGATACCAGCTATACCATGGTTACAGTACTGTACCGGACGATACCAGCTATACCATGGTTACAGTACTGTACCTGACGATACCAGCTATACCATGGTTACAGTACTGTACCTGACGATACCAGCTATACCATGGTTACAGTACTGTACCTGACGATACCAGCTATACCATGGTTACATTTTCTTTATTTTTTAAAGCTGAACATTTTCTGAAAGGTATTTTAACAAGCAAATCTGAATATTGACCAGGGAGTCTAAGTGGCTTGCTAATTGCTTGCTAAATATACAGCCTGTATATGCCTGCCTGTCTCAGAATTACTCTACAGTACCTGCTCAGGCCAGTGAGTCGATGTGTTTCCTCCAACTGCGCCTTGGTCTGCCCCGGGGTCCCCTCCCAGTGGGACGTGCCTCGACGACCTCCCTAGGGAGACACCCGTGAGGCTGCCCGAACCAGTGACCACCTAAGCTGATCCTTTCCAGGCGAAGAAGCAGCAACTCTAATCCGAGTTTCTCTCGTGTGACTGAACTTCTCACCCTATCTCTAAGGGCCACCCGTTGAAGAAAACTCATTTCGGCCGCTTGTATTCATGACCTTATTCTTTCGGTCATGACCCACACTTCATGACCATAGGTGAGAGTAGGAATGAAGATTGCTCGGTAGACAGAGAGCTTTGCCTTCTGGCTCAACTCTCTTTTCATCACAACAGTGCGGTACAGCGACTGCAATACCGCCCCTGGTAGGGGTTGATATGACACTGAAAGGTACAATGTCAGTGCTCTTGTTGGCTAATCCTACCAAGCACCCACTTTCTGTATCCTATACCACACAGCTGAATACCCTTCCAACACAGTAAAATTAGTAAATTTAATGGTCCAGTTTTAGTTTTGTAAAATGAACACTCCAGGTGATGTATAACATATGTATTCTTTATGAATTATGGACCCCGTTGTATTTCGATGCCTTGACAATATTGTTATATAAAGTTAAGTACTTAAGTGAGCCATGTAATCTATACTTCCTAAGAGGATAGGAATGTAGAGGAGAAGAGATAAAGCAGAGCAGAGGGCAAGAGAGAAGTGAGAAAACATTTGAGCTGAACATGGAGAGTCTACAACACCACAGGGTGAACCACAATGAACTCATACATAGTAATGAATGAATGTACCTTTGGCTGTGATGGCAGGCTGTTCCCCAAGCAGCAACTTTATTCTCTTGGCGTGGATTTTGCCCTGGTAGTGCGATTGAGCCACGACCGCCGAGGTGAAGGACATGTTACACAGCGTGCAGCACTTGTTCTTGTCCACGTCGCCCTCCTCGCTGCCCTGCAAGACACCCACACACCTGTGGTTTAGTTAGTGCTGCTTATAGGGTTCCATTTGCAGTATTCATTTACGCTTTGCTGGACAGTGCCGTGAAGAGAGACAGGATGACACGTGATCAGGGGTCATCGCCATGTTGGCTTGTGGTGGACATTTTTGTAAAAATCCTATATTTCCATGGACATACAAAATGATTTACCAGAGAAATATAAAGAGATATAGCCCTGAATTACCATAACAGGTCTGTGTACAAATAGAACTCTGAGAGTATACAAATGGAACCAAATCGACCCGTACTCTCAGAGTTATAGGGGTCCTTGCAAATAAAATGTTTGAGAACCATTAGTACTAGTGGACTCATAATAGTGTCGTAGTAAATCAGTGTATTTGCACTGTCTAAAGACACTTTTGGAGGTCAATAAAATGCCTGAAATGTTTTTTTGTGGACCTCTGAAAAAAGACTTCATACATAATTGGATATTATAATGGTGTGTAAAACAGAAAATCTAAAATTTGCCACGGACACATTTGTCATTTTTGATTTTTGCATGTGATACAGTTCATGAGCTTGAACTAACAGCAAACTGCCTACAGTATCTGCCTGGGCTGTCAACTCAGGACACACAGATTTGAACTAACAGCAATCTGCCTACTGTATCTGCCTGAGCTGTCAGGACACACAGATTTTATTCCCAGCATTAGCACACATTAGTTGAAAGAGATGACATGTAACACATGCAGCTCCTGAGCCCAGTTTGCACCCATACCCATTTCCCATATTATCCTAGTATATAAACTGCCAGTGCTGAGTTACACAATTTGATTCTGAATGTGCTTGAGAGTGGAACTAAGTGCTGAAAATGCACAGATTGTAAAGCGAATGTTACACCCCCCACTACAATTTCTCCGTTGCAGTCACGTAAAAAAAAAGTCCTATACTGTAAATCAAATCATTTGATTAAAAGATTATTGATCAGCAATGACAGTGGTTCGGGTTCACTGTACCATTATCGATCCTGAGTTTATTATACTGTAGATCAATGTTGTGTACACATTGTGTTACATTTGTTAGCCTATAGATCAGTGGTCTCCATCTGCTGTATGTTGTAAAAGTTTATTAGAGGTCAGTGGTGTGTACCTACAGTAAGTGGTGTGTACCTACAGTAAGTGCATTAGCCAGCGGAACCCAGTATCTCTCATATCACAGGTTTTAGTGAAAGCAAAAAAAAGATCTTATCAATGATACATCAAAGAGTCCATCACGCCATCCATCTGCCTGTGGGGCTTTTAGAATATGATGGAATCAAACATCAAACCAATGAATAATGGAACAGAACACTGTGTAAAAGTCTGAACACGACATCTGTGTTTTTCTGAGGGAAAGCTAGGGGGCCTTGTTCCGTGTAACCACTGCTAATCAGATTCAGTACACGTATCCACCATTTACTAATGTAATTTACACTAGCTAATCTGTCAAACGCTTTACTTTTAATTAGTAGGTAGGTAGGTGTAAAGACCTAGTTGGAGTAGTAATAAATCAGATGGTAAGGTCAATGGATGAACAGCATGAAGGCTACCACTGTAGTGTACATAAAAACACCATACTAGCATCATGTAGAAGATCAAAAAAAGAAGAAAGAAAACGTACTGGCGTCATGTATTGTGTATGAGCCTGAGGTATAGATAAAAACACCATACTGGCATGTGTGAGCCAATGAGCAGATGTGCATTGAAAACACCAGTCATGTCTTCCAATATAAATTCAGATTAAGCCAACTGCAAAGAGAAAATCTCCTGACCAGGAGGTTTTCTCTTTTCAGCCTACTCAGAATTCATAGTAATCTAAATATGATCCAGTTCCTGGTGGAGGAAAATGGATGGTGTTTCTCCGTGTGTTTGTGTGTGTGTGTGTGTGTGTGTGTGTGTGTGTGTGTGTGTGTGTGTGTGTGTGGGGGGGGGGGGGACACGCGCGTGTATGTGTGTGGCGAGCGTCGGTGTGAGTGTGTGTGTGCGCGCATGTGTACACGCCCTTATGTTTGCCGTATAGAAAGATAAATGCAGAGTAAATCGATGAAGGCAGACTATGACGATGCCTCACCTGTAATCACAAGCGTAATCTCACTGATCTACATCATCCGTAGATGAAGGGAGACACACACGCACACGCGCAATGCTGCACTTTAGTTCCATTTCCAGGTGGAATAATTTAGACTTGAGGCATCAAAATGTTCTTAACCTTTAAGCCATCTAAAGTTAGTTGTTGTACAATTTGTACTAATTCTGTTTTACAGTATAATAAATAAATAAATGTCTTGTAATAAAGGATGCATACAAAGGGACACTTCTAGAATGACCAGTAAACACACCATTAATCTCTCCCACCACAGATGCAGAACAGGGGAAAAGCCCATCAGTCTGTTAAATTGTTCAGACTGTGGAGTATTCCAAAGAATGTCTGGAAGCATCATAATTACTATTTCTTTAAAAAAAAAATCAACCACCATATACTGTACTGTAGATACATTCACCCATCCCATAACCTTTTACAAACGTTAACCACTATATTCTACTACTACTTCCTCTAATGCATGCCTCTTGACTTACTTGACTTAAGCCCTTTGCTACGTACTCCAGTGTGGATGGTCCTCCATTTCACATGTTTTTTAGCAGTTCTTTCGATAACTCCCCAGTTGAGCAATTCTCACTCTATGCATGCCCATATAGGCTCACTCCTGGTTGATATAGCCTACAGATTGAAGCTTGTTCTATATGGCTGTTTGTTTTAAGTTTAAGGTTCTACAGTAAGTGATGGTGTAAGGTGGGATGACAGATGTCTCTGTCTGCATCACAATCACAGCATAAACACACAAAAGAAAGACAGGGAGTGCAGGTGAGCTGTGTCCCTCTGGAGAGAGAGAGGCAGAGAGCTACGTGGAGATGTCAGAGCCTGGGGCAGGTCCTGGAAGATAAATACATACCTCGTTACCTACTCGATCAGCTGGCCCTGCCCAGGTGAAGCCATCAGTATAAGGAAGAACTCTCTCCCTCACTATAACAGATCCACTCTCCAGAGGCCAGGCAAGGCTGCGGGCAGGCACGTTGGGCGATAAGGCAGACAACCACTTATTTCACATTCCATTCTATGCAATATCGCGAAATTATACGTGATTCTCCTCTCTGTGGTTAATTCCTATAGGCAACATACCGGGCAACATATCGGACAGACCCAGCCAGCCAGGGACAGACCCAGCAAGCCAGGGACAGACCCAGCCACCCAGCCAGCCAGCCAGCCAGCCAGGGGGACACAAAGCTGTCTATAGGAGTGTATATTTTCCCAGATAGCGTTTTTGGTCAAAACAAGCTATATTCAACGGCCCATAACTAAAGAACCGATGATAGCATTTACAAAGCGTATTTTCCATCATGGACAACGTGGTTGACAAAATAAGGTAAAAACACTGAAAAGTGGTGGTGGAAGAACTACAGTACAAACTCACAAGCATGTAGATTGTATTAATGAATTTGTATTAATAATTCATAAATTCAAAAGTTTGAAAAGTGTTCGATATTGGCTTTATTGCAGATTTTTCGCTATTGTCCAACTCTTAATTTTCAATTCCAATATCAACCGATACTGATAATGTAGCCTACTTATTTTTCGCATATCTAATGAAATCAAATTGTAGTTCAGACCTCATGTGCAACATGTGTAATATCGGGAGGATGATAATATCGGACATCCTTAATTTGAAGTTATATCGCCCAGCCATATGTTGTGAATTTTGTGAAATACAGTACACCTATTTTTAAAGCCTTGACATTTCTAGCCAACAGGTAGAACACTCTGATATTAAGATAGTAAGGGCAAAAGACGACGGATAGAGGTAGCCAAATCGGAACACCTAACCATAAATAACGGCCGACAATAAATGTCAGGGCTCATGTCAACAACATGAAATCTCTCCATCAAAGCATAACAGATTTAGCCCAGATCATGCTGTGCGCCTAGATAAAAAATAAGTCAAAGGTCCAACCATCTGTCATCTCCCTCTCACAGCGTGATATCATCTGAGAAGTGATGTGGTCTGACTCATTCTCTAACACACACATGTAGACTTTTAAAAATAGAACCAAATGAATGAGAGTACAAAGATGTACTATCACGCACACAAATATGCATACATATTTACAC
Organism: Protomyctophum bolini; assembly: GCF_963924005.1. Classification (NCBI taxonomy): domain Eukaryota; kingdom Metazoa; phylum Chordata; class Actinopteri; order Myctophiformes; family Myctophidae; genus Protomyctophum; species Protomyctophum bolini. Next base: position 27,883,521 of record NC_137867.1, on the reverse strand, counting down.
AAACACAGCAACATCTGTGTGGCACGCGCGTGCGCGCGCGCGCGCGCGCGCGCACACACACACACACACACACACACACACACACACACACACACACACATCTGTGTATATCACAGCATACATGTATGTATGTGTGTATACAAACCCTTAAAGACAAAAATATAACGTGTCACCTACAAAAAGTTAGGAAGTATCATTTCACGGTTAATTAATACCAGATTAATGGGGGGCTAATTGCAGGGTGATGTGATTAATGGAGAACCAGTTGCATGTGGCAGTTTGATGATACAGTAAATTGTTATGCGCTGTCTAAAGAGAAGCAGTCAGTGACTGCATTTAATTTCTGATTTGCCAACAATACATAGATAGACAAAACACAAACTGTATGCTATTGTATAGCAACACCGCAGCACGATTTTGTGATGTATTAAACTAAGCATATGATAATACCATACACTGTATGATTGACAGGTGACAGTGACTGATTGATGTCGCCACCCAAGGTTACTAATAGAGGAAGTGACACATGGGAAGGGAATCTCAAACAGACAGAGTGCCAGGTCCAGGTGCCAGATAATTTGAATCGCTATTAAAGTTTAATGACGTAGATAAGCAGCCACTACAAAGAAAAGTTGGAAGCAAGGGTTAGGAGGAACTTTTAATTTCGTGGGATTTAAAGGACAACTTTAGTTTTTTTCAACCAAGATTCATGTTTTAGGTTGTTGAGAAAGTAAAAGATGAGTGTTAATTTTTTTTAATTTGCTGCTTTCTTTCGTTTTAGGGATTTTAGCTGTTTTTGACAGGGGGGCGAGGGCATTCGAGCATGGGGCTAAATATGTATTTCTTTAAAGGGGCTATACAATTTTGTAAAGAAATACATATTTAGCCCTGTGCTCGAATGCCCCCGCCCCCCTGTCAAAAACAGCTAAAATCCCTAAAACGAAAGAAAGCAGCAAATGAAAATTACACTCACCTTTTACTTTCTCTAATAACAACCTAAAACATGAACCTTGGTTGGAAAAAACTAAAGTTGTCCTTTAAGGAACTGTTATATATCGCGTGCGCACGCCATGTTTGAAGAAGAGGACGGACGTCGGACGCGGTCTCTATTCTTTATCTAACACAGCACGGTTTCGTTCCACTGACTTTGGGGGTTATTGTTGCGACCATAGGTCATTTACTATGAATGAAAACCTGCATTTCCGTGTGTCATGTCACACCTCCATATACTGTATGGCCCTGCCTTGTGACATCACACCTCCATTTCCATATATGGAGTTGACCTGTACTGACATTCCATATGTTGATCCACCCCCACCCGTCCTTCCTCTTCGATGTCTCCCTTTTGACTGATACCTGTCCATTCAAACTCTAGATAGGCCCACCCCAAAGTTATTAGTGCAGCCGCGCCTGGCAGCCCGCAAAAACTAGAGTTCTCAAAAGGCCTGAAAATTAAGGCCCTCATCAACCCTGTACACTCAAGACACTGGCCCCGCTGCAACCCTTAGATCTCCATGAAGCTGACCTGTTCTAACATTTCATATGTTGAGCTGACCTCATCAAACCCTGTACACTCAAGACACGCTCTATATATGGCCAGTACAGAATTCATTCCATTATGTTGATCTGACCCCCCATGCCAAGGCGCCAGCGCTCGCCCAGTAGTCTGCCGTCACCCAGGTGAATGCATACACACGACCTCGCTTCTAATGACGTTCCTTCCCAGCTTCCACAGCTGTTGCACAACAAGCAGTGTCGCAACTGTGTCTACTAGTGACTGTGTCATAACCCTCCCGACCCGCCACGGGAGCCAACCCACACGATCCCGCCCCGCAAAACAATATATTATTAATCCACACCCGCGACCCGCAAAAACAGAAAGTAGCCTATACCGACCGGCTTTTCAACACCCAGCAGTCCATTCAATTGCTTTCGAGAGAGAGAGAGAGGGGAGAGAGAGAGACGGGAGGGGGGACTGGACCATTTTCTCATCAATTTACATCTGTGCAGCATTTCGTTCCGATTGTTGTTAGACCTACTCACACTATGGGCCCTTACAGAAGCATTGCAGGTCTAAAATCCTTTGTTTCCAAGTCATATTGTAGTAGGCTAGAGTCAACAGTAGCCTGCTAAATAATATGCTGCTTATTAATGAAATGCCCCGCGCTTGTCGTTCCTTGGTGATTTTTGATCCAGCGCATCATTTTCTGTTGAGTTTAACTATGTTCAAAACAAATACATATACTCAGTGTAGGCTTCTCCATCAGAACAGTCGGCATCATTATCTTTCTAGCCAGGACTTGGCTACTGACAGCAGATGGAGGAGACAACAAAACAATAAAATAAACAAATAAATATAGGACTATATGTACGCTAAATTTCATATACCAGGCGGGCGAGAGAGAGAGAGGAGACAGGAGTGAACAAAACCATAGCATGCCACATTCAGCCCCATTTGTTTTTAGGATAAACAATTCATATTATTTGTCTTTTATAATTGTGTACATGAGAGAACATTGAATGATGACTACAGTGTCAGTGAGTGTCCTCTCCTTACAACATTACATGGGACATTCAAATAAAGTTGACGTGCAGTGCAGGGTCAGGATATTAGGATATTTGACTAATGAGGATATCATTGGCAGCTGTGCATACTTCAAATAAGTATAAGCAACACATTGAACAAGCTAGATGATTTCAGGAGGAGAGAGACAGAACAGCAGGAGAGAGGGAGAGAGACAGAATAGGAGAGGGAGAGAATGTACCGGCTGGCAACGGGCCGGCCCGCGCAGCGGCACATCACTAGTGTCTACTACTGGGCAAGCAGGAGAAATAGGAAGAACTCTGACTCTGTACTCATCGAAAGCAATTATTTGGAGTGACGTTTATGTGTAGTCTCTTGAACTCTTTTGCTCGCACTCCTCCCCTCCCTGTATGCGTCAGCATGGCACTGTGGGCAAGAGTCACATGTGTTGTTGCGATATTTAAAACTCTCTTCTTCAGTGACAAAAATAACTATGTTGACGTTGCGTCAATTTATGTTTTACCCAATGACCTGATATATAGGCTGGAGGGGCAGTCTACTATATAATTATCAATTTAATTGAATTAAGTTAATGTTAGCCTATACATTATTTGCAAAATAACTGGTATTGACATCAGTCATCTAAGATCAGCACTGCCAGGTAATAGTTAATACATTTTCAGAGCAATGTCTGTGTGAGCATGTGTTCGGTCATAGACCTTCAAGAATCTAAATCGAATCAAATTGTGTACCAAACGATTCAGAACCCTAGAAGCATATGCCCTTTGGATTTGTGCAGTATACAGTATACTGCATACTGCTGTGCTGCACTTCTCTGAATGTTAGAGATGGAGAGAGACAGAGAAAGGCGGAGAGGTAGACACATATTTGAGTTTCCGTAGAAAGGGTACTGCCTCATTCCTAATTCCTAATGTGAATGCATAATATAAAATAAAAAGATTATTTGCAAGCAGTAGATTCCCCTTCCTGTCAATGCTGCACTGCACACTTTCTCTGTCCAAGTTCTAGCATTGTATCCATTGCCCGCCTGTATTTGTACAAAATACTAGTGTACTTAAGTTACTTCACTGTACTATTATCTATGCTAGCTGCCGTTTTCTCATTTATGGCTGCAACAACCAAAGTGTCAAATAGCATAGGGTTTATACTGCTTCTGTTAAAGCAGTCAGTGTCTAGGAGCATTCTCTTTCTAGAGCTCAAGCAGCCTTTCAAAGCTTTTTGGCTCCTTGAGATCATGGCTTTCTTTGAGTTTCCAGCTACACAATCAGTCTGAACCATTCCAATCTGGTGTGCCTTGGTTCATATGTTGTAGCGCGAGGCCTAAATCTGTAGGGTACGCTCACATCTCGTGTCCTTCCCCTACCTCTGCCTATAGCATACAGTAGAGGAAGAATGACAGCAAAGTGCATATCCCCCCAAAAAAATGAAAGCGTGGAAACTGGATCTGATCCTAATAAAGCTTTGAACAAAGCAGTGTATTACTGCCAAGCAGACCGTGCACGGAGGAAATGCTAAGCATGACAGACACAGTGATGGCTACTGCCTCTCCCATCTCATCCGCTCAGACAAACTCTGACCTTCATCATTACACAGCGAGCAGACCCATCAGGGGAGCGGCAGACTAAAACCCAGCCTTGATTCCACAGCTCCAGATAAATAATAGAGTGACAGTCACTTTCGCAGCCGATGTCCAGCAGAGCTTCACACTTTTATTCTGCATCCATCCTGTATTAGTGCTATTTATAATGGTAGCACTGCAAGAATCAACCTTTGTGTATTTATCCTGCATCTCTACTAGGGCTAAACAGTTAATCGACAAAGATTTCACAATAATTAAAGTGTGGATCAGCAAATAAGTAAATCAAAATTCATGGTGTACCTTTCTTTGATTCAAATGTTATCCCCCCCCCCCCCAATCAATTTAACTGTGTGGGCCACCACAATGCTTTTCCAATGGGAGTCACATGGTTTGATCAAACATTTGTGTTTGATTGCTGATTGCTCCCCCCTCATCAAACAAAAATGTTTGGTCAAACCATGGGACTCCCATTGAAAATGAATTGGAGCAGAAATCAAACAGCAATCAGACATCGCACACGGACAGAACATTTGTTGCATAGGTGTGTGCGAAGCCCCACACAGTGGTTGCCTCAAATCAAGGGCTGAGGATATTCAGATTTTTGATATACTAACTCAGCTAATTTGAGCTTACGAGCCCCTGCACTGATTGCATGCTCAGCTCTTTTGATTAGCTGTAAAAGGATGTCTTAATTAAAATTACTTCCTCCACTGTTTTAGCTGTTCCACATGCACCAGAATCTCAAGCATGCATCGTAGATGAATGAATACCGCTTAGAAGTGAATGTGTGATGACTTAATACTTTGTGATGAGACTCATACCGGTACAGTGGCACAACCTGATCCCCTCTTCTTGTTGACATTTTTGTTTGTTCCTTGCATGTGTTTCCTAGACACCTCTCCACCTTTTTCTGTCTCTCTCAGCCAAGTGACCAAGTCCAAATGGGAATGTGCTGCACACTCAGCAAAATGTGTTCTGTCAATGAGGAGACAGGCATGAAGACTGACCCAAATAATATCAATATATCCCTGTAATTCAAATTATAGAATAGAAATGAGCAGATGAGCTCCTCATTGTATGTGGGATTATGCATTCACCATACACAATCATAGCTTCAGCAGCATAATAGCAGATAGACAATATAAGTGAGGAGTTTACAGCAATTACATCTTTCTCACGCTAAGTTGACATGCAAGGAAATTGCAGCATATAGCCATTTCTAGAGTCCTTTAGTTTCACAGGGTCATTGAATGGTTCATTACCTTAAGATGTGCTAGATCTGGGCTGCCTACTTCCTTTTCACTCTCATTCACTCCTCTTAAGAGGTTTTGTGAGGAATGGCATTATCTAAATCGTCCCTTAGATTGAAATAATACAAACTACTCTGTCTGAACCCTTTCACAAAGAAGCTTAGACCAAGGTTCTGTGAAGTGTGAAACTCTTTTTGAGTCCAACAACCTTTTGATATAATCTTTCACTGGTATATCTTTCCACAATCAGCATTCCACATAATGGCATTTTTGGACAACTTCTCAAAACACAAACATAATTTGATATTTGCGAGCATCTGTCTACTGAAATTTAGCTTTTGACATACCTACATGGATAGTAACGTGTGTGTGTGTGTGTGTGTGTGTGTGTGTGTGTGTGTGTGTGTGTGTGTGTGTGTGTGTGTGTGTGTGTGTGTGTGTGTGTGTGTGTGTGTGTGTGTGTGTGTGTGTGTGTGTATGCGCCTTTGGACTGTATGTCTTTATATGGCTGTAAAGCGTGCATGCGTGCGTGCGTCTGTTGTATATCGCCCTAGGAGAAGTCAGGGCAACCAAGCATAAAGGCCATTTCAGACAGGGAGCGACTGACGCGCTTTGGTAATTTTCAATGAGAGGCGTGTGTTTATTTTGGACGCACAGAGAAGTTGAGGGGCATTGACACAAGCGAGCACAGTCCGGTGAAATTGTCTCCCGCGTGCTCGTTTTTGTGCACATGCCCATGGGCGACTAGTGCTGGACTGTGGTTTTTCACGCTACGCTACTCCAGGCGAGAACGCCTGCGTCACTCGCTCTCCGTCTGAAATGGCCTGCAGTCACTTCTTGTTCATTCAAGACAGTGCTGTACACCTGTGTTCTCCAATAAAATAAAAATAAACTGGCAACATCCGACACTTCTAATAGAAAGTGACAGTTCTAAAAATTGACACCAGAGCAATCCACACATGCATTTGGCACACGTCAATATAAAATGTAATTTCTATCTGTCTGGAAAAGTCATAAATCAAGTCAAAGCCAAAGCTCTATGTATACTTTATCTGTGACCAATAATTGTCTCCAACAGGCCGAAGGCATGGGGAGAGAGTATGTTTTTCACTCCGTCCGTGTGTCCGTCCGTCCGTCCGTCCGTCCGTCCGTCCGTCCGTCCATCCGTCCGTCCGTCTGTTACCAGCTAATCTCCGGCACCGTTAACCCGGTCGATGCCAAATGTTGCACACACACTCCCTGTTTGCCAACGATTATAGTGCCACCAGGAAGCCGACTTTTGGAAAAAAAAGAATGATATTACTCCCCCAGATTCTGTCCAAATCCCGCAAATCTTTACACACTATCTCTATAGTCATGTGTTCAAGCCGAATCTGTCCGATATTTCATATTCCAGCTTTCAAAAGTTTGCAGGATTGGCCCGTTTTGAACAAAAAGCCTCAAATCATGAACGCAGCATGCAATTTACGTGAAATCTTTCACAGACTTTCCTACTAGGCTGAGGAATATATCCCACCCTTTTCACATTGGCCTGTTATAGCGCCACCAACAGGTAGATTTTAGCAAAACACATTTTTGGAACAAAATGCCTCAAATCAAAAACGCAGTGTGCAATTTACGTGAAATCCTTGACAGACTTTCCTACTAGGCTGAGGAATATATCCCACCCTTTTCACATTGGCCTGCTATAGCGCCACCAACAGGTGTATTTTTGCAAAACACATTTTTGGAACAAAATGCCTCAAAGCAATTGCCATCCAAGGCGTAAGAAGAAAATGCACCCTTTTCACATTGGCCTATTATAGAACCACCAGGAGGCCACAACCTGAAAAGGTGGAGACCTGTGCCCCGAGGGGCACTCTAGTTATCTTCTGTTATTGTTATGACCATTGCTTAGTACTCAAGAACAATGAATACTGTATATGTCACACTAATATTTGTATACCAGTAATCAAAAGATTACTGCCTCTGCCTCGACCGAAACGTTTAGCTAGAGGTAAACAGCTTTTAGTTTTATTTTCAGGTCTAAGGAGAAAATGACAGATCTAGTTCAGTGTATAAATCTACCTTTTGTATTAAATGTTGTCTATATCCAATTTCACATTCATAAGAGACACTGAATTTGGGCTAAAAATAATTTAACCATATTGTCAGCCAGAGTTTTCTGCAATACTGCATACTGGACTGCATTTTATATAGCACCTTTGTCCAAAGCACATTTTTTCACAGTCCCCCAACAACACACACAAGTTTACACACTGACGACACACTGAAACCATGCAAAGCACCAACCTACTAATTGGAAGCAGTTATGGATTCACAAGTCTTGCTACGAGAGGCCATCAACACTGGCGACTACTGCAGACCAAGAAACCTACAGTAATAGTACTGTATCATAATACTGTATGAGGTGAACATGAAGATGTGCCTCTGGGAGAAGGAATGACAGCCTTTGTAGCCATCAGTCTTAAGCAGAGGGGACATGCACAGTCCTGAATGGCCTCAATACCCTGTGGTTTCACTGGTTTGAACGACTACCATGCACTGTGTGACAAGATGACAATTTGCTTAACATACCACATTTTATGACCCATCTCAAGCAAATGGATTTAAATGCTTGCGTTTTTTGTTAAAGGGACACTAGTCAAGTCTGTGTGTGTGCGTGTGTGCGTGTGCGTGTGCGTGTGCGTGTGTGTGTGTGTGTGTGTGTGTGTGTGTGTGTGTGTATAAACACACTCCCCAGTCAGAAACTATATGTGTGAGCACAGTTAATTTGATTTCAACCATAATTTGAGTCCTCTGTTAAACACATTGCCATCCGTCTCTAGTTTTAGATATGTGGGCAAACGTTTGCCCTCCTTAACTGAGAATGATCAGTTCTTACACATGGGAACAATACAGTCTTTGTTGAAGCTTGTGTAGTTGTTCTACCAGAACTCTGACGTACACCAACCAGCACAGAAATTAGAAAGTTAAAAGGTTTTCAAAAGTAAAAAGGTTGTGTTTTCTGTGGAACAGCACATTTAATTACCTGTCCTATATTATAATCTCATAATTCATTGTAGTGTGTCTTAATAAATTATGTACATTATTATTATTACGTTTTAAGATTTTCGGTCTCATCCACTAAAATGGGGAGGGGAACATTTTTGTAGTTACCGAATGCTCAGACCAAGGAGCTGATCGTGGACTTCAGGAGGCAGAGGAGAGAGCTCGCACCCATCTTCATTGATGGAGCTGCAGTGGAAAGGGTCAGCGAGTTCAACTTCGCTCAAGTGCGACACATGGAGGAAAAGGTCTCAGCAGCAACTATACTGTTCAGAGTAGGCCCCACATCCTCAGGATACACTACAACAGCTCCATTGAAAGCATTCTGTCATTCTGTGTTACTGCCTGGTATGGAAAATGCAGTGCCCGCGAAAGGATAAACCGGATGGTCGGCCGAGCGCATAATGGCAGGTGAGTTTCCCCTCACTGCAGGCACTGTACGAGAAGAGGTGTGAAGTCAAAGCTCAGCGCATCTTCAAGGACAGCCACCACCACCACCACCCTATCCACAAACAGTTCATACGGGGCCAGGCAAAGAGGCCTATACCGTAGTACCAACGGCAAGCCACCAGGTTTATGAACAACTTTCACCCGGCAACCATCAGACTGTTGACCTGCCCACATGTCTATATCACCAGGCTGGCCTTGGACTTCCTTATGTGTGGATTTTTTTTACCGTTCCCTTTAATCTCCCCCCCCCCCTTCTATTTTCTTCTGAAAATAACAACAATAATGGAGCTTGCACAAAGACTAATTTCACCCACTTCTTTACTCCTGTAAACCTGTGATGTGACAATACATGTATTTTGATTCTTCCACCCATCACAATGGGAGGTCTGAACTGCCACCACATGCTTTGTTAGTAGTCCTATATCAATGTTGGTGTGTGTGCAACGGGTGCGGCGTGCGCGTTTAACGAAATAACCCAAGGGGAAGGCATCTCCATGGCGGGAATGATCAGTAAGGTGCCTTAAACAGATGATTAACTTTTGGGTCAAAAAGGCCAAGGTCACAATCAATGTCAAGGTCAAACTTTAGTGTGGCTGTGTGGATTTCCCTGATACTTGAAGGGGAAGTAAGCTGGCCCAAAGCCATAATTAAATTGGAGTTGAAAGGGTCAAAGGTCAGAGTCACCATCAAGAGACAGAAAGGGGTCTACGCCCCCTCCATGCAGGGGTCTACACCCCCTGCATGCATTTATTACATTAACAGTGTGATCTGCTGATGTTTACTGAATAACAGAGACCGTCTCTCTCTCTCTCTCTCTCTCTGACTCCCTCGTAAACACGCGCACACACACACACACACACACACACACACACACACACATAAACACGTATGACAGTGGAGGAATCAACCCCATGCTGAGTCTTGTCCCATCCCTTCGTACAGCGGCTCCTACTAAGTGGCTAATGTTCCATCCAGACAAAACACAATGGCTGCAAAGCAACTGTCCCTAACCAAGCGTTTCATGTTGAATATTGCAAAACATTTTGTTCCTTATTGGTGTTCTGTATTTGTAAGAGAGAATGTGAGATAATTCCAGACAGACAAGATGTGTCTTTGTTTGGCTGCACCACAGATTTATCTTAGTTACACTGATGTAAACTCCTCACCAACCACAATATTTTCACAGAAAAGAATGGTTTCACTTTCTGTTGCCAATCAGTAAAAAGCAATCAAAGTACATGAACAGAATATTAATAGTCAGGCTGATCAATCTGGGACAGTTGTTGTCTACCTTATAGTTACCGCTGATGAAGGCTTTCATATGACCAATCAAAATATTATACTATTGGGGTTGGGACTTTACATCTGTAACCACTCTTCAATGTAATTTACAACGTAATTACCACTCGTAACATTATGCTGTGGGTCAAAACCTTTCACGCTTAATTGCGCAGGGATGTGTTGTCTCTGCCAGCGGGTCAATAATCCTGAGTATCTCTACTCAGGATTATAGCACGAGTATGATTTCGTACATTTCTGTCATGGAGAACAAATTGCTCATGCACCTACTATATGGACTAGGTGTAATTTTAAGTTGTGTGTGTGTGTGTGTGTGTGTGTGTGTGTGTGTGTGTGCATACGTGCACCATTTACCAAAATGTATTCCATATTTTTTTAAATGAGAGAATGGACCATCCAATGTAAGTTCTATGTGACCGCATGCCTCCAGAAGGAGCAGGTTGTCACGGCGATCGGCATGACCAGCAGCGCTGTACTGTTGTCAGCTGGTATCAGGCAGGTTCCACACAAATACTGTGCACTATGACAGTGCCAGAGGGTGGTGGTGGTTGTAATGCGTGTGAGAGTGGGGAAGGGGCTACAATTTGTGTGTGTGTGCGCGCGTGTGTGTGTGTGACTGTGTGTATATGTGCACGTGCATGCGCGCATGTGTGTGCAGTGGAGAGGAGAGGGATGCTGCATATTGCTATACTCTATCTTTCGTTAGTGCTAACTTATAGTTACAGCCTGCACTGCCTTAATGCAATGCCACCACCACCACCACTGTGCCCTTTAGAAGCCTGAGGTTGGGTTTTGACCTAAGCATAGATTATTTACCACAATGTAAATAGCATATAATAAGATGTGTGTTAATGTTTTATCACAGACTATCTAGGTGTATTAACCACTTAAATCCTAATTAGTTGACTGGGGTCCCCCAGGGCTCTATATTTGGTATGCTCCTTTTTCCCCTCTAAACCAAATATTACCGTAACTGAAAATGACAATCTACAGGTCACAATTCTATAAGCTCACAATGCATTTTGAGCACGTTGTGAGCAATTTTTTTTCTTAAGTGCTTAAAACAACAAAGGAGACTAGTGAGTCCTATGGGCTCAACCGCATATGATTTAACCTAAAAGTGACTTAGTGGGGTTAAAATCAGGCCATGACCTCATGCATGTTAAGCCTCACTCTCTTGCATTTCTCTGTCTCTCTATCCTATGCATTATTTAATATTACCATGAAAAAAAAGAAAAAGCGGGCAGTTCACTCCGCTTACAATTGATTTCTTTATTTAGACAAAAAAAAAGGAAAGCTGAGAGGTGGCCAGTATGTGTACGAAAAATAGATGATATTGTGATCAGTGCTTCCAGAGATGCCTTAAGATGACTTTATTCTTACTATACTATACTGTCAATATATACCGTATAATAGTATCACTCTCCGAAAACAATTTATTTGAACAAATTAATCAAATACTTTCGCTGAGTAACACCATAGTATCACAAAGTGTAAGTTAGAATCAAAATCAGAGTTAGGCTGTTCATGCCTAAATCATTACCATCATCGCCAACTATGAGCTCAAAGTTTTAACATAACCATCAATATATACTGTATAAGTCAGTTGTCAAACTGAACAGTGAGTAAAGGTTACAAAAAGGCAACTAAAAGGGACAAGATCCAGCCAAGGTTGCTTGGAATTTGGAGTTGATAGACAAGTAGTAGATTTACACACAAGGACAAGGTGCCATGTGTTGCATAATGAATGATTAAAATAAAAATAAAATAAAAGTCGGACAAGGAAGTTTAGTTAATTCAGCAAATGCTTCTTTACAAGTTGAGTTGTATTGTGTCCGTACGCTGCAATACACACACCAACAAATCCCAGATATGTTTTTATATACGGATAAGAACGTTGGTCAAGGTCATCAATCTGCATAATAAATGCAAACACATACTATAGCATAACAAATAAAACAGTCAAGAGCAAACAGTGTATTGTTCATCTTTATCAAGAGAAGCTACATCAGAGAAGCTACATCAGAGAAGTAACATCTCAGGGGGACATTGTGCCAATCAGCCACAGCAGAAAGACAGAGAGTAGATGGCTCTACCTCACTCTTCGGGGGTTTGTTTCACACACACTCACACCAGAAGGTACACACATACTACACACACTTACAAACTATACAAATTCTACAATGCTTGTGGGGACATTTGGCCCCTCACAAGTAATACAATTACACACGCACGCACAGTCGCACACACAAATACACACCTCTCCCAATGAAACAGAAGCCCTATATTAGCCTGAAGTTGATTTAATTACAACAGCAGTGAGGAACTGAGGAGACATCCCATCGGCTCCCAAACTCCTCCCCTGGCAGTAATTGTCTTTGCACAAGTTTTTATATTGAATTACAGGAGTGTTGGCTGAGGGGAATTTTGAACCTTTTTTTGAGGACAACCAAACAGTTGTCCTCAAAACCACACCTCCTGTCGCTGTCGTAAGAACGGAGGGAGCGCTTATGATCATGGCTGTAGAGCCTGTTTGTGCACTCGCAGCCGCAGCCTATCAAGCCTAATTTATGCTCTGTCACACCGTCACACGAAGGTGTC